>NW_025319001.1:1330751-1663439 GCF_016746245.2 Drosophila santomea
TTATTGCAAATTAATATTTCCAAAATGGGTTCTACTGAATCAAGAGTAGATCACCCAACAGCCAATGTAGTTAATGAAGTAGGAATAATTGATCACAACGATGAACTACAAAATATATCCATCTTGTTAATGATTATGACTGTCATATCAATTTTGAGTTTGACCCTTAAGATTTATCAGGAACATAATAAACGACTTAAGAAAAGATATCAGAGCCGTGCAGATGGCCTAGACAAGATATAAACTGTACTTACGAAATAAAACAATATAGATATGACTACAGAATATAAACAACAGTATAGAATACCATTTTTATAAAGGAAAATCACAATATGTAGACATCCTTCTTGTCAAATACATTTATATGATTCAGAATTCCACTTTAGTAGACAAAATTGTTGCGAATATAAAAGAAACACCAAATGAGTGATTCACAGTGGGTACACATGGAATGGCCCAAAATAGCAGCGTCAATAAACCATAATAAAGCAGTATTTGACAAATCATATAAATGTGTAAACAAAGAAGTACCTATTAAAGTAGAGACTCTAGAAATACACATAAAGATAATAATAAAAGAATACAATAACATATGTAGAATAGTCACATCTATAGAAGATAGATTAACAGAAACACATAAGAAACATTGTCATAAAATACTAAGATCTCTCAATAAAAGATTGATCAATATTAGCATCAGACATAATCTAGATATTCAAATACCTGAAGATTTGCATTCATTGGTTAATATAAATGAAAACCAATTACAAAATCTTGAGGAGTCTAAAGGTAATATCGACATTGAAATCGAAAGCGATATTGAGTCGTTACCAGAAGACATTGAAATAAAAAGCAACGAAACCAAAATGCCAGACCAAATTGAGAAAGATAGAGAATATGTTCGACAATTGTCGACAACAATACCGGAATTCGATGACAAAAACAGTCATTGACACGCTTTATAACAGCGTTAAGAATAACAGATAGAACAAAGGGAACTCAGGAAGATCTAGCAGTAGAGATAATAAAATCAAAAATAATAGGACCAATTTTATACAAAGTAACAAATGAAACAACCATCAGAGGCATCATTGACATACTAAATAGTAATGTAAAAGGTGAATCAGCTGAAGTTGTATAAGCAAAGTTACTAAATATTAAACAGAAAGGGAAGGCAGCTTTCCAATACACCACTGAAATTGACAATTTTCGTAAGCAATTAGAAACAATATATATTGACTTAGGCCTTTCAGCCGAAATTGCGGATAACTTCGCAACTAAAGAGTCAATACAAGCAATGACTAAAAATTGTGAATACGAAAAGCTACGAATAATACTCGAAGCTGGTAATTACAATACATTCAGTGATGCAGCAGGAAAATACATACACTGCTCCACTGAAATGACAGGCAGTCCCAGTAGCGTCCTATATTTCAACAATGGACAACAAAACTACAGGGGAAATAACAACTATCGCGGCCATTACCGAGGCCGAGGCCGAGGTAACCGCGGTGGTTACAATACCAATTACAACAACAGAGGTAATTTCAGAGGAAATTACAGAGGAAACAACCGAGGAAGGAATAATTCCAACCGAGGTAATAGACAAAATCAAAATAACAACAACAATAACAATGTCCGAGCAATCGAAACTGCTAGTACATCACAAAATGCTACAGCTTCGGGAAACTAAATAAGACGGTTCACACAATCAATCTTAGTTTCAACATTTTTATACATGTGCATAATAATAATACGAATACAAAATTAACATTTTTAATAGATACAGGAGCAGATATTTCACTTATCAAAAAAAGCTCAGATAATTTCCAAGACATAGACCAAAATACAATAACAAACATTTTTGGAGTTGGAGAAGGTTCAACAACATCTCTAGGTCTAGTAAACATAGAACTAGCAACAAATAATTACATAATTCCACATAATTTCCACATAGTTAATTCTAATTTCCCAATACCCACCGATGGAATCATCGGAATAGACTTTATAAAGAAATACAATTGCAAATTAGATTTTAATACAGAAGAAGACTGGTTAATTTTGCGACCAGACAATATCACTTGTCCAATAAACGTACCAATAACACATACAATAGGCAATAACTCAAGGTTATTACCAGCCCGATCCGAAGTAGTCCGACTTATTAAATTAGATACATCCGATGAACAGATCCTCATTCCTAATCAAGAAATAGACACAGGCATCTTTATTGCAAATACAATAACGACTAGAGAAAACACAGTAATTCGTATAATAAACACAACCAAAAGAAACCAAATAATAAATATTGATAAGATACAATTTGAAAGTCTTAACAAATATGAAATAGTAAAAACAATAGATAACGAAAGAAATGAACATATTTTACAAAAATTAAACACCATTGTTTAAAAACATCTAAATAAATTATGCACAAATTACACAGACATATTCGGACTTGAAACCGAATCTATAAGTACCAATAATTTTTACAAACAAAAATTAAGATTGAAAGACGATGAACCGATATACATCAAAAATTATAGAATACCAGAATCACAGAAAGAAGAAATACACAGACAAGTTAACAAATTAATTGATGATAAAATAGTAGAACCAGCCGTATCTGAATACAACAGCCCATTGCTACTAGTACCGAAGAAATCATTACCAGGTTCCGCAACAAAACGATGGCGACTGGTAATCGATTATAGACAAATTAATAAAAAGCTCTTATCAGACAAATTTCCACTTCCAAGAATAGACGATATTCTTGATCAATTAGGACGAGCAAGATACTTCTCGTGCATAGACTTAATGTCAGGATTCCATCAAATATAACTAGATGAAAACTCAAGAAACGCAACGTCATTTTCAACGAGCAACGGCTCCTATCGCTTTACGCGATTACCCTATGGTTTAAAAATTGCGCCCAGTTCATTCCAAAGAATGATGACAATGGCATTTTCTGGATTAGAACCTTCACAGGCATTCCTGTATATGGATGACTTAATAGTCATCGGTTGTTCCGAAAATCATATGATCAAAAATTTGACTAACGTCTTTGACCTATGTAGGAAAAATAACCTAAAACTACACCCAGACAAATGTTCATTCTTCATGCATGAAGTGACTTTTCTAGGTCATAAGTGTACTGATCGTAGTATTTTGCCAAATGATAAGAAATACGAAGTCATTGACAAATACCCCGTCCCTACGGACGCAGACAGCGCAAGAAGATTCAATGCATTTTGCAATTATTATAGACGTTTCATCAAAAAATTTTCTGACTACTCTCGTCACATAACAAGGTTATGTAAAAAGAATGTAAAATTCGAGTGGACATCAGAATGCCAAAATGCATTCACATATCTCAAACAATCATTAATACAACCCACGTTATTACAATACCCAGATTTCAGCAAAGAATTTTGCATTATAACAGATGCAAGTAAACAAGCTTGCGGGGCAGTATAAACACAAACATACGATGAGATACAACTACCAGTAGCATATGCCTCTCGCAGCTTCACAAAGGGAGAAAGTGACAAAAACACTACAGAGCAAGAATTAGCGGCAATACACTGGGCAATTAACTACTTCAGACCATACATATATGGCAAACATTTCGTTGTAAAAACAGATCATAGGCCTTTAACATACCTATTCTCAATGAGAAATCCTACTTCCAAACTCACTAGAATGAGACTTGATTAAAAACAGTATAAGTTCACAGTAGAATACCTTAAAGGAAAAGATAATCATGTAGCCGATGCGTTATCAAGAATAACCATCGATGAATTAAAAAATATGCAAAAACAAGTCTTGAAAGTCACTACAAGACAACAGAGTAGACAAAATAACTGCGCAGTAAATGAAAAAGAACAAGAAATTTTGCCAAGGCAAATACTTGAAAATGCTTCTAAGCCCAACGTATATGAAGTCATCAATAATGACGATGTACGAAAAATAGTGACCTTGCATATAACTGACACATTATGTTTCTTTAAACATGGTAAGAAAATTATTGCAAGAATTGAGATTAGCGACCTATATACTAATGGAACTCTCGACTTAGGTCAGTTCTTCCACAGGCTTGAAAAAGAAGCCGGTATACTTGGTATCAGCCAACTCAAAATGGCACCGAGCGGAAAGATCTTTGAATTAATTTCAACTGAAACTTTCAAAAATATGTGGCCGGTGACCACAATATCTGATTATATGAAAAAGAAGCAATAGTGTCTACATTTCACAATGATCCTATTCAAGGATCCTATTCATACTGGCATTTCAAGAACGCTAGCGAAAATCAAAAGACATTACTATTGGAAAGGGATGATAAATTTCATATCTCAGTACATACGTAAATGTCCAGAATGTCAGAAAGCAAAAACAACAAAGCACATAAAGACCCCTTTAACAACTACAGACACACCAATTAAAGCATTTGACAAAGTCATTAATGACACAGTTGGACCATTACCCAAATCAGACAATGGTCATGAATACATAATTACTTTAATATGTGATCTGACCAAATACCTTGTTGCTATCCCCATAGCAAACAAAACTGCTAGTACAGTAGCCAAGGCTACATATATTCGAATCATTCATTCTTAAATACGGTCCGATGAAGACGTTCATCACCGATATGGGAACAGTATATAGAAACACAATCATGAACGAACTTTGTAAGTATTTGAAAATAAACAATCTTACATCAACAGCTCACCACCATCAAACACTTGGTACGGTAGAGAGAAGCCACAGAACACTAAATATCTACGTTCATTCATATCAGTCGATAAAACTAATTGGGACGTAAGGCTTAACTATTTCGTATATTGTTTCAATACTACACCATCAATGGCACATAACTATTGTCCATATGAATTAGTATACAGTAAAACACCTAATTTACCTAAAGAATTAAGCATTAAAAATACAACATAGATAATTACGCAATAGAATCTAGATACAGATTAGAAATGGCATACAAAAGAGCCAAAATAATGTTAGAAAACCATAAGCGTAAAAATAAGGAATACTACGATAGGAAAGTACTAGATAAGGAAATAATAATTAACGATAAAGTTCTTTTAAGAAATGAAACAGGAAATAGACTAGACAATAGATATTTAGGACCATATATAGTAGTAGGAATAGAAGAACCGAACAATATAATAATAAAAGACGATAAAAACAAAACTCAAAAGGTTCATAAGGATAGATTAAAAACTTTTACCGAATAACGTAATTTTTTATTAAATAACAAATAAATACGAACCATTTAAACTCTCAATTTTATTCAAAAGAAAACACACAAATTATTCTTATCATCATCATGCAACCGATTGGTCTGATCAACCACATCAACAGAATATGGTAATGATGACAATAATATACAAAAATTAAAAAATACAAAATTTCATGAATTTACGAATTTACAAAGAGACACAATATTTTTAAATCTACACAATACATATAAATAAATAACAAATCAAAATACAATTTTATATACACAAAAATAAAAAAAATAAAAATTATATGTATATTATAATAAAAAAAAAAAAAAACACAAAAACAAAAATAGCAAAAATATAAAATAATGAAAAAAAAAATAATTTTTAAAAATGACTACATATATTACGTCATTTCTTTAAAAAGTGAGGTGTAGTGTATCTACCCTCAATATGTAGAGTAGAGTTAATATGTAAGTAAAGTATATACATTGTGACACTTTGTCACATAAATTATAATAAACATAAATAATATCAAAAGACCACCAACACTTACATGAACACTCCAGCTCTTGAAATACGATCTAACGCTTATACATAAGCCGATCGCGGAGCGTGAGAATGCTGAGCATGCACTTAGCAGCTCAAGTGGTCAAGCTATACATAACATATGTATTCCCTTTGCATACACACGTATATGTATATAATATAACAAACACATATTCTTAAGCACACCATGTACGGGTAGCTGTACCCAAGAACAGCAATATGAATTCATTCGAATAAACCGATTCAAACAGAGCAGATGCTCTGAGCTCCAAAACCAAATCTATTATATCTACTACATCTATACCTATCTCAAATAAAAGATATTACAATCTACAAAACCGGTCAAATCATCAAGAAGAATACCCTATGACATCAGCTAAGACTTTAAAACGATTGAGGATGGAAGAGGATAAGGAAATATCTAACCCCCAAAAAAAAACACAAACTGACTTAAGAATAAATTGAAGGTGAAAATTACCAGGCATCTAGAAACCGTCAACATATTTTAACCGATATTCATAAAAATGCGTCGGCCAGATAAGTTAAGAACAATGCTTATATCAGTAAGCTTACATCTGAGATGACGTTTCCAGTGAAATCATATCGAATTGATAGTCCATTTATTAATATGATTGATTTAAAAAAGTTTTATCAGCAGTGTTAAAAAAAAGCATTGTATGATAGATTACAGAACCATTAAATTTATCCTAAGTGTATATGGTACATATATAAAGCAAACAGATGAAGGAGTTACAGTGGAAACAATGAAGCTCTTTAAAACTGCCTACAAATCTGTATACATAAATGAAGACATTATTGATGAGTCAAATTCGGCCATAGATTGCTTACATACATTGAGCAGCGAGTTTCAAGAAAAAAAAATTTTAACTATTTTGAAACTACTATAATAAAACTGGAAAACATTCCTGCCAGCGGATACATTAAAGCGCCTAAAAAAAAAAGAGCCCGTAATGCGCTTATAAACGTGCAGAATGCCGACGTATTTTGTTTCAAGTGGTGTATACTAGCATTTATAGCTAATCAAAACCATGAAAATAGGACTGTTACAACCCCCCAGCAAAGGAAATATTCGAGAGAAAGGATGACAAAGCCTCAAAGCTATAACATTAATATTTATGATGAAACTATTGTGTATGGCGGAATGACTTTAGATTTTTCGGGAATTAAATTTCCAATCGAAAAAAATAGGAGTTCGATATTTTGACAAAAACAAAGTCAACTTTAGCATAAATATTTATGAAATTGATGAAGCAGGTGAAAAAATTGTTGGTCCCACAATTAAAACAAAAGAAAGAAAACGGAACCACATTAATATATTGGGAATAGATAATATTACTCAAAACATTATGCATTATGCGTATATAACAAATCTTTATACATTATGCTCTTCACAATTTTCTAAAGGAAAATCGGGAGGATATTTTTGTGAGAACTGTCTTCAGTGTTATCACGTGAAAAGCACTACTCACAACAAACTGGAACGCGGAAAAGTGTCCTCATTTTATCCTGACCCTAATACGACAACATCGTTTAAAGGGTATCACAAAAAATTATCTCCTCCAGTGGTAATTTATGCAGACACTGAGGCTGTTCTTGAAAATTACAAAACATGCTTGAATTCTTCTGCTTCAAAGGTAAATAAGACAACATTTTATAAAGTTATATTTAACTTACATATTAAAATTTTATAATTTTATAGGCGTTGATTGTATACAAATATTTGTAAAACTCTTAAAGAAAAAACGTTGAGTCTGTATTACAAATATTGGGCCAACTCCAAGAAACCGATGGATGACTAATTTGATGAACAAATGGTAATTGTTGCGCCTGTGAGAAAGAGATAAACGCGAACGATCTGAACAAATTCTTCGACCAATTTTCTGGAGTATACGTAGGTCCTATTCATAAGTATTATAAGCCCAAGTTTAGATTAAGTGACCCTTTCGTTCCTGTAGTGTTCCATAATTTGTCTAAAAATGATCTCCATTTATTTATTACTAAATAAAAGGGGAACTTAAGTCCCATACCTTGCAATAAAAAGCTCTATATAGCACTTACGCAGACTATCAAAATCAATGCTACAAGCAGATATAAAATAAGATACATAGATTCAGTCCGATTTTTAAATTCAAGTTTAGAAAAACTACCAAGCTATAAGGAGGATAAAGATTTTAAAATTCTAAGTACGAAATTTCAGGGAGAAAAATTTAAGCAAATGAGGAGGAAGGGGGTGTTTCCCTATGACTACTTAGATATTTTTGAAAAGTTTAATGATACCCAACTTCCAAGCTTGATAGTTTTTATAATTCTCTTAGTGAAGAAAATTGTAGTATAGATAACTTTAATTTCGCACAGAAAGTTTGGGAGACATTTAACTGTCGAACTATTAAAGACTATTTAAAACTATATTTAGAAAGCGATGTTTTAATTTTAGCAGATGTGTTTGAAAATTTTAGGAAAATTTGCAAAAAAATTTATAAGTTAGATCCCATTAATTACGTCACTGCGCCAATATCATGGGATGCTATGCTCACGTTCACTAATGTAAATTTAGAACTAATAAATGATGGTGATATGTATAATTTTTTAAAAAGAGCAATTCGGGGAGGGTTGACTCAAAGCACTCAGCGGATTTCTATAGCAAATAATATATACTTAAAAACTTCGATCCAAACAAAATCGAACAATTTTTAAGTGGTGGGATATGAGTCAGCCCTTACCACTATCAGGGTATAAGAGAAGGATGTAAATAGATATAGTTCTGCACAAATTGAATTTTTATCAGTAAATGAGTAAATGAAATTTTCCCATATAAATGTTTGAGTTTTCTTAATCAAACATCCGTTTTTAAATCACCTTAAAAGAACCTTAACGAAAATGGACTCGAAACAAATTGAGCTCTTCTTGATGCAGTTCGAAGACATGATATTTGAGGAACACGTAACGTAGCTTATATATTTGAAGAGCACTCTCGAGGATTGGGACGATAAGGAACTGATACACTCTAGGTATGGATTCCACTACAAGCTTTGTCCCTAGAGTGATGATGACACTTCGGAAGGACCAGATACGTGCCAGTGCCATAGGCTTCCGATTCTAAGTGACGAGGCCTTCAATATTATGTTAAAATATTATAAGTTAAACAAAAGAGTTGTATAGCACCGACCCAAATAATAAACCAAATAGATTTTCTTAAATATTTTGCATTTAATTTTTTTTTAAATTAGACTTTTTAACATTAACATTTCAAGTATTAATTTATTATTATATAAAAAGTCATTTCTCTTAAAATGTTTGATGAAATTATTAAGAGATTTCTTCTTACATTTACAAAGAAAACTATTAGAAAAATATCCCAGAAAAATTCTGCTGATCTTTCGAAATAAAAAAAAATTAATGAGTACCGGGCTGATCTGAGCATCGGCGTTTCCAATAATTTCAGCCACACAACCCCTTGAAAAAGTTTTTAAAAGCTTATCCGAAGTGATCTCATTTAAAAATTGATTGTTTTTGTATGTTTTGTGAACACATTTTAAGTTTGTAAGGTATTCATCAATTTTAATCAAGGGATCGTATTTACAGTATACTTTAAAAAAGTAAAAGGTTCGGAAACTCATCCTTCCATTCGTGTTATGCAATGCGACATCAAATTCGATTATACGGTGGATCTAATTTTTAATTTTAGTTTTTATAGAATTTAAATCCTTTTATAAAAATCAATTATATTGTTTATTCATAATCAGGAGCAATAGCCAAGTCGATCTCGCCATGTCCGCATGAAAATGGAGACTTCGGAAACTATTAAATATAAAAAGATTAGATTAGACATGCACATTGTAGTGACGATATCTATTGGCTTTTACCTCTTTCAAAAATTTTTTAAACTTGATATATCATCGATACGATCACATATCTTCACAACTGCTACTTCTGATGTTCCTCGATTGCCGTACAAACGTGACTAAGCTTAGCTTGTATTTTCGCGCTGAATATATAGCCCACAGCTAGTGTGCCCAGGTCGTACTATTGGATTGTGGGCACCTCCCGATAACGTGTTATCGATATTCCAGGGCTGCACGGATCAATTGGTATGCTTAGTGTGGCCAACTGCGTGGGGATCCCAGGGCTACACTGTGCTTAAATTTGGGCGCGAAGTTTGTGTTTGTATGATTTTTCATTAAAAACTCTTTTGATGGAATGTTAAAATAATGTTTTACTTTCTCGATCACTTTAGCTTAGTAAGGGGTCTGACAGTCGAGGAACTCGACTATATCGTTCTCTCTTGCTTTAATTTAAATTGACATTTTACAACATTCTTAAATGAAGTTTGGTTGTCAATATTGTTTTCTAGTGATTTAGATAACAACATATTTACATATTGATAAAATTTTTCCTTTTTTAAAATTTAATTTTAATTTTCACCTGCCACGACTTGGTCGTTCAAACGCCATGTTGGCCAACTGTTGCAACTGGGGTGCTAAATCCTAATGTGAAAATATAATATATATAATAAATTTATAATTTCGGGGCGAAAATAATGTGTATGCGCTTAGTCGCTATTTACTTCTTCTTCATGTTCCTTCTGCTGTTATTCGTGTTCCTATTCATTGTCAATGTGTGAGGATGAGTAGATGAATTATCTATAAAGGACTCTGAGGACTCTGCTAGAATGAGAGCGATATAGCTGTTGCTGAACGTGGCCACTTGCGCTACTTGAATTAGAGTGAGAAAGAGACATAATGAAAAGCGAATGTCAAAAATTGGGAAGACAAAAAGCAGTCTGTACGAAACGACACATTAACCGTTGAGAAGCCAAAGTAGACGCAAGTGGGCTCGTTAAACGCGCGCAGCTTTACAAATTGAGTAGTGAAAAAATCATTATGAGTGACGCCGATATGAACGTACGAACGGACGACGAGGCTCCTGGCATCAATAACCCGGCATATAAGTTAAGACCAAATATGATAAGAACACACAAGAACCCAAATCTCGATCACGACTCCATCACATGCAGTACATCCGCCACGAGCAGACAGTCAGCGAAGTCCCAATAACAACAACAAGCCCAATGCAGCCCAACATAAACCAAGAAATTGCACAACAAACAATAGCTCAGCAAGAACAGGCACATTGACTCCAGCTACGACGGCAGTGCATCCGCCACATGCGCTGCATCAGCAGAATGTCTGCACCGGCCAAGTCGTGGGAACGACAACGACATCGGACACCATCAGCGACAACGGCGCAGCCACAACGGCAGCGGCAAAGCTACAGCGGCAGCGACGGCTTCGACGACATCAGCGACGTCGGCAGAGAATAGGTTTAATTATTAATTGTAAAACTTAGTCCAGTTAGTTCCAAAATTAACACCAATAAAATCTGACTTGTTCTTTTTTTTAAAAGAAAATTAAAAATATCTTTTAATTGGCGCCCGAACAGGGACCGGTAAACAGAGCCTTCGTCAAAAGGATCACGCGTAACGTTAAAGTACCTAAAGCAGCTACAAGTTCGCGTCGCAGTGCCTAAAATATAGTCACAGTGAACACTGACTAATCAACAACTACAAAAAATAAGTAGAAGTGACAAAAAATTGCACAGTGTAAAAGTGCCTTTAAAAAAGAAGCCACAACATCAAGTGCGTCCAGTGAACAAGTGCGAAAAATTCTAAGGTTCAGTTTAGCAGGAGCCTTCGAAGGAACTCAGTGCCACCAAGGGTCCCGAGTCACCCACACCCGAACACCGCTACGTCGCTGCCCAACGTGGGACAAAAAGGATCAAACCCAAAGGGTCATCGAGGGAACGTCGCCGAAAATGTTATTTATCGCGTAAGCTAGAAAAATAAGTTTAAAAACAAACACTACTATACTAAAAAGAAGAATTAAAAAAAAGGGAAAGAAAAGTAAATTTAAAAACAAGAAAAAATTTTAAAACAAGAAAGATAAGAATCTTATGAGAATAATAATCTATTGAAAATAAGTCAAAATAGAATTTAAACAACAATACTTAAAAGAAATATACAATAAGCTTAAATAATTTTAGAAAAAATACATCGATATATAACTCAAACTAAAAATTCAAAAAGAAAAAACACCCGAAAACCCAAAAAATCTATTAGTTGTTGTCCGAAATAAACAAATCCTTAAGCCTTTAACATGTCAATAGATAGAGAATTGGCAAGTGCATTAGCTGCACTTAATATAGGTACCGATAGCGGGGAACAACCCGGGGGAAGCAGGCCTACGGCCACCAGTACACCGGTAGCTAGCCCAGAGCTAAAACAGGTAATTATGTCTCTCATCAAAGAGACATTAGGCGGAACCGAGTTTATTGGGGAACTTTTGAATAAAGGCAGACCATCAGAAATGTTAGAAGATGTCCCCTTTATCGGCCCACTACCAGGCGAGTCCGAAAAACTACCAGACCTTACAAAACTAATCAGAGAATTTTCAGGAAACCGCACAGAGTTTGGTTCTTGAAAGAAGAATGTATCTAGAATAATGAGTTTGTACGAGGGTAGGGAAAACACCAACGCATATTTTTTGATAACGTTGGCGATTAGGAACAAAATCACCGGCGAGGCCGATGCCGTGTTAGAATCCTATAACACCCCTCTGAACTGGAAGGCGATTGCAAAATGCCTAACGGATCAGTTCGCTGACAAACGCGACCTCAAGACCCTAGAGTACCAATTGTTCTCGATGACTCAAGGACGACTGACCATTGCCGAATTCTATCAGGCCGTTTACTACCAATTATCGCTGATCCTTAATCAAATCAGCGTGCAAGAATTAAAACCTGATAGTGTCCATGCCCTGAAACAAAATTATCGAGAAAAGGCCTTAGATACTTTCATACGGGGATTAAATGGAGACTTGCCCAGACTCTTGGCCATCAAAGAACCCAGAGATCTCGGTCACGCTTTACACTTGTGTGAATTGGTCGACAATCAGGAACAAAGGAACGCGTTCACGCCCAAATTCAGGCAGCATGCACCTCCTGTACCTCCTAGGCAAGCGCAGCCGCCTGCCTTTAACAGGTCCATACCAAGGAGATTGCTTACAGCAGACTCTGCGGGAAATTGGAGAGTTTTCAACCCTAGACTATATTATAGTCCAGCTCCCCAACATACGACAGACCCACGCACTACCGGAAATCCGCAGATCTGGCAAACGGGAGCAGCTGACCAACAGAAACGCGGTCAACGACCCCAGTATCCCACAAATCAAAATTATCAGCCAGCACGGCAATTCTATCCGCCTCCGCGTCCAACGGCCCCTACACCACAACCGAAACCCTTACTAATGGACATCGACGGCTCCATTCGTTCAGGCAACGTCAATTACATGAATAGACCCAATGTTAACGACTTCTCTGGGAAACGACCTGCCCCATTAAACGGACCTCCACCTAAAATCCTTAGGCAGTTTCACATTGCCACGGGGGTTCCAGAAGAGGCATCCGAGGGAGTAGAGGGCGACTTTTACTACCTTGACCCCGAGGAACAGACCTATTTCGCTAGCGCCGATTCCGAGGGAATCCGGGCTTCCGGGCTTATATGACCAGCAATCTGAGGAAAACGAACCGGAAAGCGAATCGACTCCCGTCGACGTTTCGGATGTTAATTTTTTAGGTTAAACGGGTCATCTCTGCCATACTTCCAATGCATCATGGAAGATGGCACCAAACTAAATTTTCTCATAGACACCGGATCGAACCAGAACTACATCCAACCAAATCTGGTGCCACACCCAAAAAAGAACGAAGGGAAATTTTTCGCAAATTCAGTGGGAGGACAAACCCCAATATCTCACCATACTTTTCTCACTCTGTTCAATAACAGAGATAGATCCATCAAATTTTTCTTACTGCCTACACTCAAAACTTTCCACGGCATCCTATGGAACGACACACTAAAACAACTAAACGCGGTTATTAACGTTAAAAACGATATATTAACATTAAATGGAAACTATAATATCCGAGTGAAACAACTACTGACTCAATCAGTAAACAACATAAAGCTCAGAATGGAGCATATGTCGAACAGTCAGAAGAATCTAATAAATTCACTCACCCAGAAACATTCGAACTTATTTGCGGACCCAGATGAAAGACTAACTTACACTACCAGAGTAATAGGTGAAATAAGGACATCATCGGATGCACCGGTGTATAGCAAACACTACCCGTACCCAACATCTTTAAGGCCCGAGGTAGAAAAGCAGATGGGACAATTGCTACAAGACGGCATAATACGACCTTCACGGTCACCATACAACGCACCCGTATGGATAGTCCCCAAAAAAAGCGACGCGTCCGGAGAAAAGAAGTATAGGATAGTCATTGACTATCGAAAACTTAACTCCGTAACTATTTCGGATAGGTACCCTATCCCTGAGATTGGAGAAATAATCGCACAATTGGGTGACAATAAATATTTCTCCGTTCTAGATCTCAAAAGCGGATTCCACCAGATACCGCTTAAAGAAAAGGACATAGAAAAGACTGCGTTCGCAATCAACGGCGGAAAATTCGAATTCACTCGATTACCTTTCGGTTTAAAGAACTCACCGTCTATTTTCCAGAGAGCATTATACGATATTCTAAGGGAACACGTAGGAAAAATATGCTACGTGTATATCGACGATATTATCGTCTTTAGTCGGTCCGAAAATGAACATGCCACGCACTTAGATAAGATATTTGCCACATTAGAAAAAGCCAATATGAAAGTGCAGATGGACAAATGTGAATTCTTCAAAGAGGAGGTAAATTTCTTGGGATTCACTATCTCACAAAAAGGCGGCAAAACAAACACGGATAAAATAAAAGCAATAGAAAAATTTCCGATCCCCACAACACTAAAAGAACTTAGATCTTTCCTAGGTCTGGCAAGTTACTATAGGCGTTTTATTCGCGACTATGCTAAACTTGCAAAACCACTAACTTATTGAGAGGCGAAAACGGTCGCCTCCCAAAAAATATTTCAAATAAAACAAAGATAGATCTGAACGACGCGATTAGCGCATTTGATAAGATAAGAAGAACTTTAGCCTCACAAGACGTCATACTGGCGTACCCAGACTTTAGTAAGGAATTCAAGTTAACAACGGACGCCTCAAACTTCGCTATAGGCGTCGTCTTAGAACCAGAATCCCGACCGATCACTTTCATTTCCCGTACGCTCTCGAAGACCGAAGAAAACTACGCAGCAAATGAGAAAGAAATGCTAGCAATAGTTTGGGCACTTCAGAGCCTACGAATGTACCTTTACGGTACAGCCAAGGTGATAATATACACTGACCACCAACCGTTGACTTTCGCTCTTAGTTCAAAGAACCATAATGGGAAACTTAAAAGATGGAAAAGCTACTTAGAGGAATACAACCACGAGCTAAGATACAAGCCGGGTACCTCTAACGTAGTAGCCGACGCACTTTCCAGAATCCCAACAAACCCCCAAATAAATAGTACAACGGCGACGGTTCATAGCGACGAAAGTTCCTCGCATAATTTGATACCAGTCGAAAATGTCCCCATTAATGTATTCAAAAACCAACTATTTCTCCTGATATCAGAAGAGGAAGAGTCGTTCGAAATTCCCTTTCCTACTTTTCATAGGCACATAATAAAAAAGAAATCATATTCCGAGGAAGATCTGGTGGATATTCTAAAAAAACACCTAAGCCCAAAAATCGTGAACGGGATTTTCACACCCGAACACGTAATGGGCAAAATCCAGAATATTTACCCACAGCACTTTAACAATTACAAAACTAGACACACGCAGAAACAAGTCACGGACGTGAGTTCAGAGAGCGAATAGAAACGCCATTGAAAATAAAATCCAGATATTAAGCAAGTTTTTCTTTCCTGGCCTTCGAAAAAAAACAGCAGCCACGGCAAAAGCATGCGGGACTTGCAAAATAGCCAAATATGACAGACATCCGCATCATGGGGAGATTCAACCAACCCCCATACCGACGTACCCCGGACAAATCATTCATGTAGACATCTACACGACCCAAAAACAGCTAGTACTAACGGCCATAGATAAATTTTCAAAATATGCCCAGATAAAACTATTAAGATCAAAAGCATCGGAAGATATAAAACATCCACTAAGAGAAATTATAATAGCATTCGGTATGCCCAAGCAGATTGTAACAGACAACGAAAAGGCTCTAAATTCAGCAGCTATCAAGTTTCTGCTGCAAGAGCAGCTGCAGGCAAAAGTCTACACGACACCGCCCTATACTTCGACTAGCAATGGGCAAGTTGAAAGATTTCATTCAACTCTAACAGAGATAATGAGATGCCTTAGGCTAGACGAAAGCACACTTGAATTTGAAGAACTACTCTTTAAAGCAGTCGAAGAGTACAATACTTCAGTTCATTCAACAACACAAAAAAAACCAATAGACTTATTTTTCGGAAACCAATTAAGCACAAACCCCCAAGAACTTAAAGATGTTAGGAAAAAGATCAGCGAAAAAATAGAAAAAAAACAGAATACCGACTTAGAATACCACAACCAAAGAAAGAACCCAATAAAGAAATACGAGGTAGGTGAAACAGTTTATGTGAAAATAGATAAAAGGTTAGGGTCAAAACTAACACCGAGATACAGAAAAGAAATAGTCCAAGAGGATAGGAACACCACCATAAAAACACATTCAGGGAGAATAGTACACAAAAATAATAATAAGAAATAACATTCATTCGCAGGTTACTCTTATTGCCAACATGTTTCGGACGGGTTACCATATTAGACTACACCCACTCCCAACTCATTCCCATAAAAACGGGAACCGCTGTTCTGCAAAACGGGACATTTAAAATTATTATTATTATTGAGAAATTAACGCATGATTAAAATTATGCGGAATTTGGATTAGCTATAGCAGCTGAGGGCCTTAAGCTACATTTAAAATTATCCACGTGTTCAACATTGAAGAATACGAATCCGCGTTCGATGACATATCGAACAGATTAAATGAAATTAATAAAACACACCCACTTCTCCCTTTCTTAAAAGGGAGATGCTTTGGGAACGGCATGGAAATGGTTGGCCGGTTCACCGAACCACCATGACAAAGAAATAATAATCAATAAAATAAACGAACAGCTCGAGAACAATAATAAACAGTTAATAATAAATAAAGTACTAAATGATAGAATTAAACAGTTAAGCTTAATAACCAACAATATAATTAAGGCCACGTCAGAAAATAAAAATTTTATAGACGAAAAAATCTCTCTGTTGCAATATAAATTACACATACTTAAAGAAGAACTTAATAACCTAGTCCATGCAATAGATTGGGCAAAAACAGATACCATAAATTCCATTATATTATCAGAATATGAAACTGAACAAATCGAAAACCTATTCAATAAAGAGACTGTTTTCATGAACCTAGAAGAACTGCTAGAATTTTCCAAAATAAAACAAGAGAGAACGCTATAGTCGAGTTCCCCGACTATCTGATACCCGTTACTCAGCTAGTGGAAGGGAGAAGGAGAGTCTTAAACACAATTTTTGGCGGTTTGTAGGCGGTATAGTGTGCGTGGCAGAAAGTTTTTTGGCAAATCGATAGAAATTTACAAGACCAATACAAAAAATGACAAAATATCAAAACATTTTTCAAAAGTGTGGGCGTAGCAGCTTTGGGCGGTTTGAGGGCGTTAGAGTGGGCGTGGCAAAAAGTTTTTTGGTAAATCGATAGAAAATTACAAGACTAATACAAAAATGAAAAAATTTCAAAACATTTTTCAAAAGTGTGGGCGTGGCAGTTTTGGGCGGTTTGTGGGCGTTAGAGTGGGTGTGGCAAAAAGTTTTTTTGGCTAATCGATAGAAATTTACAAGACCAATACAAAACTGAAAAAATATCAAAACATTTTTCAAAAGTTTGGGCGTGGCAGTTTTGGGCGGTTTGTGGGCGTAAGAGTGGGCGTGGCAACATGAATCGACAAACTTGCGCTGCTTCTATGTCTCTGGAGTCTGTATGCTTAATCTCAACTTTCTAGCTTTTGTAGTTCCTGAGATCTCGAGGACAGGACTAGAAGTTACATTTTATTCAAAAACAAATTTAGACGTTCGATAATTAAAGTCAAGTTCGACTTATCTATAATAACCGAAATTTTGAAAGAAATTCTTACACCTAAAAGATTACACGCTATTTTCGCATCCGACCCATTCTTTGACCTAATAAAGGAATCACACGCCCAACATTTTAAAGAGTACAAACTAATCAGATGTAAATCCCTTCTAATGGATGTTACTGGTAGGGAAGAACAAGAACAGGCTATTAAAGAGTACCATGTAAAGAATAATCATCGGGGAATTGAAGAGACCTTGAATCACCTGAAGAGAACCCTGTATTTTCCATATATGAAACAGAAAATCACCCAGTTTGTTAATAGGTGCGATACGTGTCAAACTCTCAAGTATGACAGAAGACCACCTAAACCCGAGTTTCAAAAGACCGAGACTCCGGGGGTGCCGTTGCAGATTGTTCATATGGATATCTATACCATAAATGGACGGACCATCCTGACATTGATTGACAAATTTTCAAGGTTTGCCAGCGCTTATACAATCCCAGCTAGGAGTTGTATAAATGTGGTCAAATCCTTAAGACACTATTTTTGTGTCGTGGGTATACCAACAAAGCTGGTATTTGATCAGGGCACGGAATTCTCTGGGAAGATTTTTACGGATTTTTGTAAACAATATAATATCGAGACACACATGACTTCGTTCCAGCAATCTTCTAGCAATTCTCCGGTGGAAAGACTACATTCATCGCTCACTGAAAATTACAGAATTATCTTCGAAAACAGGAAGGCTGAAAAGCTGGACTGCGACCACGAAGAAATTTTATGCGAAACGTTAATCACATATAATAACGCCATACATTCAGCCACGAGATTTACGCCGTTTGAATTACTTTCAGGGAGAACGCACGTGTTCAATAAAGAAGTTACGTTCGATACGGAACACGATTACTCACAAAAACTAAATGAATTTCAAAACACATTGTACCCTAGAGTCAAAGCTCTGGTACAGCAGAAAATGGAGGCTAGAATTGACAAATTAAACAAAGATAGATCCCAGCCAATCGCAGTAGATTCAGAAGATACAGTTTTCAGAAAAGAAAATAGAAGAAATAAACTCACACCTCGTTTTTCAAAGCATAAAGTACTAAAGGATAACAGGATCACACTAGTTTCAGCAAAAAAACAAAAATTACACAAAGCAAAAATCAGAAACAAAATTATTAAGAAACAAATCCCTATTGATCTTACAGGTTCACTTCCATCGCAGCACAGGACTTAAAAGTCAAGAATTTAGGAAAAGATACACCCCTACTAAAAATTAACCTGGGACAAGCAAGAGTCGTTCAGTCCCATAAATTCCTTATCCATAGAATTAATCTCCAGGAATTTATCGATGGTACGGTCAACTTCCAGCGGGCTATTAAGAAGCTGGAGAGGAACATACAATCAGAGTATGCAATTGAAAGTTTGTCAACAAAGGTGGGACAGTTGCAGGCTAGGGTGGAAAAATTGCTGCCGAATCGGAGACAGAAGAGGGGATTATTCAATGGTTTGGGAAATGTGATTAAGATCGTAACAGGGAATCTAGATGACTCAGATGGACGCAGAATTCAAGATAGTTTAAAGACAATCTCGGAGAATCAGAGAGACCTCACAGTAAACGTAAACAAACAGGAGGTGATCAACAACGACATTCTAAATAGATTCGACAACATAACGGAACACATCAATAGGGAGCAACAGATAATTAATAGTTTTTTTGAATTCCTATAAAGATAGCATGTTTAAAACGGTTAACGCTGAACACCATCTTTTACATACAATGCAATATGCCTCTAGAATAAATATGAATTTGGAGATTTTATAGGACCATTTAAAGAACATAGAAGACAGCTTATTATTAGCCAAACTGAAAATCGTACCCACTTTTATTGTGTCTGCGGAGGAAGTAGAAATAATCCGAAAAGAATTAAACGACCCGGAGTTACGGGAGTTATCTGATGAATATATATTTCAAATGTTAGAATTAGACACTTTCATGATTGGAATTAAGATTCACTTTAGGATAAGAATACCTACTTTTAAGCAACACTTTTATAAGTTCACACACATTATTCCACTACCCATCAATGAGTCCAAGTTTTTGGTTGTACCCAATTATATGGCTTATCTTAATGCTAAGGAGGTCTATTATTTTTCCGAAGTATGTAACAAAATATATAAATATTATATTTGCGAAAACTCAATGTCTATCAAAGATGATGTCAAAGCCGAATGCCTCAGTGGCATACTCACTATGGAGACGGCAAATTGTAAAACAAAAGATATAAGTAGCCAAGAAATAATAACTGAAATAGAACCAGCACACATTTTAATATCAAATACACAAAACACAGTTATTGAATCTAATTGTACCACAAGAATTTCCATAAAGGGTTCCGCTCTAGTAACGTTCGAAAACTGCAAGGTTTTAATAAACCAGATTCCTTATGACAAGGAACTATCATCATATGAGGAGAAGTTAGACTGTAGTGTATCTACCCTTAATATGTAGAGTAGAGTTAATATGTAAGTAAAGTATATACATTGTGACACTTTGTCACATAAATGATAATAAGCACAAATAATATCAAAAGACCACCACCACCTACATACACACTCCAGCTCTTGAAATACGATCTAACGCTTATACATAAGCCGATCGCGGAGCGTGAGAATGCTGAGCATGCACTTTGCAGCTCAAGTGGTCAAGCTATACACAAGCTATGTATGCCCTCTGCATACACATGTATATGTATACAATATAACAAACACATAGTCTTAAGCACACCATGTACGGGTAGCTGTACCCAAGAACAGCAATATGAATTCATTCAAATAAAGCGATTCAAACAGAGCAGATGCTATGAGCTCTGTCAACCAAATCTAACTTACCAAATCTAAATTACCACTAAAAGTTATTACAATACCTATTCCAACTACTAAATATTACATGGCGACCGTGACTCGGTCTCGAGTCTGTCTCTGTGTGTGTGGATAAAAATTGTGAATTAAAATGTGCAATTAATACACAAAAACAAATGTGAATAAAACAAATAACACACAAAACACACAGACATAAGCGGCAATTGATGGCAGACGAGCCACAATTGACCGAGGCGCAACCCGAGATAGAAAGGGACCGGCCAACACTAAAGGAAGCGCTGGAACTAAACCCCACCGATGGACCACGCCCACTCACAATAGCTGAGTACCGGGCACGTCAAGAGAAGCGCCAACCAAGGAAACACAAACGCTCTGGACGTAGAGTAAAATTATTACAACAGCGCCGACTGGTCAAGGAAATGACCCAGTTGGCCAAGGAGGAATCAGCCCGGCAACGCTACAAAGAGCGTTTGGAAATCATAGAAAAGGAACTTCGCCAAAGTGCGAAGACACGCAAACGGGCTGCTTAAATGCAAATGCCCCAATTTGCCATAGATTTAAACTAAACCCAAGCCGAGGCGGGAAACCGCTGCTTGAAAAAACTAACAACAAAACTGTCAGGCTATATACTAACAAATGTAGTTGGAGATTTTTTTTAAATTCTAATGAAGTGTAAACTTTGACTTGTGAGCCAACCACATTAAAACTATCAAATTTCCATGTCTCTGGCACTTGTATATATTTAATACAAGTTGCAAATATTTAAAGTAAATTCATTAAATTTCAATATTCACTATAAAAACTTTTCAAACTTTATTTCCAATAAATTGAGAGATTAAACAGATTTCATTTTTTCTTTATTGCAAATTAATATTTCCAAAATGGGTTCTACTGAATCAAGAGTAGATCACCCAACAGCCAATGTAGTTAATGAAGTAGGAATAATTGATCACAACGATGAACTACAAAATATATCCATCTTGTTAATGATTATGACTGTCATATCAATTTTGAGTTTGACCCTTAAGATTTATCAGGAACATAATAAACGACTTAAGAAAAGATATCAGAGCCGTGCAGATGGCCTAGACAAGATATAAACTGTACTTACGAAATAAAACAATATAGATATGACTACAGAATATAAACAACAGTATAGAATACCATTTTTATAAAGGAAAATCACAATATGTAGACATCCTTCTTGTCAAATACATTTATATGATTCAGAATTCCACTTTAGTAGACAAAATTGTTGCGAATATAAAAGAAACACCAAATGAGTGATTCACAGTGGGTACACCTGAAATGGCCCAAAATAGCAGCATCAATAAACCATAATAAAGCAGTATTTGACAAATCATATAAATGTGTAAACAAAGAAGTACCTATTAAAGTAGAGACTCTAGAAATACACATAAAGATAATAATAAAAGAATACAATAACATATGTAGAATAGTCACATCTATAGAAGATAGATTAACAGAAACACATAAGAAACATTGTCATAAAATACTAAGATCTCTCAATAAAAGATTGATCAATATTAGCATCAGACATAATCTAGATATTCAAATACCTGAAGATTTGCATTCATTGGTTAATATAAATGAAAACCAATTACAAAATCTTGAGGAGTCTAAAGGTAATATCGACATTGAAATCGAAAGCGATATTGAGTCGTTACCAGAAGACATTGAAATAAAAAGCAACGAAACCAAAATGCCAGACCAAATTGAGAAAGATAGAGAATATGTTCGACAATTGTCGACAACAATACCGGAATTCGATGACAAAAACAGTCATTGACACGCTTTATAACAGCGTTAAGAATAACAGATAGAACAAAGGGAACTCAGGAAGATCTAGCAGTAGAGATAATAAAATCAAAAATAATAGGACCAATTTTATACAAAGTAACAAATGAAACAACCATCAGAGGCATCATTGACATACTAAATAGTAATGTAAAAGGTGAATCAGCTGAAGTTGTAAAAGCAAAGTTACTAAATATTAAACAGAAAGGGAAGACAGCTTTCCAATACACCACTGAAATTGACAATTTGCGTAAGCAATTAGAAACAATATATATTGACTTAGGCCTTTCAGCCGAAATTGCGGATAACTTCGCAACTAAAGAGTCAATACAAGCAATGACTAAAAATTGTGAATACGAAAAGCTACGAATAATACTCGAAGCTGGTAATTACAATACATTCAGTGATGCAGCAGGAAAATACATACACTGCTCCACTGAAATGACAGGCAGTCCCAGTAGCGTCCTATATTTCAACAATGGACAACAAAACTACAGGGGAAATAACAACTATCGCGGCCATTACCGAGGCCGAGGCCGAGGTAACCGCGGTGGTTACAATACCAATTACAACAACAGAGGTAATTTCAGAGGAAATTACAGAGGAAACAACCGAGGAAGGAATAATTCCAACCGAGGTAATAGACAAAATCAAAATAACAACAACAATAACAATGTCCGAGCAATCGAAACTGCTAGTACATCACAAAATGCTACAGCTTCGGGAAACTAAATAAGACGGTTCACACAATCAATCTTAGTTTCAACATTTTATACATGTGCATAATAATAATACGAATACAAAATTAACATTTTTAATAGATACAGGAGCAGATATTTCACTTATCAAAAAAAGCTCAGATAATTTCCAAGACATAGACCAAAATACAATAACAAACATTTTTGGAGTTGGAGAAGGTTCAACAACATCTCTAGGTCTAGTAAACATAGAACTAGCAACAAATAATTACATAATTCCACATAATTTCCACATAGTTAATTCTAATTTCCCAATACCCACCGATGGAATCATCGGAATAGACTTTATAAAGAAATACAATTGCAAATTAGATTTTAATACAGAAGAAGACTGGTTAATTTTGCGACCAGACAATATCACTTGTCCAATAAACGTACCAATAACACATACAATAGGCAATAACTCAAGGTTATTACCAGCCCGATCCGAAGTAGTCCGACTTATTAAATTAGATACATCCGATGAACAGATCCTCATTCCTAATCAAGAAATAGACACAGGCATCTTTATTGCAAATACAATAACGACTAGAGAAAACACAGTAATTCGTATAATAAACACAACCAAAAGAAACCAAATAATAAATATTGATAAGATACAATTTGAAAGTCTTAACAAATATGAAATAGTAAAAACAATAGATAACGAAAGAAATGAACATATTTTACAAAAATTAAACACCATTGTTTAAAAAACATCTAAATAAATTATGCACAAATTACACAGACATATTCGGACTTGAAACCGAATCTATAAGTACCAATAATTTTTACAAACAAAAATTAAGATTGAAAGACGATGAACCGATATACATCAAAAATTATAGAATACCAGAATCACAGAAAGAAGAAATACACAGACAAGTTAACAAATTAATTGATGATAAAATAGTAGAACCAGCCGTATCTGAATACAACAGCCCATTGCTACTAGTACCGAAGAAATCATTACCAGGTTCCGCAACAAAACGATGGCGACTGGTAATCGATTATAGACAAATTAATAAAAAGCTCTTATCAGACAAATTTCCACTTCCAAGAATAGACGATATTCTTGATCAATTAGGACGAGCAAGATACTTCTCGTGCATAGACTTAATGTCAGGATTCCATCAAATAGAACTAGATGAAAACTCAAGAAACGCAACGTCATTTTCAACGAGCAACGGCTCCTATCGCTTTACGCGATTACCCTATGGTTTAAAAATTGCGCCCAGTTCATTCCAAAGAATGATGACAATGGCATTTTCTGGATTAGAACCTTCACAGGCATTCCTGTATATGGATGACTTAATAGTCATCGGTTGTTCCGAAAATCATATGATCAAAAATTTGACTAACGTCTTTGACCTATGTAGGAAAAATAACCTAAAACTACACCCAGACAAATGTTCATTCTTCATGCATGAAGTGACTTTTCTAGGTCATAAGTGTACTGATCGTAGTATTTTGCCAAATGATAAGAAATACGAAGTCATTGACAAATACCCCGTCCCTACGGACGCAGACAGCGCAAGAAGATTCAATGCATTTTGCAATTATTATAGACGTTTCATCAAAAAATTTTCTGACTACTCTCGTCACATAACAAGGTTATGTAAAAAGAATGTAAAATTCGAGTGGACTTCAGAATGCCGAAATGCATTCACATATCTCAAACAATCATTAATACAACCCACGTTATTACAATACCCAGATTTCAGCAAAGAATTTTGCATTATAACAGATGCAAGTAAACAAGCTTGCGGGGCAGTATAAACACAAACATACGATGAGATACAACTACCAGTAGCATATGCCTCTCGCAGCTTCACAAAGGGAGAAAGTGACAAAAACACTACAGAGCAAGAATTAGCGGCAATACACTGGGCAATTAACTACTTCAGACCATACATATATGGCAAACATTTCGTTGTAAAAACAGATCATAGGCCTTTAACATACCTATTCTCAATGAGAAATCCTACTTCCAAACTCACTAGAATGAGACTTGATTAAAAACAGTATAAGTTCACAGTAGAATACCTTAAAGGAAAAGATAATCATGTAGCCGATGCGTTATCAAGAATAACCATCGATGAATTAAAAAATATGCAAAAACAAGTCTTGAAAGTCACTACAAGACAACAGAGTAGACAAAATAACTGCGCAGTAAATGAAAAAGAACAAGAAATTTTGCCAAGGCAAATACTTGAAAATGCTTCTAAGCCCAACGTATATGAAGTCATCAATAATGACGATGTACGAAAAATAGTGACCTTGCATATAACTGACACATTATGTTTCTTTAAACATGGTAAGAAAATTATTGCAAGAATTGAGATTAGCGACCTATATACTAATGGAACTCTCGACTTAGGTCAGTTCTTCCACAGGCTTGAAAAAGAAGCCGGTATACTTGGTATCAGCCAACTCAAAATGGCACCGAGCGGAAAGATCTTTGAATTAATTTCAACTGAAACTTTCAAAAATATGTGGCCGGTGACCACAATATCTGATTATATGAAAAAGAAGCAATAGTGTCTACATTTCACAATGATCCTATTCAAGGATCCTATTCATACTGGCATTTCAAGAACGCTAGCGAAAATCAAAAGACATTACTATTGGAAAGGGATGATAAATTTCATATCTCAGTACATACGTAAATGTCCAGAATGTCAGAAAGCAAAAACAACAAAGCACATAAAGACCCCTTTAACAACTACAGACACACCAATTAAAGCATTTGACAAAGTCATTAATGACACAGTTGGACCATTACCCAAATCAGACAATGGTCATGAATACATAATTACTTTAATATGTGATCTGACCAAATACCTTGTTGCTATCCCCATAGCAAACAAAACTGCTAGTACAGTAGCCAAGGCTACATATATTCGAATCATTCATTCTTAAATACGGTCCGATGAAGACGTTCATCACCGATATGGGAACAGTATATAGAAACACAATCATGAACGAACTTTGTAAGTATTTGAAAATAAACAATCTTACATCAACAGCTCACCACCATCAAACACTTGGTACGGTAGAGAGAAGCCACAGAACACTAAATATCTACGTTCATACATATCAGTCGATAAAACTAATTGGGACGTAAGGCTTAACTATTTCGTATATTGTTTCAATACTACACCATCAATGGCACATAACTATTGTCCATATGAATTAGTATACAGTAAAACACCTAATTTACCTAAAGAATTAAGCATTAAAAATACAACATAGATAATTACGCAATAGAATCTAGATACAGATTAGAAATGGCATACAAAAGAGCCAAAATAATGTTAGAAAACCATAAGCGTAAAAATAAGGAATACTACGATAGGAAAGTACTAGATAAGGAAATAATAATTAACGATAAAGTTCTTTTAAGAAATGAAACAGGAAATAGACTAGACAATAGATATTTAGGACCATATATAGTAGTAGGAATAGAAGAACCGAACAATATAATAATAAAAGACGATAAAAACAAAACTCAAAAGGTTCATAAGGATAGATTAAAAACTTTTACCGAATAACGTAATTTTTTATTAAATAACAAATAAATACGAACCATTTAAACTCTCAATTTTATTCAAAAGAAAACACACAAATTATTCTTATCATCATCATGCAACCGATTGGTCTGATCAACCACATCAACAGAATATGGTAATGATGACATTAATATACAAAAATTAAAAAATACAAAAATTTCATGAATTTACGAATTTACAAAGAGACACAATATTTTTAAATCTACACAATACATATAAATAAATAACAAATCAAAATACAATTTTATATACACAAAAATAAAAAAAAATAAAAATTATATGTATATATTGTAATAAAAAAAAAAAAAACACACAAAAACAAAAATAGCAAAAATATAAAATAATGAAAAAAAAAATAATTTTTTAAAATGACTACATATATTACGTCATTTCTTTAAAAAGTGAGGTGTAGTGTATCTACCCTCAATATGTAGAGTAGAGTTAATATGTAAGTAAAGTATATACATTGTGACACTTTGTCACATAAATTATAATAAACATAAATAATATCAAAAGACCACCAACACTTACATGAACACTCCAGCTCTTGAAATACGATCTAACGCTTATACATAAGCCGATCGCGGAGCGTGAGAATGCTGAGCATGCACTTAGCAGCTCAAGTGGTCAAGCTATACATAACATATGTATTCCCTTTGCATACACACGTATATGTATATAATATAACAAACACATATTCTTAAGCACACCATGTACGGGTAGCTGTACCCAAGAACAGCAATATGAATTCATTCGAATAAACCGATTCAAACAGAGCAGATGATCTGAGCTCCAAAACCAAAGCTATTATATCTACTACATCTATACCTATCTCAAATAAAAGATATTACAATCTACAAAACCGGTCAAATCATCAAGAAGAATACCCTATGACATCAGCTAAGACTTTAAAACGATTGAGGATGGAAGAGGATAAGGAAATATCTAACCCCCAAAAAAAAACACAAACTGACTTAAGAATAAATTGAAGGTGAAAATTACCAGGCATCTAGAAACCGTCAACATATTTTAACCGATATTCATAAAAATGCGTCGGCCAGATAAGTTAAGAACAATGCTTATATCAGTAAGCTTACATCTGAGATGACGTTTCCAGTGAAATCATATCGAATTGATAGTCCATTTATTAATATGATTGATTTAAAAAAGTTTTATCAGCAGTGTTAAAAAAAAGCATTGTATGATAGATTACAGAACCATTAAATTTATCCTAAGTGTATATGGTACATACATAAAGCAAACAGATGAAGGAGTTACAGTGGAAACAATGAAGCTCTTTAAAACTGCCTACAAATCTGTATACATAAATGAAGACATTATTGATGAGTCAAATTCGGCCATAGATTGCTTACATACATTGAGCAGCGAGTTTCAAGAAAAAAAAATTTTAACTATTTTGAAACTACTATAATAAAACTGGAAAACATTCCTGCCAGCGGATACATTAAAGCGCCTAAAAAAAAGAGCCCGTAATGCGCTTATAAACGTGCAGAATGCCGACGTATTTTGTTTCAAGTGGTGTATACTAGCATTTATAGCTAATCAAAACCATGAAAATAGGACTGTTACAACCCCCCAGCAAAGGAAATATTCGAGAGAAAGGATGACAAAGCCTCAAAGCTATAACATTAATATTTATGATGAAACTATTGTGTATGGCGGAATGACTTTAGATTTTTCGGGAATTAAATTTCCAATCGAAAAAAATAGGAGTTCGATATTTTGACAAAAACAAAGTCAACTTTAGCATAAATATTTATGAAATTGATGAAGCAGGTGAAAAAATTGTTGGTCCCACGATTAAAACAAAAGAAAGAAAACGGAACCACATTAATATATTGGGAATAGATAATATTACTCAAAACATTATGCATTATGCGTATATAACAAATCTTTATACATTATGCTCTTCACAATTTTCTAAAGGAAAATCGGGAGGATATTTTTGTGAGAACTGTCTTCAGTGTTATCACGTGAAAAGCACTACTCACAACAAACTGGAACGCGGAAAAGTGTCCTCATTTTATCCTGACCCTAATACGACAACATCGTTTAAAGGGTATCACAAAAAATTATCTCCTCCAGTGGTAATTTATGCAGACATTGAGGCTGTTCTTGAAAATTACAAAACATGCTTGAATTCTTCTGCTTCAAAGGTAAATAAGACAACATTTTATAAAGTTATATTTAACTTACATATTAAAATTTTATAATTTTATAGGCGTTGATTGTATACAAATATTTGTAAAACTCTTAAAGAAAAAACGTTGAGTCTGTATTACAAATATTGGGCCAACTCCAAGAAACCGATGGATGACTAATTTGATGAACAAATGGTAATTGTTGCGCCTGTGAGAAAGAGATAAAAGCGAACGATCTGAACAAATTCTTCGACCAATTTTCTGGAGTATACGTAGGTCCTATTCATAAGTATTATAAGCCCAAGTTTAGATTAAGTGACCCTTTCGTTCCTGTAGTGTTCCATAATTTGTCTAAAAATTATCTCCATTTATTTATTACTAAATAAAAGGGGAACTTAAGTCCCATACCTTGCAATAAGAAGCTCTATATAGCACTTACGCAGACTATCAAAATCAATGCTACAAGCAGATAAAACATAAGATACATAGATTCAGTCCGATTTTTAAATTCAAGTTTAGAAAAACTACCAAGCTACCAAGCACGTTTGTAGGAAAAGAACCTGCAACTTCACACTGCAAACCATCGATACCCCCATACAAAATGTAACATCCCTCAAAATACTAGGAATAACAATAGCCAGAAACTACAGATGGAACAAACACATAGAAAATCTTACTTTAGAACTAGCTAAAAGACTAGACGTCATTAAATGTCTAGCCAACAAAAAATTCTGCTGCAACACAAACACAATAATATATGTGGTCAAATCAATTATTATGTCCAAAATAGACTACGGAATACACATTTATGGAAATGCTCCAAAATCAACCCTGAGCAAACTAAGAACGATTTACCACTCAGCAATAAGAATCGCCTTCAATGCCTTTCGCACCACTCCAATTAACAACCTATTGCATGAAGCTAACATACTGCCAATAGAACATAGAACAATACATGCAACACAAAAAAACATCAAAATCATAATCAACTCCAAGTTCTCACCAATTGAAAAAATTTACAACAAAATTAAAAATTCCAAAAGAATACCAAAAGTCCCGTCTTCACTACACAACACAATAGAACAACTAAAAAAGTAAATATTTATGTATCACCCGAAACAAGCAGGAAAGAAAAAACCCCACACTGGCTGTGCAGTAATACAAGCACTAACACCGCACTACACACCTTATCCAAAGCAGAAACGGCACCATTAATATACCAACAAAAGTTCAAGGAATTAAAAAACACACTAGCAGGCAGACACTTTCTTTACACAGATGGATCCAAGTCAGCTAGCGGAGTCTCATATAGCGTAACAACGGAAACAGAAATTATTTACCACCATATACTCCCACAATACTCCTCCATATACACAGCCGAAATAGCAGCAATTCTGACAGCATGCAACCACGCCAGCAAACAACGAGGAAAATTTGCAATCTGCACAGATTCCCTATCAGCCCTAAAAGAAATTGAAAACATAAAAAGCCAAAACTACTACACCACCTCCATCAGAAATATCCTAAACAAATACAAGAAAAATAAAATCTTAATTCTATGGGTCCCGGGACACTGCGGGATTTTAGGAAACGAGCTCGCGGACGAAACAGCAAAAAACGCACATAATTTCCCTTTGATTACCCAAAAAAACTTTAACACATCAGACATCTTGAAACACATCAAACAAAACACTGTAACCTTTAAAACTTCAATATTTAACAACTCATCAATCCACTACAAAACAAGAGAGAACGCTATAGTCGAGTTCCCCGACTATCTGATACCCGTTACTCAGCTAGTGGAAGGGAGAAGGAGAGTCTTAAACACAATTTTTGGCGGTTTGTAGGCGTTATAGTGGGCGTGGCAGAAAGTTTTTTGGCAAATCGATAGAAATTTACAAGACCAATATAAAAATGAAAAAATATCAAAACATTTTTCAAAAGTGTGGGCGTGGCAGCTTTGGGCGGTTTGTGGGCGTTAGAGTGGGCGTGGCAAAAAGTTTTTTTGCAAATCGATAAAAATTTACAAGACTAATACAAAAATGAAAAAATTTCAAAACATTTTTCAAAAGTGTGGGTGTGGCAGCTTTGGGCGGTTTGTGGGCGTTAGAGTGGGCGTGGCAAATTTTTTTTTGACAAATCGATAGAAATTTACAACACCAATACAAAAATGAAAAAATATCAAAACATTTTTCAAAAGTGTGGGCGTGGCAGTTTTGGGCGGTTTGTGGGCGTTAGAGTGGGCGTGGCAGCATGATTCGACAAACTTGCGCTGCGTCTATGTCCCTGGAGTCTGTATGCTTAATGTCAACTTTCTAGCTTTTGTAGTTCCTGAGATCTCGACGTTCATACGGACAGACGGACAGACGGACAGACGGACAGACGGACAGACAGACGGACGGACAGACGGACATGGCCAAATCGACTCGGCTATTGATCCTGATCAAGAATATATATACTTTATATGGTCGGAAACGCTTCCTTCTGCCTGTTACATACTTTTCAACGAATCTAGTATACCCTTTTACTCTACGAGTAACGGGTATAAATATTAGCCACGACAGCACCCCGACGAAAAACATCTCACGATCAGACTCAATAAAATTCACAAGAATAAGACTAGGACATACCAATCTAACCCACAGCCACATACTCAATAAAACTCCACCACCAATCTGCACAACCTGCAACATCAACATAACATTACAACATATATTACTGGACTGTCCTGACCTTCAGCAAAACAGATCGAATCTCTTGAAACAAACAATGAGAGAAATCACCTCATACGAAAACATTCACCAAACAATACAATTCCTAAAAAATACGAACCTTTACCATACAATATAAGCAAAAATAAAAAATCATATCCATAAATAACATAAATAAATTAGCTTTAAAAAACTATTACATAGTAATTAACCGTAAAATAAGAACCTCCCTTGTACATATAATATAACCAAACTCAACAAAATGTATATAACTTAGCTTAAGGCCCTCAGCTGCTATAGCTAATCCAAAATTCCGCATAATTTTAATCATGCGTTAATTTCTCAATAATAATAATAATATATTGACTTAGGCCTTTCAGCCGAAATTCGCAACTAAAGAGTCAATACAAGCAATGACCAAAAATTGTGAATACGAAAAGCTACGAATAATACTCGAAGCTGGTAATTACAATACATTCAGTGATGCAGCAGAAAAATACATACACTGCTCCACTGAAATGACAGGCAGTCCCAGTAGCGTCCTATATTTCAACAATGGACAACAAAACTACAGGGGAAATAACAACTATCGCGGCCATTACCGAGGCCGAGGCCGATTATAATCCCAATTATAAAGAATATAAATTTCACCGAAAGTACAGAAGATATGAATTTGCAAAAGTTAAATTTAAGATCTATCCACGCTTCTAACTCAATTATTTATTGGAAGAACTTTACAACAACAAATCTGGGAGCATTATATATATTATTAATAGTTGGAGCAACGACGACAACATGCCTTATCTACGCAAGAAGGAGGGTGGAGTTTACTACAATACCAGAGCCAAGTTTCGTGACGACAACTCCTTCGCTGTGGCCGTCACTTCAATCCGGGAGGGGAGGAGTTACCGGTTCCAACCGGCACACAAACCCTCCAGCGAAGCCACCCCGGCTTACCCTGGAATTGGTACAGAGTAACCAGAGTATAAGCAATGGTTTAAATTAGGCCACCCAACGACCGTTCGGAGAACGGCCGTTGTCAACAGCGGGGAAATGTTTACATGACATTTACACAGGAAACCCCCACTTCTCCGGACTGGGTAATAGGAGCACAACATCAGCAAGAATTGACCCACTCATGAATAAACCACACAGCACTCCACATTTTCGGCAACCCGACTCACCCACTTAAGAGTGTGCGACGCAGAATTTAACTATAACACTTACACATGTAGTATTTAAGACCCTATGTATTTCCTATGTACTTTTCTCAGCGGAGGTCTCATTGTGACCGCCGCTGCAAATAAAGATCAGATTGATTTTTACATTCGAACAAGTAACACGCCTTCTAATCAAAGACCAAACTCGGAACTTCGGACCAACCTTCAACATACTCGCAGAACCACCAACTTTGTTCAGGACAAGCATCCTGAATCATAACTCACGCTAACATGGACAAGACAAAACGAAATATAAAGCCATTCGATGGCGAGAAGTACGCAATTTGGAAATTCAGAATTAGTGATTTGTTGACCGAACTGGATGTGCTTAGGGTCATTGATCAAGACAAACCTGATGAATTAGATGAACAGTGGATGAAAGCTGAGCGTTGTGCAAAAAGCACAATAATCGAGTACCTAAGCGATTCATTTCTGAACTTTGCGACAAGCGAAATAACGGCACGTCAAATTCTTGGAAACTAGGACTCGATATATGAAAGAAAAAGTTTGGCATCGCAGTTGGCCATTCGCAAACGCTTGCTTTCTCTAAAACTATCAGGCGAAATGTCCCTATTGTCTAATTTTACTATTTTCGATGATTTGATAAATGAGTTGTTGGCCGCAGGTGCAAAAATAGAAGAATTAGATAAAGTGTCTCATTTGTTAATTACATTGCCTTCGGCTTACGATGGTGTCATCACAGCAATAGAGACGTTGTCAGAGGGAAATTTAACATTGGGATTTGTAAAGAATAGATTACTAGATCAGGAAATAAAAATTAATAATTATCATAATGACACCAGCAGGAAAGTTTTAAATACGATTGTGCAAAATAAAAACTACAGCAATAAAAACAATTCATTTAAAAATCGCGTTAATGAACAAAAGAAAACATTTAAGGGAAATTCTAAGAATAGGGTTAGATTTCACCATTGTGACAAAGAGGGACACATTAAAAAGGATTGTTACCACTATAAACGTATACTAAATGAAAGAAATAACAATAATACAAACTACAATAAACAAGCTAAAACCGCAACATCACAAGGCATTGCATTCATGGTAAAAGTAAAAGAAAACCGCGTGGTAGATAAATGTGGATTTATTCTCGATTCCGGTGCAAGTGATCATCTCATAAATGATGATTCGCTTTACCATGCACCGTTTGCGCAATAACCATGACATAACGCTGGAGGATGTGCTGTATTCCAAGCAGGCTGCTGGAAACTTGATGTCGGTGAAACGCCTACAAGAGGCTGGAATGTCGATTAAATTTGGCAAGAACGGTATAGCCATTTCTAAGAATGGGTTGACCGTGTTCAAGAATTAAGGTATGTTTAACAACATTCCCATTGTTGAATTTCAAGCATATAATATAGATGCGAAGAATAAAAATAATTTTCGATTATGGCATGAGAGGCTTGGTCATATAAGCAATGGCAAGTTATTAGAAATAAAACGAAATAATATGTTTAGTGATAACAGACTTTTAAATAATTTAGAGATCTCCAGTGAAATTTGCGAATCATGTTTAAATGGAAAACAAGCCAGGTTACCTTTTAAACAATTTAAAGACAAGACCCATATTAAAAGACCCCTATTCGTTGTGCACTCAGATGTTTGTGGACCAATTTCTCCAGTTACTTTAAATGACAAAAATTACTTCGTGATCTTTGTTGATCAGTTTACCCACTATTGTGTAACTTACTTAATAAAACATAAGTCTGACGTATTTAATATGTTTGAAGACTTTGTAGAAAAATGTGAAGCTCATTTTAATTTGAAAATTGTTAATTTGTACATTGACAATGGGAGAGAATATCTCTCAAATGAGATGCGTCAATTTTGTGTTAAAAAGGGTATTACTTATCACTTAACAGTGCCACATACACAACAGTTAAATGGTGTTTCTGAAAGAATGATTAGAACCATCACAGAAAAGGCTCGTGCTATGGTTAGTGGTGCACAACTTGACAAAAGCTTTTGGGGTGAAGCAGTGTTAACTGCAACTTACTTAATTAACAGAATTCCAAGTAGAGCAATTATTAATAGCATGACCCCTTATGAGATGTGGCATAATAAAAAGCCTGATTTAAAACATTTGAGAGTGTTTGGTGCAACTGTATATGTGCATAATAAAATAAAAAAGGGAAAGTTTGAGGACAAATCATATAAAGCTATTTTAGTCGGCTACGAAGCAAATGGTTTTAAACTCTGGGATGCTGTAAATGAAAAATTTCTCGTTGCAAGAGATGTGGTTGTCGATGAAACCAATATGGTTAATTCTAGGGCTGTTAAATTTGAAACAGCATTCCTGAAAGATAGTAAGGAGAGTTCAAATAACAATTTCCCGAACGATAGTAAGGAAATTGAGGAAACAAAATTCCCGAATGATAGTAAGGAAATTGAGGAAACAAAATTCCCGAATGATAGTAAGGAAATTAAGGAAATAAAATTTCCGAATGAAAGTACGGAATGCGACAACACACACATCCTGAATGATAGTAAGGAAACGAGTGAATATTTTCTGAATGAGAGTAAGAAATGAAAGCGAGATGATCTCCTGAATGAAAGTAAGGGATTAAACAACCCGAATGAGAGTAGGGAAAATGAAACAGCTGAATATTTAGATCAAACTATATCTGATAAGAATTCAATTGGAACTGATGGTATTGAAATAACGAGTAGAAGAAGTGAGAGAATAAAAACAAAGACCCAGATATCATATAATGAGGATGATAATAATTTAAATAAATTTGTTTTAAATGCTCACACTGTCTTTAACGATGTTCCAAATACATACGATGAAATTCAGTATAGAAATGACAAATTGCTTTGGGAGGAAGCCATAAAAGCAGAGTTAAGTGCTCATGAATTGAATAATACCTGGACAATCACGGAAAGTCCTAGAGATAAAAATATAGTAGATAGTAAATGGGTATTTTCTATTAAATATAACGAACTGGGAAGTCCTACTAGATATAAAGCTAGATTGGTTGCACGAGGATTTACGCAAAAATACCAAGTCGACTATGAGGAGACTTTTGCTCCTGTAGCTAGAATATCCAGTTTTCGATTTATATTATCGTTGGCAGAACAATATAACTTGAAAGTCCATCAAATGGACGTAAAAACTGCATTCTTAAATGGCAATATTATGAATATTATCTACGCAAGAAGGAGGGTGGAGTTTACTACAATACCAGAGCCAAGTTTCGTGACGACAACTCCTTCGCTGTGGCCGTCACTTCAATCCGGGAGGGGAGGAGTTACCGGTTCCAACCGGCACACAAACCCTCCAGCGAAGCCACCCCGGCTTACCCTGGAATTGGTACAGAGTAACCAGAGTATAAGCAATGGTTTAAATTAGGCCACCCAACGACCGTTCGGAGAACGGCCGTTGTCAACAGCGGGGAAATGTTTACATGACATTTACACAGGAAACCCCCACTTCTCCGGACTGGGTAATAGGAGCACAACATCAGCAAGAATTGACCCACTCATGAATAAACCACACAGCACTCCACATTTTCGGCAACCCGACTCACCCACTTAAGAGTGTGCGACGCAGAATTTAACTATAACACTTACACATGTAGTATTTAAGACCCTATGTATTTCCTATGTACTTTTCTCAGCGGAGGTCTCATTGTGACCGCCGCTGCAAATAAAGATCAGATTGATTTTTACATTCGAACAAGTAACACGCCTTCTAATCAAAGACCAAACTCGGAACTTCGGACCAACCTTCAACATACTCGCAGAACCACCAACTTTGTTCAGGACAAGCATCCTGAATCATAACTCACGCTAACATGGACAAGACAAAACGAAATATAAAGCCATTCGATGGCGAGAAGTACGCAATTTGGAAATTCAGAATTAGTGATTTGTTGACCGAACTGGATGTGCTTAGGGTCATTGATCAAGACAAACCTGATGAATTAGATGAACAGTGGATGAAAGCTGAGCGTTGTGCAAAAAGCACAATAATCGAGTACCTAAGCGATTCATTTCTGAACTTTGCGACAAGCGAAATAACGGCACGTCAAATTCTTGGAAACTAGGACTCGATATATGAAAGAAAAAGTTTGGCATCGCAGTTGGCCATTCGCAAACGCTTGCTTTCTCTAAAACTATCAGGCGAAATGTCCCTATTGTCTAATTTTACTATTTTCGATGATTTGATAAATGAGTTGTTGGCCGCAGGTGCAAAAATAGAAGAATTAGATAAAGTGTCTCATTTGTTAATTACATTGCCTTCGGCTTACGATGGTGTCATCACAGCAATAGAGACGTTGTCAGAGGGAAATTTAACATTGGGATTTGTAAAGAATAGATTACTAGATCAGGAAATAAAAATTAAAAATTATCATAATGACACCAGCAGGAAAGTTTTAAATACGATTGTGCAAAATAAAAACTACAGCAATAAAAACAATTCATTTAAAAATCGCGTTAATGAACAAAAGAAAACATTTAAGGGAAATTCTAAGAATAGGGTTAGATTTCACCATTGTGACAAAGAGGGACACATTAAAAAGGATTGTTACCACTATAAACGTATACTAAATGAAAGAAATAACAATAATACAAACTACAATAAACAAGCTAAAACCGCAACATCACAAGGCATTGCATTCATGGTAAAAGTAAAAGAAAACCGCGTGGTAGATAAATGTGGATTTATTCTCGATTCCGGTGCAAGTGATCATCTCATAAATGATGATTCGCTTTACCATGCACCGTTTGCGCAATAACCATGACATAACGCTGGAGGATGTGCTGTATTCCAAGCAGGCTGCTGGAAACTTGATGTCGGTGAAACGCCTACAAGAGGCTGGAATGTCGATTAAATTTGGCAAGAACGGTATAGCCATTTCTAAGAATGGGTTGACCGTGTTCAAGAATTAAGGTATGTTTAACAACATTCCCATTGTTGAATTTCAAGCATATAATATAGATGCGAAGAATAAAAATAATTTTCGATTATGGCATGAGAGGCTTGGTCATATAAGCAATGGCAAGTTATTAGAAATAAAACGAAATAATATGTTTAGTGATAACAGACTTTTAAATAATTTAGAGATCTCCAGTGAAATTTGCGAATCATGTTTAAATGGAAAACAAGCCAGGTTACCTTTTAAACAATTTAAAGACAAGACCCATATTAAAAGACCCCTATTCGTTGTGCACTCAGATGTTTGTGGACCAATTTCTCCAGTTACTTTAAATGACAAAAATTACTTCGTGATCTTTGTTGATCAGTTTACCCACTATTGTGTAACTTACTTAATAAAACATAAGTCTGACGTATTTAATATGTTTGAAGACTTTGTAGAAAAATGTGAAGCTCATTTTAATTTGAAAATTGTTAATTTGTACATTGACAATGGGAGAGAATATCTCTCAAATGAGATGCGTCAATTTTGTGTTAAAAAGGGTATTACTTATCACTTAACAGTGCCACATACACAACAGTTAAATGGTGTTTCTGAAAGAATGATTAGAACCATCACAGAAAAGGCTCGTGCTATGGTTAGTGGTGCACAACTTGACAAAAGCTTTTGGGGTGAAGCAGTGTTAACTGCAACTTACTTAATTAACAGAATTCCAAGTAGAGCAATTATTAATAGCATGACCCCTTATGAGATGTGGCATAATAAAAAGCCTGATTTAAAACATTTGAGAGTGTTTGGTGCAACTGTATATGTGCATAATAAAATAAAAAAGGGAAAGTTTGAGGACAAATCATATAAAGCTATTTTAGTCGGCTACGAAGCAAATGGTTTTAAACTCTGGGATGCTGTAAATGAAAAATTTCTCGTTGCAAGAGATGTGGTTGTCGATGAAACCAATATGGTTAATTCTAGGGCTGTTAAATTTGAAACAGCATTCCTGAAAGATAGTAAGGAGAGTTCAAATAACAATTTCCCGAACGATAGTAAGGAAATTGAGGAAACAAAATTCCCGAATGATAGTAAGGAAATTGAGGAAACAAAATTCCCGAATGATAGTAAGGAAATTAAGGAAATAAAATTTCCGAATGAAAGTACGGAATGCGACAACACACACATCCTGAATGATAGTAAGGAAACGAGTGAATATTTTCTGAATGAGAGTAAGAAATGAAAGCGAGATGATCTCCTGAATGAAAGTAAGGGATTAAACAACCCGAATGAGAGTAGGGAAAATGAAACAGCTGAATATTTAGATCAAACTATATCTGATAAGAATTCAATTGGAACTGATGGTATTGAAATAACGAGTAGAAGAAGTGAGAGAATAAAAACAAAGACCCAGATATCATATAATGAGGATGATAATAATTTAAATAAATTTGTTTTAAATGCTCACACTGTCTTTAACGATGTTCCAAATACATACGATGAAATTCAGTATAGAAATGACAAATTGCTTTGGGAGGAAGCCATAAAAGCAGAGTTAAGTGCTCATGAATTGAATAATACCTGGACAATCACGGAAAGTCCTAGAGATAAAAATATAGTAGATAGTAAATGGGTATTTTCTATTAAATATAACGAACTGGGAAGTCCTACTAGATATAAAGCTAGATTGGTTGCACGAGGATTTACGCAAAAATACCAAGTCGACTATGAGGAGACTTTTGCTCCTGTAGCTAGAATATCCAGTTTTCGATTTATATTATCGTTGGCAGAACAATATAACTTGAAAGTCCATCAAATGGACGTAAAAACTGCATTCTTAAATGGCACATTAAAAGAGGAAATATATATGAGACTTCCTCAAGGGATACATTGCAAAGGTGACAAAGTGTGTAAATTAAATAAAGCAATCTACGGACTCAAACAAGCGGCTAGATGCTGGTTTGAAGTGTTTGAGCAAGCATTGAAAGACTATAAGTTTGTAAACTCTTCGGTAGATCGCTGCATATATCTCCTTGATAAAGGTGATATTAAGGAAAATATTTATGTGCTGTTATATGTTGATGATGTGGTCATAGCTACAGTGAATATGATAACAATGAATAAATTCAAAAGCTATTTAATGGAAAAGTTTAGGATGATAGATCTTAAAGAAATAAAACACTTTATTGGTATTAGAATAGAAATGTATGAGGATAAAATTTACTTGAGCCAAGCAGCATATGTTAAAAGAATCTTAGATAAATTTAACATGAGTCATTGCAAAGCAGTTAGTACTCCCTTACCAAGCAAACTAAATTACGAGTTACCTAACTCAGATGAAAACTGCAATGCTCCATGTCGTAATCTCATAGGATGCTTAATGTACATACACGTCCAGACTTAACCACTGCAGTAAATATCTTAAGTAGATATAGTAGCAAGAATAATTCCGAGTTATGGCAGTGCTTAAAAAGAGTTCTTAGGTATTTAAAGGGAATTATTGAAATGAAACTTATTTTTAAAAGAAATACAGAATTTAAAAATACACTAATTGGTTTTGTAGATTCTGATTGGTGAGGAAACGAAATTTAAATCTAATTTGTTGGAACACAAAGAGGCAGAACTCAGTAGCAGCATCATCAACTGAAGCTGAGTACATGGCTTTATTCGAAGCTGTGAGAGAAGCATTGTGGCTTAAATCTCTTCTGAGTAGTGCTAATATCAACCTTGAAAATCCAATTAAAATTTATGAAGATAACCAAGGCTGTATTAATATAGCAAATAACCCCTCATGTCATAAACGAGCCAAACATATTGATATAAAATATCATTTTGCCAGAGAGCAAATTGAAAATAACACTATTTGCTTGAGTATATTTCGACAGAGAACCAACTTGCTGACATCTTTACAAAGCCATTGCCGCCAGCGAAGTTTTTGGAAATACATCGTGAATTGGGATTACTGCAAGATGATTAATCCACTTCTGCTGATGCTGTTTTTTATTTTATTTAATTGATCTCATTGAAAGACTTGTTCGTTTTTTTGTAAATTTAAAAATTAATTCTTTGTAAACATATGTATACTCATATAAGTGATCTGATCGGGTTTTTCTGGGTTTTCCCCGTATCCTTGCAGCAAATGCTGGATCACATAAGTTCCCAGAATGCACACCACCCACACTAAATTAATAATAATTACAAATGAATGTATAATGTTAAGTTTATAATTTAAAAGATGCTATTTCTGAGGGGGCGTGTTGGAATGTCCCATCCCTATTACAGAAATACCATTTTAAAGTATTAACCACTTCATGGTATTTTTATGAATACGTGGCCTTCGGTCACACTACTGTTGTTCTCTTCTTTCTTGTGCTTGCTAAGTGTGTGGTGCTGGTGTTGCGGAAAATAATAACTAAAATATAAAACATAAAACTAAAACCTTCTCTTGGGTGTTTATTAATATAACAGAGTGATAATTTCAACAAACCAAGTCGGGACTTCACCACGAATAAGATTGAAAATAAAGACTGTTCCAAGCATCGTTCTACGGTTAGCTAAGGAGAGTAAGTTAATTAACATTAGTCTACTTGGTAGGAGGGGGTAAGGAGGTTGTAGACGTCGGGGGCCGGAAAAGCTGATGTCGCAAAATGTCCCAGAATTTAATAGAAACACAAGGGGTGTTGAAATTCGTCCTTCTCGTTTGAGGAATACTTGCACATTTAGGACAGAGAACAGCGTCCCGAAAGAATCCATCCCAGCTTGGAATTTTGTGCCATGGGCAGGCCGTCCTGGCTCGCGATGATACCCGGCAGCATCAGGTCAGCGTAAACGTCTGCTCCAAGGACAGCCGAGACAAGCGCTGGGTGGAACCACCGGTCATCCGCTAGCGTCATGTTGTGGAACATGTCCTGCACCTTCGGATCCAGGGGCTGTGCCGGCGTCCGGCTCTGCATCTGCTCGTCCACCACCATCAGCAGCTGTTTGCTCATCCGGGACGTTTTCGAGCGAATCTCGGTGGTGCACAGCCGTTCGTTGCCCACGCCCGTGACGGCCAAGTTGAGGGCCTTCACCAGCGAGACGTGGATGCGACTCACGGGGCAGCACGGATCCACCAAGACTCGCACATCGAATCTCTTCTGCTCGGACCCAATGAGCACGGCAGCGGTCGGAAGGATGCTGACGCTCGTCCGCACCAAGCTAGGCGCGCCCGTCGGCGTTGACAATGAGCTGTGGGGTGGGGACCTATCCATCGGCGAGGCTGAGCGTCGTGACCCGGTCGAACCCACCTCCTGACGCCGTTGAGGCTGAGGCGCTGCTTGTGGCTCACGCTTCCGTTGAGGCCTCGAAGAGCCTGGCTGTTCGCCGCGGATGTGCAGCAGAGTGTGGTGGGCCTCTCGGCAGATGCGGCACCTCGCTTTGCTGCGACACGACCGGCCCGAATGCTCGTGGGCCAGACAGTTAGCGCAGTACTTGTTAATCAAGACTGCCCGGAGCCGCTTCACAGCCGGCAGTTGCAGGAATCGCTGGCAGCTCCTCAATGGATGAATCCCCCTGCACACTCGACAGCGGTATACATCGTGGCGGATCGCTGGAGCCATTGTATATGCGGCTACATAAGAAATGGGCAAAATAAAAAGTTAGATGAGATAGATGCGGATGATCATGACACATGGACGACGTAGGACGACACAACTTAGGACTCGTCAGTAGCAGGTTTTCAACTACTTAAAGTATGGAGGAGTCTTTCGACTCATTCGGGCTGTCCATTGGAAGGCGGATCATTTTTGCCACTGGTCTCCGGACGACCCCCCGTGCTGTGAGCACGTCTGCCACTCTGACCTTGCCGTCCACGCCGGGACAGACCACTTGGATACGCCCAAGTCGCCACTCGTTGGATGGCAAGTTCTCCTCTTTGATCACCACCATGTCTCCAGCCTGGAGATCTCGCGTTGGGAACTTCCATTTATTCCTTTTGTGGAGTTCCTTTAGGTATTCCTCCTTCCAACGCAGGCAGAACTGCTGATTCAGGGCTTTCAACCTCCGCCACCGATTGATAATGGAGCTGGGACCTTCTTTAACCTCAGGTTCTGCTACCGCAAGTAATGGTCCACCGATTAGAAAATGCCCAGGGCTCAGAGCGATAAGGTCCGTGGGATCTTCGGACATTGGCGAGATGGGCCTGGAGTTCAAACAGGCCTCAATCTTCGCCAGGAGGGTAGTCAGTTCCTCGAACGTGTATTTCCCAGCGGCTGTGTACTTGTAAAAATGCGACTTGAAACTCTTCACACCTGCCTCCCAAAGCCCTCCCATATGAGGTGCGCCAGGAGGGTTGAAATGCCAGGACACATTCTGAAGACTGTGCTGCGATAAAACCGATGTTCTGGTAGCTTCAATGAAATCCTTTGATAAGGACGTGGAAGCTCCGACAAACGTTTTCCCGTTGTCAGAGTAGACGTGTTGTGGACACCCACGCCGAGCGAAAAAACGGGAGAATGCGGCCAGGAACTTCTCTGTAGTCAAGTCCGAGGTCGCTTCGAGGTGGATAGCCCGGGTAGTAAAACACACAAAAACGCACACGTACCCCTTTGTGATTTTGCAGGCTCGACCGACATAACTCTTGACGTCAAATGGTCCTGCGAAGTCCACTCCCGTATGGGTGAACGGTCTGGAAAACGTGGACCTCGCACGGGGCAAATTCCCCATCAACTGCGTCTGCAGTCTCTTCTTGTGAATAACACACACTCGGCACGAATGTATTGTTCGTTTCACCAACATTTTAAGCTTGGGAATCCAGAATTTGGAACGGATCAGTCGGATCATTAATTGATTCCCCCCATGCAAGGATATGCGATGGATAAACAAGACTTGAAGTTCGGCGAACCTACACCGTGCAGGAAGGATGATCGGATGTTTTTCATCATAACTAAGCATTTCAGATGCTTGTAACCTGCCGCTTGCTCTCAAGACCCCATTCCCGTCAAGAAAGGGGTTTAGGTTCGAAATTGCGCTTGCGGGTGGAACTGGTTGCTTGTTGCTCAAAACCTTATATTCGGCGGGAAACTCATTCTTCTGAGTGAGCACAATTAGCCGCTCCTGCACCTCTGACAACTCCGCCGCAGTGAGTTCTGCCGATAAGGCTACACCTTCCCTCCGGCAACTTTTCACAAAACGAAACACATAAGCAAGAACTCGCAGAGCTCGGTCAAAGGCTGAGAACCTCTCTAGGATTTCAACTGCTGAGGGCACTGCGACCGTGTGGCATTTGACGGGGCGCTGCTCGAGCTCAGTCTCCGGATGGACCAACAACTCACTCGGCCACTGCTCCTGTTTGAGGTGCAACCAAGCTGGCCCACGCCACCACAGTGCGCTGTCCTTCAGCTCTTGGGGTGAGACGCCCCGGCTTGCCAGATCAGCTGGATTGTCTTCGGATCGTACATGTCCCCACTTGCTTCCGTCGGTACACTGTTCGATTTTTGCGACCCTGTTGGCAACGAATGTTGTCCAGGTGCACGCTGGCTTACTCAGCCATGCAAGAACGATCGTGGAGGGGGGGAGATGCTTTAAAGAGTCCTCAGGTAAAGTAAAGGATGGGAGACTCCCGGCCAGTTGTGGTAGTACATATGCAGAAGTCTTAATTTGGATGTGGGGCTTGACCGGAGAACCTATGCTAAGTTGACAGCGCTTACGGGGCTGAGCCGCAACAGTGAGGTTGAGCCCTGAAACTTGAGCATGGATGGATTCATAAGGCAACTTAATCAAGTTGAACAAGCGTTCTGAAATAAAGGTTCCCTCAGAACCCGAGTCAATAAGTGCCCGTGCTGAGTATTTGATGCCTAAATGGCAAATCTCTATTAAAGCTGTACTCAGGAGGACCCCTTGAGTGTTTACAGCCAGAAACGTTTGCACATTCGGTTGATTCTTTAATGGAGTGGACTGTATATCTTGCTGGTGGTTAAATGTGGATACGTGGGCCTGGTGGTCAGGATTGACCGCTGACTGGACTGGTGGAGTGCCGCTTCGGTGTAGGAGAGTGTTGTGGCGCCCTTTACAAGTATTGCAATTATGCGTGCTAGTGCAATCCCTTAGCAGATGCGTTCTAGCAAAACAGTTTAAGCACAACTTCTGCTGTTTTATATATTTCTCCCGCTCTCCGACTGGCATTCGTAAGAATAACGGACATACTCGGATAGGATGGTTCTCTTGCGAACAAAGTTTACAGGATTGTGGAGTTACCGTCACTCTATTCTCAAAGGTCTGGATCGCCCGCGGGCTATTGTCAGTCCGCAGTGCTCTGGATTGAGCGTTTGGCTTAAAATCTTCGATCGCCTCGAGCGTTCGATGACGATCTTGTAAGAACGCCTGGAATTCAGCCCACAGTGGAATATCTGTCTTACTCATAAGGGATTGTTCCCATAGAGACAGCGTTAGCTTTGGCAACTTGGCAGAGCACAGAAAAACGAGCAGGCAATCCCAGTTAGAGGTGTCGATTTTTGCTATTTTCAAAGCTGTTAAACAACCTTGAATTGTGCTCTCTAACTGTTTCAAGGAATTGCCGCATTCAAGACCAACAGAAGGTAAATTAAACAAAATCTTAAGCTGACTGTTGACCAGTAGCCTCTTGTTTTCGAAACGATTCTGCAAGTTTCTCCAGGCTGATTCGAATCCTTTATTGGTTAAGGGTGATAAGGCCACAATGGATTTAGCCTCACCACTAGTTTTAGCATTGAGATGGAACAACTTTTCAACTTCTGAAAGCCGAGGGTTGTGTATGTAGATGGCTGAGAAAAGATCCCGAAACATAGTCCCCACTGAAACTGTCGCACTCGACTGGGGGTAAGCGACACCCTCCCTGAGGAGGCGCCGGAATGGAGGCCTGAACGGCCTGTTGCGAGCGTGAACCTTCTTCAATGATCTCGTTGAGGCTCGCTGCGCACCGCTCGTAAACGGCATAACAGTAGTCATACTTGGACTGCATGACTGTTATTGTGTCTGTGGATCCCAGACCGGACAGAGCTTCGGAGCACGCCTCGTATTCCTTCTCCACCTTGTCCCATAGGGCCCTGATCTGCTCGAGTCGCACCCTACTTGTGTGGATTGACGGACTTGTGACTGCTGGGGTGTTGACCCTGGCCTCGAACTGACCTACTCTATCGGTTATGGTCATGAATTTCATCAAGGCCCTGTCTGCCTCAGCTTGCGCCATTTTTGCGGTTGCTCTCGTAATTTGGGGTGAGAAGTCTAAATTCGGTTTCGTGTTCGGTGCTGACCGTGGAACTTGGAGCGACGTGCTCGTGGATTTCCGTGGAGTTGTCGATGGGCTTTTGCTTCGAGTGGGACTTGGGCTTTTGAAGGGCACAGAGGACTCGCTCTTGGCTCTAACTCGTTGAGACGTTTTGGAAACAGTCAAACGGGTTTTTACCTCCTCACCGTGGCCAATTGGCATATTAAGCTCTCGGAGGAGCCGAAAACCGTGTGGGGGCGAAACAGTCTGTCCACTTGGACAAATACGGGGACGCTGGATAAAGCGTGCAACCAAGATCGAAAATAACTTATATATTGGGACGCTGGATTAAGCGTGCAACCAAGCTCGAAACAACTTATATATTGGGACGCTGGATAAGCGTGCGACCAGTTGGCTCGATCGGAAAGTTCCGTATTTGGAGAAAAAAAAAATAACTGGAGTCGCTAGATAAAGCGGACACCCAAAATAATTGAAAACTAAGGATTGTTGATTTGGAGTTATACTGGGTCGCTCGATAAAGCGCACAAAAGTAATTAAGAACCAAATTATCGCATCAATTTAGACAGGGTGTGGGGGCGCAGGACAACGCGTGAAAAAAGATGTGACAATCGGAACAAAAAAAAAAAAAAACACCGGGGTCGCTGTATTGAGCGAGAGACAAAATCAAAAGAAAAATGAATAATCGGAATTAATCGATTTAGGCAAAGGTAAGGGGGCGCCGGATTGCGCTTGAAAAACAAATGGTAATCGTTACAAATTATGTTATCGTTTTATATAAAACCTGGGGTGGCTGGATTAAGCGCGGAATACACAATAATCGGAATAAATGTTGCTATCGATTGAGGAAAAAAAAACAGATATGAGGGCGCTGGATCACGCTGGACTATAATTGTTGATGTGGGACGCTGGATAAGCGTGGATGTTCGGCCAATTTTTTGAGACGATATATGTGAATCGGATATGCGAATAAATCAAGAACGGAGTTAAAAAAAAAGTATTAAAGAAACAAAAATAAACACACACTGACACTTTCTATGGGAAACTAGAAAAAAGTAGTGTCAGTGTGAACGGTCCCTTATTGGAATAGGCCCTAGAGTGGCTACCTTGACACATACGTACATATGCTGGTACACACATGTATATATACAATATGTAAATGTTAGCGCCGATGGTTGTTTTTAAAATTTGTTTTTTTTGTTATTCTTTTTTCTCTTACTGCGTTGGAGGTTGTGTTCGTGGATGTGTTCGTCGTAGTGTTGGCTGCAGCCGGTTCTTATCTGCCGGTCCAACAAAACGTCTGTGCTTGTCGTGTGTGTGGAAGCTTTCCTCGGCAAAGCGCTGGATGATCTCGGGCGAAGAACCAAAATGTAGACGTCGGGGGCCGGAAAAGCTGATGTCGCAAAATGTCCCAGAATTTAATAGAAACACAAGGGGTGTTGAAATTCGTCCTTCTCGTTTGGGGTTTTATTTTCAAGTAATTTTCTCACATAAAATAACGGCTTCATGTCCCACTTCCGAAACATTCCGCCAACAGCGATGCTCTGCTGGCGGGATACCGGACTCAGCTGTTCGGCATGAACAGAGGTAATCTAAGGTTTGCATCCCAATTAAGGCGTCGTAAGGCAAAAAGTAATATGTTCTTTTGAACCGATCCATCGCGGTCCGAGTAAACTTTATATTGTGGGCTCCAAACAGGTGATCCATACTCGAGGATCGAACGAACTAGAGATATGAATAAGGTTTTGGTAATGTAAGGATCATCAAATTTCTGTAACGTATCACATCCAAGAATAAAGTCAGGCATGGTATTCGATGGGTATCGAGCGCACGCGAGCGATGGTCCGGCTGCTGCTTGTCGGTAAAAGGGGGTGGTGGTCTTGCTGCGATCCCATATTTGCCTATTTTTGATTATAAAACATTTTCGCGTGCTAGACAAGCTAACCTGATCCGGAAGTAGGAGAACTCATATTACAGACATATAGAAGAGGAAGACATGTTCAAATAGTTTACGCCAAACCGATCTCGGCTAGCCTCCGGTGTTGTTGGAGGCCTTCGTTGACCCACCCTACCAATGGCCATCTTATCATCATAATTTTCATTGATGGCCCCTTTTGAAACCTAATCTATTCGCAAGGGCCTCATGCTAGCTGCGGCAAAAACTTAGCGTATTACCACATTATAAATTGGATTTTATTACTAATATATGTAAACATTCTTAAAACTAGGCATATAATATAAATAGGAATGAAAGTGTAAATAGATAAATTTTAGCATATAATTAAACTATTGTTTTTGGAATTAACGCAAAGTGAGGATTAAAAATATATAAAAAAAATTGACGAAAAAAATTACAAGACAATAATATGCGTGAATTTAAATAGCGATCGTTTCGGATTTCTCTCAGTGTGATTATGTTTAGTTCTTTTGCATTTCCTTTATGATCTTTACGTTATTATTTATCTGAGCGTTTCAAGAAAAAACAATAGGGACATCTACGTTAATGCTTTTAGTGCTGAACTCATTTTAATTTGGCCAATATACTCAATATAGTTTTTGGTGACTTACCCTTTTCTTTTGTAACTTCCATCGGAGAAAGCGCTTTCGGCGATGGCAGCTATTTTTTTGGGAGTAAAGTTTTTCTTTTTTTTTGAATAAAAATATAAAAATATTGATTATTTCGCACACATTCTTAGGAGGTATCCCTGTTATTTTTTTTTTTTTCCTCTCCTTTTAAAGTTGGGACATTTTTTTTTCCGTGTGGCTTACAAATTTAACACAAACATAAAACACAAAACAAAGAAATCGGACACTTCTCCTCACATTAACTTGCACATTATCTTTCCACAATAAAAAAAAAAATCTTAACCTAATTTACTAACACATAATTATCTTTTCTTTTTTCGTAGTTAGGGTTTTTCTCCCTTTTTTTTTGATTTTTTTTTTTTACTTTCTCTAAATTGGCCCTAAATGCGGGTCTTATATTAGCTATTAGTTTTAAATCGCGTTCAACGCATTCGCGAGCGGATCGGACTTTTCTTTCGTTTTTCAATCTTTATACATGCTGCTGGAGAAGCGCGCGAGCCAACTGACAAAAATCCACTAATCGGCGGCTACTTCTTCCGCGGTCCGTAGGCCTTCCTTGGTCGCAGGAGCTGCAGCCGAAGATTTGTTGTCCGCTTTGCCTTTTAATTTCCCTTTTGTGGCCTGACAAAAAAACTGCAATTTCTGGCGCTGCCTGGCTGTAGCGCTTCTTCCTTCCGGATCAGTAAGCTGGCTCTAGTTTGTTCTTTTAAAATCCTGCACAAGAGTTAGGCGATAAATGTCTGGCTATTTTAACCCTTTTACATCCACTTACCCCAGCTCTCCGCCGGCTCAAGCTATTTTCCAATCTGGTTCGCCTCTTGGACTTGCACTTTTTTGGCTTAAATTTCCCACAAACACCAAACGAACTTTCTCCGCCGATCCTTAACTTGAGAATGACTGCTGATGACGCCAGAATAAGGCGGCAACCTAGCATCTGCCAGATTTGTAGAGATTTTTCTCTCTCCGGGAAATCTCACAATTGGCCCTGTAAGACCCATGACCCTGCCGCTAATCCCTTCACGCGTTATGCAGGTGGCGCACGCCTCGCAATATGACACCTAGATGGCGTTGCAGTTTTAGCTCTGTCGCAAGTGCCACATTCCTTTGACCACCGTTTTATAAAACTAAGCACATTCCTGGACTTAATGACAATAGACGAAATATGGTTTGAAAATTTAAGTTTAGGGTCCAGAAGAACACCAAGGTCATCAACATGTGTTATTCTGTCCAAAGAGCACCCACTTACAGTGTAAGTCGCGTGCATTGGGTTAGCACGACAAAAGGTCATAACTTTACACTTAGAGCCATTTAAGTTTAATACGTTATCACAGCACCAGGTTTGAAAGCCTTCTAGATCGGATTGTAATTCTAAATGGCTCTCGCCTTCCTGGAGACATAATTTACATCATCAGTGTACATAAGTACACGCGAATGCTTTATTATTAAGAAAAGTTCGTTAATGAATAAGTACAAAAGGAGCGGACCTAGGTGGCTCCCTTGTGGGACACCGGATGTGACTCGGAGAATACAAGAAAGAGAATTTTAAAAAGGACCCGTTGCGTGCTGCCATTCAGATAACTTAGAATCCAATTTAGGAGATCAATAGGGAAACCTAATAAATCAAGTTTTTTTAAAAAAAGTGAATGATTAACTTAGTCGAACAACATGGTTAGTCGGCTAAACTTCACTGTTCCAAGCAGATATACTAAAAATTACCTACCGTTAATTTTAAATCAATGTAGATCTAATTATTAGTTGCATGATCCCCACAGAGTATTATGTTCTGACTATAATAGATTCTATCCTATGATCTCTGATTCTGACTCTCTGCCGTTCTTAAAGCGATCAATACTAACGTATTTAATAAATTCTTAGATCTTACTAGTATACAAATATTTCCTCGTCCTTTACTATTTTTTATATCCCGTCTATCCTCCCGCGATTCGAGCCGTGCGATACACAGCAGCGCCCCTCCGTCGGTTGGGCGGGTGTGTGGCCGTGGACTCGCCCGTAAAAATGAAAAAATAAAACTGGACGACGTGTAGTTTTATTAGTAGCTAGGAAAAAGGTAATACGAATTGAAGGATAAAATAAATTATTTACTACAATCATAAGAAAAAAATGTCTTAGTTGGTACGTGTTAACTAGTTATGAGCTATACCTATTATTATTACTAGCCCCATTTTTTTCCGAATGGTCCAGCACGTTTAAAAACAAAAAACTCTTGGCCAAACCAAGTATTGTATTTAAACTAGGCGGCTAATTCTATTTTGGATTTTACGTAAATTGCTTTGCGTCTCTGATGCCAGCTCTAAACAAGCTAATTCAGTTTTAATCTCCAATTTTACGAGGACCATTTCGGCCATAACAAAACCCATACCAAATTTGCAACATTATACAGTGAAGAATAGTAAACGACAAGCTATCAGCTGCCAGTCGCAACAAAGGTATCTCAATTTCTATATTTTGGCTCCCTGCACTTGTCCCCAAGGCGGAGTTTTCAACGTCTCACAACACTAAACACTCATCATATAATGCAAACAAACGAATAATACACAGACAAAAGACGGAAAAAATGGGTGCATAAAAATGGATCATCTTATAATACCTCGGCACTGCACACCAATGGGTCTTATTGTAGAGTTTGTCGACTCAGTAAATGAAATAAATGTTACATTAACCCAAGACTCTGATGTCGTAGTAATTGAAGGCTCGGAGCAAGATTATGTGGAAGCTACCGATTCTTAAGAGGAGTATTTGACCCTTCTATATCATCTACCCCCACTACAAAAATTGGAAGTGAATTTGCGTCTCTTGAGTGGAGCAATTTTCCTTTTGAAGCGGCAACGCAGGACGTTTTAAATGATCTTATACGAGGCAATGGAGACGACCAAGAAATGCAATGTGCACAGCAATTCGAGTTGGATATACTGCACACAGATACTAAAATCTATGAGTTTCCTGATTATGATCATATCTTTGATCAGTTCATCGAGCCAAGTCAACCCAACATTTATTTACGAATAATGAATAACGAAAATGACCATTCATTACTAGACGTTTTATTTGATCTAGGTTTTTAATTTGCCTATATTGAAAACAGAAATAGGTATGTGCTAATTGAATTTTGATCAGTAAATAAATAAGTATATGAAATTTTCCCATATAAATGTTTGAGTTTTCTAAGTCCAGCATCAGTCTTTAAAAGAACCTTAAAGAGTAAAACTATCAACCTAAAATGGACTCGAAAGAAAATGTCCTCTTCTTGATGCAGTTCGAAGACATGATTTTTGAAGAACACGTAACGCAGCTTATATATTTGAAGAGCACTCTCGAGGATTGGGAGGATAAGGAACTGATCCACTCTAGGTATGGATTCCACTACAAGCTTTGTGCCTAGAGTGATGATTACGCTTCGGAAGGACCAGATACGTGCCAGTGTCATAGGCTTTCGATTCTAAGAGACGAGGCCTTCAATATTATGTTAAAATATTATAAGTTAAACAAAAGATTTATTCTGAAATATCTTGCTTTTAATTTTTTAAATTTTGACTTTTTAACATTAACATTTCAAGTATTAATTTATTATTATATAAAAAGTCATTTCTCTTAAAATGTTTTATGAAATTATTAAGAGATTTCTTATTACATTTACAAAGAAAACTATATCCCAAAAGTTCTTTCCTATTATAATATTTATTTTATAAATGTCGAATTTCTTATTCTCGGGATGTCGAAAAATTCTGCCGATCTGCCATTTTCGAAATAAAAAAAAATAATGAGTACCGGGCTGATCTGAGCATAGGCGTTTCCAATAATTTAAGCCAGACGCTTTGAAATAGTTTTTGAAAGCTGGTCCGAAGTGATCTCATTTAAAAATTTATTGTGTTTTTGAATGTTTTTAAGTTTGTAAGGTATTCATCAATTTTAATCAAGGGATCGTATTTACAGTATACTTCTGAAAAGTAAAAGGTTCGGAAACGCTTCCTTTGATTCGTGTTGTGCCTTGCGACATCAAATTCAAACATACGCTGGAACTAATTTTTTCCTTTCTGTCGACTAACGTTTAATTTGTTATTTAAAAGGATTTATTATATTCATCATTAGTTTTGGAAGATAAATCGGCGAACTCTGGCTTCCTTGAACGTAAAGCATCAGTCCTTATTATTTTATAACTAACTTCTTAATTTCTGTAGCGCTCGTTAGATAAAAGATACTTTCTAGCGCCATCTGTTGGTCAGATTTAGTTTTAGGAACTGTGTCGCTGCTAAGATAAGATAGGGTAAGAAAGAGGGCATAGACGAATTGATGCGAGAGAGTAACAGTGGCTAACGTCAACGGTGTCCATTTCACCTACTTTCTCGTAGGGGCTTACCGCCACTTTTACGGCGGCATGATCTTCCATTTCCTTTTTGGCAAGCGTGGAAAAAGGTTGGTTGTGTCCAAGCCAAACCTAATGATTTAGTAAAGTTGAAATTGAATAAGTGCCATCGGGAAGTATTTGGTTTATATTAGTGCCGAGCTGTGGATCTGGAGGTAAGCGATAAGGAGCGAACGCTCAGTTAGATGGGTACATTTGTGGAATATTAATATAGGGGCAAGCTAGAGGGGACAGCGCAGCCGATTGGCAAGGAGCAGCAAATATTTGGGAACCGAGCTGGCCTCCGGAGCGATCGTCGCCACCACCCGCGGCAGCAGCAGGAAACACAATTAAAATCCCTAAAGAAACCCATTTTCGGCCAAGAGAGTTAATCTTCGAAGAAGCAGCCCGGACAGAAGAAAAGCTTTTATGCTGGGGACCAACGGAACATAGTTTGATGAGCCAAGCGTTTTAGTTATGAGTTAATCCGCCCGCCGGTTAGTTGTCGCCGCCGCGAACCCCCCGCGCTATCTTCCCGCCGGGAATAAACCTTTTAAAAGGTCCAATAATTATGCTCAGATTCGTCTAAATGTAAACCACAACGTTACAAAAAAAAACCCATATAGAACCAAAAGAGAAAAAGAGAAGAAAAAATCTGTAAAATAAGGTTTGACAAAGCTAAAAAAATACGTATAGACAACGAGGATGGAATGTTCGTAGTTGTCTTAAAAAATAATAGTGTCATTTAAACAAGTGTAAAGTTCGTGTCATCGTTATCTCCCCAGTTTTATACCTTGTTATACCCCTTGCCCGTGATCTTTTCTCCCAATTATAGCACTTCAACGAAGAAAGCGCTTTCGTCTGTGGATGTGGATAGTGCGGTGAGTGCCAAATTGATAATGGAGAAGTGACGATGATAAAACAGTATAAGTAAGCTCATTTTATCCGAGCTAAAAGCTTTTATGCTTGGCACTAGTAATTGTTTTTGCATATAAAAAACAAGAGAGAACGCTATAGTCGAGTTCCCCGACTATATGATACCCGTTACTCAGCTAGTGTAAGTGCGAAGGACAGTTTTTGGCGGTTTGTGGGCGTTAGAGTGGGCGTGGCCAAAAGTTTTTTGGCAAATAGATAGAAATTTACAAGACTAATACAAAACTGAAAAAATATCAAAACATTTTTCAAAAGTGTGGGCGTGGCAGCTTTGGGCGGTTTGTGGGCGTTAGAGTGGGCGTGGCCAAAAGTTTTTTGGCAAATAGATAGAAATTTACAACACCAATACAAAAATGAAAAAATATCAAAACATTTTTCAAAAGTGTGGGCGTGGCAGCTTTGGGCGGTTTGTGGGCGTTAGAGTGGGCGTGGCAAAAAGTTTTTTTGCAAATCGATAGAAATTTACAAGACCAACACAAAAATGAAAAAATATTAAAACATTTTTCAAAAATGTGGGCGTGGCAGTTTTGGGCGGTTTGTGGGCGTAAGAGTGGGCGTGGCAACCTGAATCGACAAACTTGCGCTGCGTCTATGTCCCTGGAGTCTGTATACTTAATCTCAACTTTCTAGCTTTTGTACTTCCTGAGATCTCGACGTTCATACGGACAGACGGACAGACAGACGGACGGACAGACGGACATGGCCAGATCGACTCGGCTACTGATCCTGATCAAGAATATATATACTTTATATGGTCGGAAACGCTTCCTTCTGCCTGTTACATACTTTTCAACGAATCTAGTATACCCTTTTACTCTACGAGTAACGGGTATAAAAAGGCATGCCCTTTCAGCGGCAATATTCTTTTTAAATGTTCATAAAATTTTGCCGATGAACCTAAATTCGATTTTGAATTGCCGTTCCCTTCGATTTCATTCAGCAATTCAAAGAAAAATAATTTCAATAATTTAAAAACGTTTTAATGACTTCTTATACTCTATTATAATTTCCCATTCTATCGTATACCATTTACATATATCAATATTTATATTATGTGTTTATTGTTTAGTCTAAGTTATTCATTTCCTTTTAGCTTGTAATAAAAATTTTATAATGTTCTGAAGAAATTTTGAAGTGGGCGCAGCTAGCTTTGCTTGGTGATGTAGGGTAGCACATGCAGAAGGGGTCGCTCAGGCTGTTCAGCGCTGTGGGTGTGAGCGACCATAGGTAGGGTGGGCAAGAAAAATGCCTCCATAAAATCCGAGGAGGTGAGAGGGTTCAGCCGAAGTGAAAGTATTTGTCTTTTTGCAGCAGTTATTTATTTGTGTGTGGGTATCTCTATCCCGGTTTTAGCTTATTGTCGCACGCAACTATCTTTTATTGAAATTATGTATAGGCATTCCGAGATCTGAGCAAGATCATCACACCCGTCGTCGACGAGCCGGACAATTATGTTGCGTGCGCTCAGATCTCGAGTTAACATCTAGCCTGTTGTATTTTTTTATCAGTATAGCTGTTCGTTACATTCCCTTAGATATAAAACTTGACCAGTATTATGGATAAGTCCTATCTGTTCTGGTGAAATTTAAAGAAGAATTTACTCCAAATGACTTTTAATTTTAGTTATTATAGAATTTAAATCCTTTCATAAAACTCAATTATTTTGTTTATTCATAATCAGGAGCAATAGCCAAGTCGATCTCGGCATGTCCACATGAAAATATAGATTTCGGAAACTATTAAAGATAAAGAGATTAGATTAGACATGCACATTGTAGTGGCGATATCTATCTCTTTATAGCAGCCGGTGACTTTAACGCCAAACATTCTTGGTGGGGGTCCCGCTCCATCAACCCCAAAGGCAGAACGCTCCACAGGTTCGTGCAGAGCAGAAGACTGGATTGCCACTCCACTGGTGAGCTAACCCACTGGCCTACTAACCCCGCCTTGCTTCTCGACCTCTTGGACTTTGCCATCTCCAAAGGCATAGGACAAGCCAGACTCACATGCACCACTTTCAACAAGCTGCTATCTGACCACAGCGCAATAAAGATGTTGCTCAATATCCGCGTCCTCAAAAAAGAGCTGCCAAGAAGACTCACCGGGAAGCATACCGACTCCTCCAAATTTACCTTCTGGATGCTATCCTCCCTGGACCCGGATCCTCCTCTTTCCTCCCCAAGTGACATTGATGCGGCGATCAAGACACTCACTGAGGAGATGCACAATGCGGCTAAGTTCGCCAACACTCCTCCTCCAACTACCCCGAGAACACCTGAGCGAGATCTCCACCTTTGGTCTCCAGAAATTGCGGCCTTCGTGGCGGAGAAGAGGCGCCTCAGACGTATCTGGTTCTCCTCGCGCAACCCAAGGGATAAAGCGGCACTCAACAGAGCCAGCAAGGAGCTTAAGGACAAGCTTTGTACACTACGGCAGGACTCATTCAATCGATTCCTTGAAGAGTTGGAACCTGGTGACCCGCAACACAATCTGTGGCATGTCACGCGTCAGATCAGGAGGCCTGCAAAAAAGGCGTCGCCGGTGCGCAAAGCTGATGGCTCTTGGTGCCGTTCCGATGATGAGAGAGCAGAAGCATTTGCAGATCATCTCCAGATTGCATTCACCCCATTCAACAGATGCACTAGTGAAGAGCGTGCTGCCACCACCAGGTTCCTTGAGAGTCCATATCCACCCAGCTTGCCGATAGAGCCCGTCACCCCTGAAGAGGTTGCGCAGGAGATCGCCTCCCTAAAGGCCAGCAAATCCCCCGGACTGGATCGTATCGACGCCACTTCCCTCAAAATTATGCCTCCTCCTTGTTCCCAGATGTTGGCTAATATCTTCAACAGCTGCTTCTCACTAGGGTACTTCCCGAGATCATGGAAACGTGCAGAAGTCATCCTCATCATCAAACCTGGAAAACCTGAAGCCAATCTTGCCTCATATAGACCGATTAGACCGAGTATTGCCATCTCCAAAATACTCGAAAGAGTATTTCTGCGCAGAGTGTTGCCAGTACTGGACGAGGCTGGTTTGATCCCGGATCACCAGTTTGGCTTCAGGCGATCTCATGGAACACCCGAGCAATGCCACCGGCTCGTATCAAGAATCCTCGATGCATTCGAGAAGAAAAGATACTGTTCGGCCGTCTTCCTCGATGTCAAGCAGGCGTTTGACAGAGTGTGGCATCCCGGACTCCTCCACAAACTTAAGTCCCACCTTCCCAGTTCCCACTACACTCTACTCAAATCTTACACTGAAGGAAGAGAATTCCAAGTGCGGTGCGGATCCTCATCCAGCACGCCAAGGCCCATAAGAGCCGGAGTACCTCAAGGCAGCGTCCTTGGTCCCATCCTCTACACCCTGTTCACAGCAGACCTTCCTATAATACCCCCCCGTCACCTCGCAATAGTCACCTATGCCGACGACACCGCGTTCCTCGCCACCGCAACTAACCCTGATAGAGCTTCAGCCATCATCCAGGGGCAACTGGATGCACTGAATCCATGGCTGAAACGATGGAATATTGCGGTCAACGCCGAAAAATCCTCCCACACAACATTTTCCCTGCGCAGAGGAGAATGCCCTCCGGTCACTCTTGACGGCGACACGATCCCTACTACCAGCACCCCCAAATACCTAGGGCTTACCCTGGATAGAAGGCTTACATGGGGCCCTCACATTAATAGTAAGCGTATCCAGGCCAACATACGCCTTAAGCAACTCCACTGGCTCGTTGGAAAAAGTTCCAAGCTGCGTGACAAAACGAAGCTGCTCGTCTACAAGACTATTCTCAAGCCAATATGGACCTATGGAATCCAGCTGTGGGGCACTACAAGTGCTTCACATAGAAGGAAGATCCAGCTATTCCAGAACCGATGCTTGAGAATATTCTCCAACGCCCATCCCTACCACGAGAATGCTGCCATCCACGAGGAGCTCGTGGGTGGAAGACGAGATTTACCGACTCAGTGAGAGATACGCCAGAAGACTGGAGAATCACCCCAACCACCTGGCCATCAATCTGCTAGACAACAGCCAATCTACAAGACGCCTACAGAGAACGCACCCGCTTGACCTCACGCAACATTAATGTATATTTGTAACCCTTACCCAAGTACATTCTAAGTACTCCCCTTATGTCAATGTTCCCCCACATAAAATTTAATTATTGTCCAATAGGACAGATTTTAAATAAATAAAACAGCTATACCAAAAAAAAAAAAAAAAAAACAACTGCTACTTCTGATGTTCCTCGATTGCCGTACAAACGTGACTAAGCTTAGCTTGGATTTTGCGCTGATTATATAGCCCACAGCTAGTGTGCCCAGGTCGTACTATTGAATTGTGGGCAATATCCGACAACGCGCTGTCGAGAACGTCCAGTTGCCTTGGTCAGCTGGTATGTTTAGTGTGGCCGATAACGTGTTATCGATATTCCAGGGCTGCACGGATCAATTGGCTTGCTTAGTGTGGCCAACTGCATGGGAATCCCAGGGCTACACTGTGCTTAATTTGGGCGCGAGGTTAGTGTCTGTGTGATTTTTCATTAAAAACTCTTTTGATGGAATGTTAAAAGAATGTTTTACTTTCTCGATCGCTTTAGCTTAGTCTGACAGTCGAGGAACTCGACTATATCGTTCTCGCTTGTTTCAATTTAAATTGACATTTTACAACATTCTTAAATGAAGTTTGGTTGTCAATATTGTTTTCTAGCGATTTAGATAACAACATATTTACATATTCATGAAATTTTCAAATTATTTCTTTTTTAAAATTTAATTTTCACCTGCCACGTACTTGGTCGTTCAACCGCCATGTTGGCCTCCAAACAGAAGTAGGCACCATCCTCATACTGTTGCAACTGGGGTGCTAATTCCTAATTCCTAATTCCTCAGCCATTTGGGCTACATCCTCTTTTCTATTGATTTGCTAAGAAAACAGTTACGAAATGCAGGTTGGCTTTTATAGAAGTCAATGCATATATTGCAAATCTATAGTCATCCAGTTGACAAGGAACGATAAATAAATCTTCGTATCATTATTGTCTGTAGTGTGTAACGAACAACGTTAGTGGGCTGCTGGAGTTGTGATTACCTGCCCACCCTACCTATGGTCGTTCCTTCTCGGCTTTTCCAACGACCCCTTTATCCATTTTACCGGAACTGCATCAACTAAAAGAAATCTATTCAGAATGCATTATAATTAATTCTCTTAAAACTAACATTAAATGAATATTAATTTTGGCTGGACAAAAAAAAACATACATACAATCAATGAAACAATTAACTTGCTTTTTTGAAGTTCGTAGATTTTCCCAGGTGTTCCGTATTGCATTTTCAAATCCAAATCTAACGTCATTTCTTTTTGAAAACAATTTGAAGGCTGGTCGTTTGCATTTTTGTACTCTAAACCGAATGTTTAGATGTTTTAGGTTTTCTTTTTCTTTGTTTTACTATTTGTAGCTGCGGCATTCATCGGTGAAAGCGCTTACAACGAGCTGCTGCTGTTACAAGAAAGATTTAAACGCCGAAAAGTGACCTGCCGTGTGTGTCACAAAAATATTTTTTTCGTGAACTCGTGAAAATCGCTTCTACATTATATTTGCGCTATGTTCGAATTGTTTTCAAAGTTCTCCACTTATGAAATCTTAATTAGTGTTATCTTACGTTTTAACTAAAAATTATAAGTTAATTAAATATATAGTAAAAATTATCTTTATAAAAAAATGTCTCCTATGCTATTCTGTTCTTTTGTTGAGTTTTAATTCCCGTTATATATACATATATATAGTAGCATAATATGCTTCTCATATTACGCTTACATAAACTTAAACCTAACAAAAACAACGCGCATACAATCTTGCGCGTGCATAAATACACAACATAACGTAACGAAACTTGAATCCACAAAAAAGTAAAGCGCATGATTGTTGTATAACTTCATCATTCTTTTTGCATGCACTTAAACACAAATAAATAAAACTGCTGACAAACACATTTCCGTTTCTTGCGACTCACTTCGAGCCGATCAAAACTCTGTACATTTGGTCTTAAGCTGACAGTTTTAAAATAAAGACGCTCACCGAAATCGTTCGTGTTTCAATTTATACTTGGCTTCAGCGTTGATCTTTGTCTTCGTTACAGACGGATCATTTATTTGACTCAAAAATAGTAACTACGTAAGTGGCGCAGTCGGTAGGATGAAACATTGTTGATGCGATAGAAACCCTATTCAATTCTTCAATCATCATCCGCTAAAGAACTTTCGCAAATCGCGTCGGTAATATCGGTACAATCGGTTCACAACAAATAGTGCCAACCAACGGTGTACCTAATCCCACAAAGTGATTGTGAACGTGAAACAACTTAAAATTATAAAAATTTTAAGAAGACGCCTTTGAATTCGCTGAGTAGTAAATCCACAAAAGGTTACTCAAAACAAAGCGAAATAGCAAAGTGTGTAACAAATAATAACAGCTAAACTAAGTGAAAACCAAATAAACGTAAATACAACTAAGTGAACTACAATAACAGTTAACCTAAGCGAAAACTAAATAAACTCAACCAGAAATAAACGAAAAATAATAATAAAAGTGTAACTTAGTGAAAACTAAATAAACTTAATTACAACTAAGTGAACCATAATAATAACAGCTAAATTAAATGAAGACTAAATAAACTCAATTACAACTAAAACGAATTATAACGATAACAGTGCAACTAAGTGAAATATTATAATAATAAGTGAGCGAACTACAAGAAACCCTACCCAAGTTACGAACCGACAAATAAACCAACAGCAAATACACAAACATTAATCAAAATTCAATGCCAACAACCCACAATGGCAGTAGCAGCGCCAACACAAATAGAACTGTCTGACTCGAATATGATTCAAGTCGAAAGACAAATACACGCAATCGAGGTTTTCAACAGAGATCCTAACACCTTGTACACTTTCATCAGTCGCATCGACTTCATCTTGGCTCTTTATCAGACTACAGATGAAAGGCAGAAGTTAATCTTTGGACACATCGAACGGAACATCAGTGGCGATGTTATCCGCGCCCTCGGAGTGACCAACCTCAGCAACTGGAGTGAACTCAGGACTCAACTTATACTTAACTACAAGCCCCAAGCACCGAACCACCAACTTCTAGAGGAATTCAGGAACACACAATATCGAGGTAACATTCGTCATTTTCTTGAAGAAGCCGAAAGAAAACGGCAGATACTTATAAGTAAATTAGAACTAGAAAACAATATTACTGAAACCACTCTATATACTAGATTAATACAAACCAGCATCGAAAATCTAATTCAAAAACTTCCAAGCCACATTTATCTCAGAATAATTAACTGTAATATTCCAAACCTGAGATCATTAATAAACATATTACAAGAAAAAGGTCTTTACGAGGCACCAACCTCAAGTAAAGATAATATAAAGCCAACTTCAATTCCAAACAAAGTAACAAACACTCCCCAAAACAGGCAAATGAGCAATCAAGCCAGACCCCTTGCACCCTTCCAACCATTCTATAACAACGTCTATCAACCCTATCACCAAGCATATTCTCATGTACCCAGGTTTAACACAAATCCGATACCTCAATATCAAAATAGACCTATCTACCCACAACCTAACATACCTCTGACACAAGCACCCAGACCAAACACAGCTTTTAACCGACAAAATATTTTTGACCAAAATCGCTTTGGACCTAGCCACACTCACATGCCTACAACATATCCACAAACCGGAAACGTACAGACTAATAACCCAATAAAAATACAGAGACCATCAGACAGCGGACAGTCTAAAATGAGCATAGAAGAGCTAAAATACCAAGAAGTATCGTCTAATCAACCCGAATATCCTTATAACTATAATTACTATTATCCCTACTATCCAGAATATTTTCAACCTCAGCCTTATCCCTATCAATCGAACTATACCCCAGAATGAATTCAATGCCCCCCTGAACAGAACTATGACAATTCAGAAACAACAGAAAAGGAGACACCGAAAACAAATGACAACGAACCAGACGACCCCGAACAAGCAGAAAATTTTCGGCTAGTAGCCCCGGATCAAGCCAATATATAACGATCAAACATAATAATACCGAATTGAAATGTCTAATTGATACAGGATCTACGATAAATATGCTCACGCGAAATATTTTTCAAACACCAACACAAGAAACCAATTACCTAATCCACAGCAGTAATGGCCCGTTAATAATTAATGAACTTACGAATATACCACCTAACAACTACTTCCCTATTGCCCAAGAGTTCTTGATCCACCAGTTCTCAGATCATTATGACATGCTGATTGGACGCAAATTGTTGTCCGAAGCCAAAGCAATAATCGACTATAAAAAGAAAACTGCCACTCTATTAAACAAAATATACAAGATAAAAGACGGTAACAACATTACAGAACAGAACCATATTCAAATGGACACTTCATTTCCACAAGACCCCACTTACTTAGAAACCTCCACACTTCAGGAGAACTTGTTCCGATTAGAACACCTTAACGTAGAAGAAAAACTGAAACTAACCAATCTACTGACAAAATACCAAGACATCCAATTTCGCGAAGGTGACAAGCTCACGTTCACAAACCAAGAAAAACATATTATTAACACCACACACAATATCCCCGTCTACTCTAAAGTTTATAGTTTCCAACAGACATATGAAAAGGAAGTAGAAAAACAGATCCAAGATATGTTAGAACAGGACATTATCCGAGAAAGTAATTCACCATACTGTAGCCCCATTTGGGTCGTACCTAAAAAACTAGATGCTTCTGGACAGCAGAAGCTTCGTATCGTAATAGATTATAGGAAATTGAACGAAATAACAATAAACGACAGATACCCCATACCAAACATAGATGAAATATTAGGGAAACTAGGGAAGTCAAATTATTTCACAACAATAGATCTTGCAAAGGGCTTTCATCAAATAGAAATGGACTCAGAGTCGATAGCCAAAACTGCCTTCTCTACAAAATATGGACACTACGAGTACACACGAATGCCATTTGGGCTTAAAAATGCCCCCGCTACATTCCAAAGATGCATGAACAATTTACTCCGTCCACTTTTAAATAAATGCTGTCTAGTATACCTAGACGACATCATAGTTTTCTCCACATCTTTAGAAGAACATCTTCAAGCCTTACAAGCTGTTTTCAAAAATTTTCACAGGCAAACTTAAAATTACAACTAGATAAATGCGAGTTCTTAAAACAAGAGACAACTTTCTTAGGACATGTTATTACTAAAGACGGGATTAAACCAAACCCGGATAAAATCAAAGCTATAGTTAAATATCCGTTACCAAGAAATACTAAAGAAATTAAAGCCTTTTTAGGACTTACAGGATATTATAGGAAATTTATACCTAACTTTTCAGACATTGCCAAACCCCTGACCAAGTGCCTAAAGAAAGGAGCAACAATAGATATAAACAGTTTAGAATACTTAGAAGCATTCCAAAAGTTAAAATTATTAATCTCTGAAGATCCGATCCTAAAAATACCGAATTTCGAGAGGAAATTTACATTGACAACAGATGCCAGCAATGTAGCTTTAGGAGCTGTTTTATCACAAGACGGACACCCTATTAGTTACATCAGCAGAACACTAAATGAACATGAAATCAATTACAGCGCTATAGAAAAGGAATTATTAGCAATAGTTTGGGCAACCAAAACTTTCAGACATTATCTATTAGGGCGACACTTCGAAGTAGCTTCTGACCATTAACCATTGTGCTGGCTACACAAACTAAAAGAGCCTAACTCCAAGTTGACTAGATGGAAGATTAGACTATCGGAGTACGACTTCGACATAAGGTACATCAAAGGGAAAGAAAACCATGTCGCGGACGCACTGTCTAGAACCAAAATAGAACAGACATTTTTCGGAGAATCTACGCAACATAGCGCGGAAGAAGATAGTAGCGGACTAATAGGACTATCTGAAAAAGCAATAAACTACCATAAAAGACAAATTATTTTTTCGAAAGGCCCCAATAATAATACAGAATATGAAACCTATTTCAAGAAACAAATAGTACGTATCTCCTATGCAGAAATGACCTTCGAAACAGCCAAACAATACTTACTCAACCACTTTTGTTCGAAGAATAGCGCCCTTTACATCGAAAGCGATGCAGACTTTGAAGTGATTCAAAGCGCGTACACAGAAACCATGAATCCAAAGTGTATAAAGATTTTCCGAAGTCTCGTCTTATTAAAAAACATTCCTACTTATGCAAAATTCAAAGAATTAATCCTAAACACACACGAAAAGTTATTACACCCAGGAATTCAAAAAACTGTAAAACTCTTTAGCGAAACTTACTACTTTCCTAATAGCCAACTCCTTATTCAAAATATAATCAATGAATGTCAAGTTTGTAATTTAGCCAAGACAGAACACCGCAATACAAAAATGCCAATGAAAATTACCCCTAAACCCGCGATAAGTTTGTAATAGATATCTATTCTTCTGAAGGGAATCACTATTTGAGCTGTATCGATGTTTACTCCAAATTCGCCACTCTCGAACAGATAAAGACAAAGGACTGGATAGAATGTAAAAACGCCTTAATGCGTATATTTAATCAGTTGGGGAAACCTAGACTTCTTAAAGCAGACAGAGACGGCGCATTCTCCAGCCTAGCCCTTAAACGTTGGCTCGAAACCGAAGACGTAGAATTACAACTTACGAAAACAGGTGTCGCTGACATAGAGAGGCTACACAAGACCATAAATGAAAAAATTCGCATCATAAAAAATTCTGACGACAACGAGACCAAGTTAAGTAAAATAAAAACAATCCTTTACATCTACAATCACAAGACCAAACACGACACTACTGGACAAACCCCCGCTCACATATTCATTTATGCCGGACAACCAATTCTAGATACAGAACACGATAAGGAAGTTAAAATTAACGAAATAAACAAAAACAGAACCGAATACAATGTTGACACTAGATACAGAAAGGGACCATTACAAAAAGGAAAATTAGAAAACCCTTTTAAATTAACAAAAAACGTCGAACAAACTGACGAAGACCATTATAAAATCACCAATAGGAATAGAGAGACACATTACTACAAAACTCAATTTAAAAAACAGAATAAAATTAATGAACTTCCCATTCTGCAGGCCCTTGGTTCATCATAATACTCCTCCTCACGTCTACAAAATTATGTCAAACCCAACAACTTCAAATCAACAACATTGACACTAACCACGGATACCTCCTATTTTCCGATAAATCGATTCAAATCCCTTCAGAATACGAACATCATTGTCTTCGCGTAAACCTTTCCGATATAGATAACCTAACCCACTATTTTAACAATAAGATAACTAACTACACTAATATTCTCCAAATTGACCTTTTGTACAATAAAATGCGAAGAGAACTTAGCGGAATAACTTTACACCAGACAAATAGACAGAAACGAGGACTAATCAACATAGTAGGATCAGCGTTTAAATATTTATTTGGAACATTAGATAACAATGACCGAACAAAGATTGAAAAACAATTAGAATCAGTAGCAACAAGTTCAATAAATCTACATGAAATAAATGACATAATTCAACTCATTAACAGTAACATACAAAGAACAAAAGAATTCTTAGACGAACATAGTAACAGAGAACAGTTAATATACGAACGTATCCAATTTACCGAGTATATACATAGAAGACATTGCAATGGGAATGCAACTTCCACGACTAGGACTATTTAATCCCAAATTACTCAATTACGACAGACTAGAGAACGTTGACAACAGTAACATCTTACAAATTAAAACATCAACCTGGATTAGTACTAACCAAATACTTATCATAACACATATCCCCATTAAGCAAAAAACTGTCCACACAATTAACATAATACCTTACCCAGATAATAACGGGTACCAACTCGATCACAACGAAAAAGATACTTATTTTGAAGAACATGGCAAAATTTATAATCAAAATTGTAAAGAAATAAGTAACGAATGTATTAAGAACATTATAAAAAGAACTAAACCAATTTGCAATTTTGTCCCCACAACAGTTAACCAGATAATTAAATACGTTGAACCAAACAATATCCTTACTTGGAACATAAAGAATACTATTATAGAACAAGATTGCCAAGAAATAAATAAAAATATAACAATTAACGGCAATAAAATAATAACAATAAAACAATGTAAAATTAAAATAGGAAAGATAACATTAAACGAAAACCAGCTAAATCCCGAAATAAATCTAAGCCCATTGTACACACCCATTGAACTAATAAAAATAAAACCAATAGAACATAAGGACATTGTAAAGCTAATATCAAATAATAATATTACAGTCTCTATTATTGTATCACTCATTAGCCTCACATTTTGTATAGTTTGTATCTACTTAAAACTAAAAACAACAAAAACAATTATGGAAACACAGGATACAAACCCAACTGCATTACCAAGATTATATGCGTCAACCCCAACAGAAGCATAAGCTTCCTTTTAAGGGGAGGGAAGTAGCATAATATGCTTCTCATATTACGCTTACATAAACATAAACCTAACAAAAACAACGCGCATACAATCTTGCGCGTGCATAAATACACAACATAACGTAACGAAACTTGAATCCACAAAAAAGTAAAGCGCATGATTGTTGTATAACTTCATCATTCTTTTTGCATGCACTTAAACACAAATAAATAAAACTGCTGACAAACACATTTCCGTTTCTCGCGACTCACTTCGAGCCGATCAAAACTCTGTACATTTAGTCTTAAGCTGACAGTTTTAAAATTTATACTTGGCTTCAGCGTTGATCTTTGTCTTCGTTACAGACGGATCATTTATTTGACTCAAAAATAGTAACTACGTAAGTATATATATATATATATTCTTGATCAGCATCAATGGCCAAGTCGATCTTTCTCTGTCCGTCCGTCTGTCCGTTCGTATGAGCGTCAAGATCTCAGGAAAAAGCTAGAAAGTTGAGATTAAGAATACAGACTCCAGAGACATAGACGCAGCGCAAGTTTGTCGATTCATGTTACCACGCCCACTCTAACGCCCACAAGACGACCAAAACTGGCACGCCCACACTTTTGAAAAATGTTTTGATATTTCTAATTTGTTTATAAGTTTTGTAAATTTCTCTCGATCTGCAGAAAAACTTTTTGCCCCGCCCACTCTAACGCCCACAAACCGCAAAAAACTGTCAGTGTTGACTGTTCTTCGCACTGTCACTATTAATTATTGCAAATTTTCCATTGTGGACAGCACGTGGTTCAAGGCAAGCTTTGGGTCAGCTGTTGAACAGTTGGGCCTTTTCGGTTTGTGCCTGCGCTACCAGCAATCAGCTGATTAATTGTTGTTCCGGCTATGGTTCGAGTATTGGGTCGGTTCGGTACTACCAGACCGAATGGTTGCGCAAATCTACCAATAGGTGGAGCTCGAGCACCACAGCAGCTAATTTGTGTCAGTGAGCGCACGGTCACTGGAGTCGCCGAAAGGAGGAGCCACAATCGTGGTAAGTGCGATGGAAAGCGACAGTAGCGCGAGTGCCATGAGCGCCAGCAGTGCGTCGCGGAAGTCGGGGCGAGGCAGGCGTAGAAGCCATCAGGCTTCAAAGAGCTCGGCACCGACGCAGCCTAAGCTCGTTGCTGTGGCCTCGCGTGGTGTTCCCGAGCCTGTGGGAGCGCTGGACGAGGCGCCTTCTTCGCTGGAGGACCCCAGAGCTGTCTCTGTTGCCAACACTGCCCCCATCGCCGTCAACCACGTTGCCCCTGCTGCTGCCCCGGTTGCTGCCCCCGCCGCTACACCTGCTATTGCCACCGCCACCGCTGCCGCCCGTGCTGGGCAAGCAGCCATGACGGCAGAGCTGTCGGCCACGCAGCGCATGGTGAGAAGCAGCTTTCGCAGTCTAGGAGGAGTAAACACAGATGAGCTCTCGTTTGCCATTAGCCGCTACGATGAGCTGGTGATGGCGTTGATGCTCCGGTGTGGAGAACTGGAGACGCGGTTGGCTATGCCGCCCCCACCGACGCCGTCTATGCTGACTTCCGCAATTTCGCGTCTTCCCCAGACGCCTCAGGCTGCACCCATTGCTGCCCCGCGGACCACGAAGGTTCGCGAGACGTGGTCAGCAGTGGTGAAGTGCGACGAGCCAGAGCTATCGGGGAAGGCTCCCTCGGAGTCAGGGTGCATGAAGTACGTGATCTCCGTCGAGGTGGTGGTGCAGTTATCCGGACTCCTTCAGTCGGAGAGCTGCAGAAGGTTGTGGCGTCGAAAAAATTCGCCGAAGTAGGGCTAAATGTGGCGCGAAATGCGGCCGAGAAGCCGAAAGTCGTCGTCTACGACGTCGACACAGCAATCGGCCCCGAGGAGATTATGCAGGAGCTCCACGAAAATAACTTCGACGGCGAGATGACGGCCTCGGAGTTCAAGAGGTCGGTGCACCTGGTCACCAAGGCGTGGTCGGTGACTGACGGCGCCACCGTTAACGTGACGCTAGAGGTCAGCGACAAGGCGATGGCGAAACTTGATGTAGGTCGGGTCTACATCAAGTGGTTCTCATTTCGATGCCGATCACAGGTTCGCACTTATGCCTGCCATAGGTGTGTGGGTTTCGACCACAAGGTCAGCGAATGCCGCCAGAAGTCGAATGTATGCCGCCAGTGCGGGCAACAAGGCCACACCGCGGCAAAGTGACAGAACCCGGTGGACTGCCGGAACTGCCGTCACAGAAGGCAACCCTCGGGGCATTACATGCTCTCGGATGTATGCCCGATATACGGCGCGGTGCTAGCGAGGGTGCAAGCTAGACATTAATGTTTAGCTTTATCCAAGCGAACTGTGGCCGAGGCCGAGCTGCGACCATCGAGCTCGGAGTCCGACTCAGGAGATCGGGCTCAATGTTTGCACTGGTGCAGGAGCCGTATCTTGGCGGCGATGGGATGGATGTGCTGCCTGAAGGAATGAGGATCTTCACCGACCGGCGAGGGAAGGCAGCCATCCTAGTGGATCTTCAGGATGCCATCTGTATGCCAGTGGAGACCCTCACCACGGTGCTTGGACGGCATCAATGGTGCCGCGAAGGACAAGTGTGAGCCAGTTTTTGGTAAGTTGCTCGAGGCAATCATGGTGAATCGTGTGAGAAAAGTTCTTCCGGAAGGCTGCAGATGGCAATTCGGATTTCGCCAAGGACGATGTTTGGAGGATGCCTGGAGGCACGTGAAGAGCAGTGTTGACGCCAGCCCGGCGCAATACGTGCCCGGCACATTCGTGGACTTCAAAGGAGCATTTAACAACTTATTTGGGACACGCTAATGGATGTACTGCTTCAGCGCCTCGAGCCGTATTGCCTGCTGAGTGCATATGCGGATGATCTGCTTCTGCTCGTCGAGGGCAACTCCAGAGTCGTGTTAAAGGAAAAAGGAGCGCAATTTATGTCCACCGTAGAAACGTGGGAAGCGGAAGTTGGCGTTGCCGTCTCGACCAGCAAGACGGTAATAATGCTGCTCAATGCCCACGGTAAGGTTTGCTGGAGCGAACCTGCCGTATGTGGGTAGCTGTCGGTACCTTGGCATCACGATCAGTGAAGGAATGAAATTTCCCACGCACATTGCTTCGCTGCGCCAGGGGATGACCGGAGTCGTTGGAGCATTGGCGAGTGTGCTTCAAGCCGACTGGGGTTTCAGTCAGGCGGACCATATATGACGGACCTTTTGTGCTGTTTGGTGCCCCGGTATGGTATGACACCGCCGGGCAAGTAGCTGCCAAGAGGCGACTAGCCTCCTGCCAGAGGCTGATCCTGCCCACCGTGGCACTGCAGGTTCTTGGTGGAGCCGCCCCGCTTGACTTGGCTGCTAAGCAATTAGCGACTCGCTTGGAGGAGTGCTTGCTGCTGAGTTGGCATAACAGATGAGACGACGACAGCGAACCAGGACGGGTGACGCACAGGGTTATCCCAGATGTCACTCTCGTTTTCGGGATCAAAAGTTTGGTTTCTCGATGAAGGCGTCTTTCTTGCTTACTGGGCACTGGTCGTTCAATGCATCTTTGCACGGGAGAGCCCTCAGCGATACCACTGCTGGAGCATGTGGTAATCCATATGAGGACTGGATCGATACCATTACATATCTTCACAACTGCTACTTCTGATGTTACTCTATTGCCGTACAAACGTGACTAAGCTTAGCTTGGATTTTTGCGCTTGTTATATAGCCCACAGCTAGTGTGCCCAGGTCGTTCTATTGGATTGTGGGCACCTTCCGACAACGCGCTGTCGAGAAAGTCCTGTTGCCTTGGTCAGCTGGTATGTTTAGTGTGGCCGATAACGTGTTATCGATATTCCAGGGCTGCACGGATCAATTGGTATGCTTAGTGTGGCCAACTGCGTGGGAATCCCAGGGCTACACTATGCTTAAATTTGGGCGCGAAGTTAGTGTCTGTGTGATTTTTGATTGAAAACTCTTTTGTTGGAATGTTTAAAGAATGTTTAACTTTCTCGATCGCTTAAGCTGAGTAGGGGCTCTGACAGTCGAGGAACTCGACTATATCGTTCTCGCTTGTTTCAATTTAAATTGACATTTAACAAAATTCTTGAATGAGGTTTGGCTGTCAATATTAATTTCTAGCGATTTAGATAACAACATATTTACATATTCATGAAATTTTCAAATTATTTCTTTTTTAAAATTTAATTTTCACCTGCCACGTACTTGGTCGTTCAACCGCCATGTTGGCCTCCAAACAGAAGTAGGCACCATCCTCATACTGTTGCAACTGGGGTGCTAATTCCTAATTCCTAATTCCTCAGCCATTTGGGCTACATCCTCTTTTCTATTGATTTGCTAAGAAAACAGTTACGAAATGCAGGTTGGCTTTTATAGAAGTCAATGCATATATTGCAAATCTATAGTCATCCAGTTGACAAGGAACGATAAATATATCTTCGTATCATTATTGTCTGTAGTGTGTAACGAACAACGTTAGTGGGCTGCTGGAGTTGTGATTACCTGCCCACCCTACCTATGGTCGTTCCTTCCCGGCTTTTCCAACGACCCCTTTATCCATTTTACCGGAACTGCATCAACTAAAAGAAATCTATTCAGAATGCATTATAATTAATTCTCTTAAAACTAACATTAAATGAATATTAATTTTGGCTGGACAAAAAAAAACATACATACAATCAATGAAACAATTAACTTGCTTTTTTGAAGTTCGTAGATTTTCCCAGGTGTTCCCTATTGCATTTTCAAATCCAAATCTAACGTCATTTCTTTTTGAAAACAATTTGAAGGCTGGTCGTTTGCATTTTTGTACTCTAAACCGAATGTTTAGATGTTTTAAGTTTTCTTTTTCTTTGTTTTACTCTTTGTAGCTGCGGCATTCATCGGTGAAAGCGCTTGCAACGAGCTGCTGCTGCTAGCGGTTTGGCGGAGGATAGTGTGCCCGCATATCCAAACTGAATTTGGGCTCCATTAGTGTGGTCGATCTATTGTAGAAGCGCTGCACACTGGTTGGGCTTGTATGGAGTCGCGGCCAAAAATACTTCTAGTGGTAATAGCGTACTGAAATTGATACAGTAAGTTCTCTAAAAATTAAGAATTGGTAAAATGTAAAAAATTGGCGTGGTCGATAATATTTACGCCCACAGGAAGGCAAAAACCGAAAAATACACCTAAAAGCATGCTACATTTTTTTTCTTGAAACATTATTATTATTTGTATTATTATTATTTCCTACTTTACTAATTTGTATATAGTGTTTGGTAACCCCTAGGATATTTGTCCCCTGTGATGTTAAGATACAATATTATGATATTATTATGATATATTCTTCACTTAATAAATAAATAAAAAAAAATATTAATATTATTATATCTATAAATGATTTAATTTAAAAATAAAAAACACAGCAAAACAAAATAATTCAGAATTAAAGCATTAAAAATATAAGAATTGTGGTTAACAATATACCTAGCAAAGTTTAGTGCTTCAACAGCGTGTTCCTGTAATTTAATCATTTTCTAACAAATCACAGGTCGACGATAATAATTTCGATTTGTCATTCTTTTTTATTTTTCTTTGACCTGTTATGTAGGGGTCTGATCTCAAAAGAAGTATTTTAGTTAAATCCCTGTTCGTGATTATGCGAGACATCTTTCGGGTATGCTGCAGTTGGTTTTTTTTTTTTAATTTCCTTATTGTTTGACTCTGCAGCTTCCTCTGAGAGCTCACGTTCAAATTTTTTAACATCTATGGTGTAGCCTGATGCTAAGGCTTGCAATATCGTTGCGCAGCGGATTATTAAATTTTCACATTGGGGGGTTTTGGCGGGAACCTAACTAAAACTTTAGCTAAACATAGAAAAGACGTTCACAAAATACACAAAATAAGTCGTTCAATTAAAATATTTTCACAGGACAAGACAAAATGGCATGCAAGTTTATTATAAATAAGAACATAAAAAAACAATACCTTCAACTTTTAAATCCATTTAAAATCGATTAAATAGGAGCACAATAGCAAACGTTTGACCACTTCAAAGTACAATTTTATTTTGAACGACCGACTGCAGCTGCGTCGCGCCGATGAACACGTGTTCACAACTTTGAGGAATTTTCTGAAAGTCCCGTTACAAATCTAGTAAAAACCGGTTTGCCACTTAAAAGTTTGGACTTTTTAGAGACAGTTGGCAAATACTTTGCAAAAATTTGTTGTGATGAATTTTTTGATTTTTGGCCTATGGACGCAACCAGTGTGCGCTGGTCGATGTAAAAGATACAAAGAGGGAAAAGAAATGTAGGCCCAAAAGTAGGTAATGGTTTTGAAGTGTGTGCCAACTGATAGCAAAGCAAGCGCAAAGTTAATCAAGGTCCGTCCACAGATTTTAAAATGTCGCATATTAATATATAAATACTTTGCACGGGTGCGGTCATAGTTAGGACCGTCCTCTATAAGGAGCGTAGGGTGTAAATGGTCAAAGGAATTCGGGATGTACACTCACTCGCATATCTCTGCGTACACCCCTAAAAAATTTTAAAATTAAACTTTGAACAGCAATGGTTCGGCCATTTATGCATATTATTATTCCATTTTTTTTAACTTAACTTTAATTTATTGTTTATAATATGACATTTTTTTTTAGAATTATTGAATAATATATAACATTTTATTTTTAATTTTATTTTATTTGCCGCTTAGCTTGCCAACCAATCACATCGAAGTCTCCCGGAAGATTTTTCTTTTTTTTTTTATTGTCGATCTTCAGAATATTATACATAATTAACCGAGTGGTCGTATCAAATAACATTAAGTGCTGAAACAAACAAACACCAGCCCCGTCGAAACGCATCCGCTCCACTTCCATTTTAGCCCGGTCAGCAGATTATTATAAGAAACCAAATGTAGAAGGCAAATGAAAAGCTTGGAAATAAAATAAGATTCATTGAGAATTCAGAACTTAACAACCACAGGCGTTTATTTGGGAACGGTTCTATCCACTACTCATCAAATCTCCCTAACCTACGCTTAAAGGGAGGTAACTGGCGCAGTCGGTAGTTCCAGGCCTAAGAACGAGTCAACAGGATTTCGTGACGACCGGGACATGCAGTTAATATTAATATTAGCATTGTAAGGAATAACAGTGAGTAGAGTGGAGTGTGTAAAATGGAGGTGGAAATAATAAGAGCCGCAAGTGACCAATTAGAAATGACCAAAGCAGTGGGAAATAAGAAACGCAAGTGCAAATCAATATAACCAAAAATAATAGTAACAAAGGAAAGCTAAATGAGCCAAATCAAAATAATATATATATAAAGAAATACTACATAATTAAGGCCATAGTCTTGGTGTAACACACAAAGAAATGCAAAGCCGAGGTGCGGTTTAAATAAAGAATTAAATTAATTCAATTGTGTCTAAAGAAATGAAAGAAAATGGGTTCGAACGGACAAACGGCCGGTGGTAAATGTCGTGGCTCGAAGTCGCAGAGAACGGTTCGATCAAACGAATGACCGGTAGAGAATGGTGTTGGCTGTCGGAAGTTCGATGCGACGAAGAGGCTCGCCGATCGAACGATCGTCGAACGACGTCATGCCGTCGGTCGAGAGCAAGAGAAGTTGGTGTGCTGTGGGGAGTGCCAACAAGTTCGAGTGTATGACAGAAAGGGGAAATGGTCGAGCCGAATGGCCCGATGTAGAAGTTAAACAGAGCCGATTCGGTCGCATGTATTGGGCGGGGCACTGTACAGGGCGGCCGCCTAGCATGAGGAAGAATTCGGTTGATTAGAGGAAGGGGCGGTAACCATTCACACGTATTGGGCGGCGCACTGTAATGTACAGGGCGGCCGCTTAGCGTAGGGGTGGTTATCTGAAAATATATCGTGGAATATTAACAAGAATCAAACTGGAAAGAATAAATTAAAATCCAGCGATCCTAACATTCACACGTATTAGGCGGCGCACTGTAATGCACAGGGCGGCCGCTTAGCGTAGGAATGGGTAGGGTTAAGCAATACTCAAGGGAAAACACCAGGATGCAGGACTGTCCGCATTTGGTTCAGAGGCTGTATCGCACAGCCAAGGAGCTAGCTTCAGCATGCAGGGTGTTAGAGGGGAGTAGACAATACCATAGCAATGACTGTTCGCAATTGGTTGTGAGGCTGTATCGCACAGCCGAACAGCTAGCTTCAGCATGCAGGGTATTAGACAATAAATAAATAAAATAAATAAAATAAATAAAATAAATAAAATAAATAAAATAAATAAAATAAATAAAATAAATAAAATAAATAAAATAAATAGAATAAATAAAATAAATAAAATAAATAAAATAAATAAAATAAATAAAATAAATAAAATAAATAAAATAAATAAAATAAATAAAATAAATAAAATAAATAAAATAAATAAAATAAATAAAATAAATAAAATAAATAAAATAAATAGAATAAATAAAATAAATAAAATAAATAAAATAAATAAAATAAATAAAATAAATAAAATAAATAAGCAAATAAATAAAGAAAGGAAAAGCAAGCGACAAGTATTATTAAACCCCATTTTGCTAAATTAATTTTGAACCTTAGAAGGAGAAAATTACTCATAATAATTAATTACAGAACTCCATTTCACACACGGACACTCGAGGATCCACTACACACACTATATACAAGCAATTCGGAATTCAACACGTATCTTTAAGTAAACTACACAGCTATACTAAGCACACAGCGATTCACCGCTTTACACAAACAACACACTTATATTAATTAATAAGTCAGAATATTGAGATAAGGTACACAAGACAGTAGCACTAACCAAAACAATACATATACGTGAGATAACTATGTCGAATCCAACAGAAGGACAGGACGTTAGGAAGCCAGGGAGCGTACTAGAGGCCATCAAGGTAATAGACCTTGTGGAAATTATTCCGAAATATGATGGCGAAGGGGGAAAGTTAGATGGTTTTACCATATAGCAGCAGTGGAACAGGTATTGAGCCTGATCAAGGGGGAAGAAAGATCGAATATAGGAGTGTTCATAAATAAACCCGCCAGTGTTACTGTTTAGTTTGATTTATTGGTTAATTTCAGACACTTAATATTAATTAGTTCGACACCGATGCGTACGTTTTCTTGCAGATCAAAAATGTGACTAACTTAAGCTTTGGCTGTACTCACGCCATACGATTAAACTAGCATAAGACGTAAACAAGTTACAGTTAGAAGGGAGTTAGAAGTTTGGAAAAGTACTGGGCAAGCTCGCGGACAATTACAGCGGTGCGATGCTTACATTGATTCCGCTGATAAGCTCCGCTGAAGCTGCAGACAAATGATAATGTAAACAAAGATAAAGGGTGACTTGTTCGCGCATACAGGGTGTCTCGTTCCCAAACAAGGAGTGATAGCACTTCGAGCTGTCCGAAGCAAGATAGTAGGAGCGGCGGACAAGGTCCTAGATTTGGACGAGTCAGAGTTGAATTGGGATCAGATCAAGAGAATATTAGTCTCCCATTTTAAAGACAAGAGATCGGAGCAAGATTTGATAATGGAGCTGACCCATATCAAGGAAATGAAACTGGACGTAGAAGCCCTTTACACTAGGGTTATGACTCTAAAGAAAGCCTTAGTGAGTTTAACCAAAACAGGCGAGAACAGCATAATGCTGAGGAGCGAGAAAATTAAATGGTATGAGGAAATGGTGCTCAACGCTTTTATTTCGGCCTTAAAGGGACCGATAGGAGTAACCATAAGGAACATGGGAGTCCCGAATATAGCCAAAGCTTATGAGATAGCTTGTAGGGAGGAAAAGTTAGCTTCCTTAGAAGTTAATGGTCCGGAGCCCAGAGTCGGGAGACAAGGTCAAGAAAGAAACTCAGAAACAGGAGCAGGAGAAGGAGGAACCCCAGGTGTTGGAGGCCCACAGGGAGACAGGCATTTGGTCTCAGTACCAGTGGGGGGGAAACAACCCTCCTCCATTTCCAATGCCATTTGCCATGCCCAGTATGAATGGATGGACAGGTTTCGGAATCCCTTATCCGATGATGGGTAATCCATTCAGGTCAGAGAATTTTAACCAGGGTGATACTTCAAACTATCAAGGTCCTTATCGCAGTTATCAGAACAGGAACTCCAGATGGAATCAGAACCAAGCAAACCGAGATAGACAGTGGAACGGTTACAACAGTAACAAGTACAATAACAATTATAATAATAGAAATAACAACAACGGTTATAATAGTAACAATTATAACAACTCCAACAATGGGTATAACAGCACTGGTTATGGAAATAACGATGGCAGGGGACAGTTAGCGATCGAACCACAATCAAACACGGAAGGCAGCGGCCAGTCCAGGATGTCCAGGAATTCCAACAATTCGGGACAGTCCAGGCAGTCGTATAACTCAAACAATTCTAAGAGGTCATTTAATTCAACTGGCACTGCCTCGGTCAGTGCCCAGTTACATAACATTCAGGAGGATGACGGAAATTTTCCACAGTCAGCCTCGAACAATCCACAGGATATTTAGGACCTAGGAAAAGGCATTCAACGTTGCCCTATTTGGTAGTAAAGATTACTCCAGAAACATCAATAAAATTGTTAATCGATACAGGATCTACCTTTTCTTTTATTCGACCAGAATTAGTGCACCCACAGTACGTGAGGAAACTAAAAGACCCAATAGCCATTAAAACCATCACGCAGTCGCATGAGGTTGAAAGGGAGGCATTTTTACCAATGTTCGCGGAGTTAGGCGGAGTTGGTAAAAAAAGAATGTTCCTTTTTAAATTTCATCAATTCTTTGAGGGGTTGATCGGGATAGATATGATACAGCAGTTGAAGGCGGTTATCGATATGCAGAACGGGTGATTTGAGGTAGCAAATTTGAAACAGAAGATTCAGATTGAGGCCTACAGACCGTCAGAATTGTATACGATAGAAGCCGAATCGAAAATGGTTATATCTGTTCCGGTACGACTGAACGATGGGGATTTCATAATAAACAGAACAATATTAAAGGAAGACCTGGAAATTTCAGAGCTGGATGGAGGTGACGAATTATGCGGAGTCGGACCAGGAATTATTTCTGGAAGAACCAATAAATGTTGTAGAATTTAAGTCCACACAACATTTCGAACTAAACACTATAGAAGGGGAGAGGAAATGTAGTAACAGCATCCCATTTGATAAAATCAGAACAGACCATTTGAACAAGGAGGAACTTGGAGAACTTTCCAGAATTTGCAAAAAGTATCCGGGTATATTCCACAAGGAAGGAGTCATCTTGTCGTTCACAAATGCGGTCAAACATCAAATAAGAACAAGGGATGATATGCCCATTTATGCCAGACCTTATAGATATGCTTTTAAGGAAAGGCAAGAGGTGAGAAGGCAGTTGGAAAAGCTATTAGACCAGAAGATAATCAGGCATAGCCATTCACCATGGAGTGCTCCAGTCTGGTTAGTACCTAAAAAGAAGGACGCCTCTGGGGAAAGGAAATGGCGAATGGTGGTGGATTATAGGAAATTGAATGAGAAGGTGGTAAAGGATAGATACCCATTGCCCATAATAAATGACGTGTTAGATAACCTGGGCAGAGCTAAGTACTTCTCGACGTTGGACTTAGCAAGTGGTTATCATCAGATTGAGGTACAGGAAACAGACATTCCGAAAACGGCCTTCTCCGCAGAAGGAGGCCATTTCGAGTACGTCCGAATGCCGTTCGGTTTAAACAATGCTCCCGCAACCTTTCAGAGGTTGATGAATAACATCTTCGGGAATTGTTGGGTAAATGTTGTCTCATTTATTAGGACGACATAATGGTGTACTCAGCGTCCTTACAGGAGCATATTACAGACTTGGAGAAGGAGGAAGCTTACGGAAGCTAATTTTAAACTGCAGCTAGATAAGACGGAATTTCTAAGAACCGAGGTAGAATACCTAGGGCACTTAGTGACCCCACAAGGTATCAAACCAAATCCAGGGAAGATTGAAGCGATTAAGAAATTCACCGTCCCGAGGACTAGGAAGCAGATAAAATCATTCCTAGGGTTGCTAGGTTACTACAGGAAGTTCATAAAAGATTTCGCGGCAATAACAAAGCCATTGACGAAACAACTCAAGGGGAAGAAGACAGTACAAGTAGATGAGGAATACACAGAAGCATTTGAGGTGTGCAAAACCCTCTTATGCAATGACCCGATTCTACAGTTCCCCGATTTCGAAAAACCATTCATCCTGACCACGGATGCAAGCAACTATGCCATTGGATCGGTCCTATCACAAGGGAACTTGGGAACGGACAGACCAATAGCATACGCAAGTAGAACTCTGTCAACATCAGAAATACACTATGCTACGATAGAGAAGGAAATGCTTGCCATTATTTGGTCGATAAGGCATTTTAGACACTACCAGTTTGGCACTAAGTTCAAAATAGTGATCATAGATAGGAACCCGACTCTAAGCTCGTAAGATGGAGACTCCAGATGTTAGAGTATGACTATGAAATAGTATACAAGAAGGGTTCTTTGAACGTAGTGGCGGATGCCCTGAGCAGAATCCCGCCAGAGCTTAACGTATTGGAAGACGCCTCGGAAGTAGCAACAAACGGAGAGACGATACACTCCGCGGATGAAGACTTGCAGTTTGGATTTCCAATTTCCGTGAAACCACTGAACGAATATAACATTCAGGTGGTTATAAATAAAGGTTCTAAAGTAGTGAAGAAAGTTCCATTTAGGAACAAAATGCGGACAACGTGGACAGAAAAAAACTTTGACGATGAGACGATTTGCCGTAAACTCAAGGAAATTCTAAAACCTAAGAGAACGGTAGCATTGCTGATACCGGAGGAGTTGGTCTTAACCATCCAAGAGGTATATTGCAAATATTTTGCTTACAGTAAATTGTATAGGGCATTAAGATGCACAGTTTTGTTGCCGGATATAATTGAGAGAGACCAGCAGGAGGAAGTTGTAAGGGATTACCACCTGAAGAGTAACCACAGGGGGATAGAAGAAACACTAGCCCATTTAAAAAGGAGGGTGTTTTTCCCTCAGATGAGACAACTGATAACGCAAACAATTAATAATTGCGATAGTTGTCAAACACAGAAATATGACAGAAGGCCTCACAAGATCAAGTACAGTGTGACGGAAACTCGGGACAGACCCTTAGAGATAGTGCATATCGACTTATATTTTGTTAATAAGAAAAACGTTTTCACGATTATTGACAAATTTTCGAGATATGCCTGGGGGGTAACTATCCCAGCCAAGGAAAGCATTAACATTGTCAAAGCAATGAAAAACTTTATGGCTCTGTTTTGGATACCCAAGAAGATAGTCTGTGACCAGGGGGTTGAGTTCTCGTCGAACCTCTTTAAGGATTTTTGTAGGCAGTACGAACTCGAACTGCATACAACATCCTTTCAGCAGTCGTCAAGTAACTCAACAGTTGAGAGACTACACTCAACAATAACAGAAATATACCGTTTCATTACAGAGAACAAGAAGGCAGGGAAGTTAGAGATTCGACACGAAGAGATACTGAACGAAGCGTTTATAACTTACAATAACGCCATTCATTCAGCAACGAAGTTGACACCTCAAGAACTATTCACAGGCAGAACGCAGGAGTTTCTGAATAACGTGACTTTCAGTCAGTAATGAGCACGATTATTTACAGAAAATCAATGCGTTTCAGGCCGAGATCTATCCAAAGGTAAAAGAAAGAGTAGAAAGCCAAAAGGCGAAGAGAATTGAGGCAGCTAACTTGGATAGACAGGAACCAGACCCGGTACAGGTGGGAAACATAGTATTTCGAAAAGAGAACCGGACGGATAAACTCACCCCCAGATTCTCTAAACACAAGGTGTTAGAAGACAACAACCTAACACTGACATTAACCAAACCACAGAAAATTCACAAGGAGAAATTCCGAAGAATTACTAAACCAAATGAATAATTTTTGCAGGTGGTCCATGGCCATGGTTGAAAGAGGCAGGTTTGAGATAACACCCTTGGAGAAAAACGACCCATTGGCCCAGATAGAAATGGGAACGGCAAGGGTAGTACAAACGTACCAAACATATATACACATCGTGAAGCTGCAGGACTTCAATGAAATAATAGGTGGTATAGAAAAGACACTTGGAGAAGTTGAAGACGAATCGGGAACAAGGGACGTAATTAGATCACTTAAAAACAAACTACACATGTTGAAAACAAGGCTGGAAGGAATTTGGCCTAGACATAGAAGAGCAAGGGGATTGATAAACGGATTGGGTTCGGTAGTCAAGGCAATAACGGGGAATTTAGACGCCAATAACGCCGAAAAATTAGAAGAGGAAATAAGAAAAATGAGAGAAGAAGAGGAGAAATTGAGAGAGAGTATTAACTCACAAGAGAGAACAGGCAACAAGGTCAGTTTCATTTTCAAAAATTTAACGAAATACATAAATGAGGAGCAAAGCAGAGTAAATGCATTTATTAAAAAATATATTAATGCCATAAGTAAGTCCTTTGTAGAAGAGGATAGGAGAATTTATAGATTGGAGTATATTGACAGAATTTCGCTCACTATAGATATGTTAGGATTAAACTTGAATGACGTGACCGAGAGCCTGTCTAAGTTAGGTGTGATTTCTAGATTTTTGGACAAGTGTGTCCAAGAGTTAGAGAGACAAGGGATACGATTGGTATCAGACGAACACATGTATGAGTTTCTAGAATTAAGTGCGATTATGAATAACACAGATATAATATTTTCGATCAAATTACCATTGTTTAAAAAAGAAATATTTGCGTTCAGAAGGTTAATACCGCTGCCCATGAACGGCACAGAATTTGTGATAGCTCCAAATTATGTGGCGATTCATGGGAATGAAATACTTTACTATAAGGAAGCTGTTAAGTGGGCAGGATGCGGAATGCGAAACGAAGGACGTCGGACTACTTACAACAATCTTCGAACCGGAGGCCGGCTACATCGTAATTTTCAACGGGAAGAATGTAACTTCAGACAGATTGCGGAGTTGATAAGGCATTAAATGGATCAGTCCTTATAAGATTTACCAACTGCAAAGTGATGGTCAACAACGTACAGTATGAAGCGGAAGAAGGACTTAGCACAGCGAAATTGGGATTAGACATACCTCGGATAGAGACGGTTAAGAGGAACAGGACAACCCAAGAGTTGGGAATACACGAGCTGAGGATGGAAGACCTAGAAACAAAGGTACAGATCAGCAGAATGCAGTGGGGAACCACGATCCATGCAACAACGACCTACACGATGCTCGGCGTACTGATGATAGTAATATTCGTCGTGTCCTGCTTCCCAAAAAAAGACAACCATTTTCAAACCAGAGGTTACACCACACGCCACCTTCACTCCCGCCATCGCTGAACCTGCTATGATAACAGCAGCTATGCCCCCGTTATGGTCGGTAGCTCAGACTGAGGGGGGAGGAGTTACCGCCTCAGCATTTACCCTCGGCGGTCCCCCGTCCAAGCCGCCTCGTCAACCGGAGACCTAGTGGAGATCCAGCAATACTTTGGTACGACCACGGGAACGCCGAGTGGTCGTATCAAATAACATTAAGTGCTGAAACAAACAAACACCAGCCCCATCGAAACGCATCCGCTCCACTTCCATTATCCAGCAGATTATTATAAGAAACCAAATGTAGAAGGCAAATGAAAAGCTTGGAAATAAAATAAGATTCATTGAGAATTCAGAACTTAACAATCACAGACGTTTATTTGGGAACGGTTCTATCCACCTTAACTAGGAACTACTCATCAAATCTCCCGAACCAACGCTTAAAGGGAGGTAACTCGCTCGACAAAAGGTCAGAACGTTGGGATTTAACGGGTAATTGTTTTTGCAAGCCACAAATCTACTTATATCGTCGCAAATCTCCCCACCCCGCAGTACAAAAAGCTTGCTGCTGCCAACGAAAAGAGAGGGAGAGGGGAAGGCAAACCTGGCTCTTCAGCAGGTGATGAGTATTCGCCAAAAATTCGTCTTGGGAGCATCGCGGTGAAAGCAGCCACTGTATAAATATCGGAAAATATAGAAAAGTGGAGATCGTTTTGCCAAGGAATGGCCGGATCAAGAATAGGCTGATATAAGGCTAGTTCTAGTTTTTTTATTTTATTTAATTTTTTTGGTATTATATATAATTTATTTTTGTCGTGTAAATTTATTGAAGTTTGCTGAGGAGAATATCATGATGTGAGAGAATGGTGTTCTGCGTAATAATGTGAATTAAATCAAAACAAAAAAAAAAAACAAGAAAAAGCATGAAATGAAAAGAAAATAAAAACAAGAGAGAACGCTATAGTCGAGTTCCCCGACTATCTGATACCCGTTACTCAGCTAGTGAAAGTGCGAAGGAGAGTCTTCAACACTGACAGTTTTTGGCGGTTTGTGGGCGTTAGAGTGGGCGTGGCAAATAGTTTTCTTGCAAGTCGATAGAAATTTACAAAACTGATACAAAATGAAAAAATATCAAAACATTTTTCAAAACTCTGGGCGTGGCAGCTTTGGGCGGTTTGTGGGCGTTAGAGTGGGCGTGGCAAAAAGTTTTTTAACAAATCGATAGACCAATACAGAAATTAAAAAATATTTAAACATTTTTCAAAAGTGTGGGCGTGGCAGTTTTGTGCGGTTTGTGGGCGTTAGAGTGGGCGTGGCAGCATGATTCGACAAACTTGCGCTGCGTCTATGTCCCTGGAGTCTGTATGCTTAATCTCAACTTTCTAGCTTTTGTAGTTCCTGAGATCTCGACGTTCATACGGACAGACGGACAGACAGACGGACGGACAGACGGACATGGCCAGATCGACTCGGCTATTGATCCTGATCAAGAATATATATAACGGGTGTTTTTTTTAGAGGTATAGAACTTTAAGTTGGCATTACTGTTCAAGATGGCGACCGATTTAACAGCTGTCAAGTGATTTATTCTCAGTTTGGTTTGGCAATTCGTCATGCGTGCTTACAAAATCCAACTCGTGCAAGAATTGAAACCAAACGATCATCAAGCAAGGCGTAGATTCGTCGAATGGGCCCAAAACGAGATTGCTGTTGTTCCCGATTTTTCATAAGCCTCCAAGATCTTGTGATTTAACACCGCTAGACTACTTTTTGTGGGGCTATGTAAAGTCATTGGTCTATGCGGATAAGCCACAAACGCTAAACCATTTGGAAGACAACATTCGCCGTGTTATTGCCGATATACGGCCAAATATTGGAAAAAGTCATTGCAAATTGGACGTCCAGATTGGACTACATCCGAGCCAGCCGTGGCGGTCATATGCCAGAAATCATATTTAAAATGTAATGCCACAAGATTATCTTTCATGTCAATAAAATTCATGTCAATCGAATAATCCATCGTTGTTTTATTGCAATTTAAAGTTCTATACCTCTAAAAAAAACACCCTATACTTTATATGGTCGGAAACGCTTCCTTCTGCCTGTTACATACTTTTCAACGAATCTAGTATACCCTTTTACTCTACGAGTAACGGGTATAAAAAGAATTGTGCGTTAATATAAAAAAGTTTTAATATAAGGTAAAGTAGTGAAATGAATCGGTACAGTGTAACATATAAGTTATGAACCCTCTTCCCTTCCCCTTTGCCTTACCCCCTCCCAGCAGCCTGCCTAACACGCGCTTCCTCCTCTTACACCACTTGACGGTCACTCAACTCTCGCTATGCCCACTTCAAAACGCTGACTTCGCCCCCTCCCTCATCCAGCAACGCAACAGTGTATTCAATGACCCGCCGGTCGCGATGCGCTGCGTCGGCAGGCGACAAAGCTACAATCACGCTGACTGCTACGCCAGCCCGCGACACTTCTTGTTGTTGGCCGCGATCGCGCCGCCGGAAAACTGCTGCATCTGCAATTGTTGTTGCGGAGCGGCAGAACCGCCGGACTTGGATAAGCGACCGCCGACTTGGCACGGATCAAATTACGGCCGCTTACCCAAGTGCTCTGCAGAGTCGCCCCTCACCCCGCACCGGCCACAAATGCTTCCCACGACTCTGGAGCCGTAGCTCTAGTGTTAACCAGGCCCGGCGACAGAAGTCAGTCTTTTCTTGACACCAGAAGGAAGCCGACTGCAATCCTGCTTTTATTCAAATCGAATCATCTCGCCTAAAATATTTCAATAAATAGAATTATAACGTTTAAATCATCCGACTCGTCTATTTCTGAGGATCGCTACTTCCATCATCATAGAATGACAAGGATCTGGGTTACTCTCACTAGGTGAGCTATTCGGTGACAAGAGGTTGTCACCCCCCTGCAACCATGAGTTGCATAAAATAATGATGATTGCGTGTTATAAAAAAAAGTGAAAAATAATTAAATAAAATTTCGAGAAAATGAGGAGAAAATGAAGACGTTGCCAGATGAAAATTGAGTGATCAATAATAAAAAGAAAAAACAAAAAGTGATCTAAAAGCCCCTCTATAAAATGGAGAAGTAAGTCTGCATAACCATTGATCTAAACCCAAAAGCAAAATAAAGGGAATGTAAAATCATGTAGAGAACGACGCAAAATAAAAATCTATGTCTCTCTATAAAGTAGATATCATGTCGATTTTCAATCCATTAATTATTTTTGAATGTTTTGAATTTAATACCGTCTGAGCTGCTATATATACGCTATCGAATTCTTTTTTATTTTAACATGCATGGAAAACCCTACTATTGCCTTCCACATCATTATTATTCGCATTTATTTTTACTTAATACTTATTATATACTACCTATTTTAAATATATACATATATGTACATACATACCATATTATCTACCCACAGCATCATTCTCACGATATTTCTCACATGTAAAAATAATAAATAAGCTCATTTTAAAATTTTGGATTTAGGTCAATTTAAATGGAGAAATTAAATGAAAAATTAGTATTATGAATAAAATGTTTGAAGTTAAATGATTTCCTAATTTATTGGGGGTCATGCCGAACCGAAATATGATAGGGTATTAAAACGCGAGCTTGAACTTAGGGACCATTTAAAATTATTTCTTTTATTTTGTTGTACGGAATAAAATGGTCAAGGTTGGGTGGGCTACTACAAGTTGCTATAAAAACAGCCATAGCAACAATTTTCAATTTTCTTTCGTTTTTGTTCTTTTTGGATCTGAGTGCCCTTTTCCTTTAATTCTCAAAGCACGCGAATTTTAATAATTCTTTTGCATACGACGCCAGCAATTCGAGTAATACACTTAGGAAAAAACCCACCCATCGTCCCGATCCTGAGCAGTGCTGGAAGCAACGCGTGCGGTATTATCTCGTCCGTCCATCAGCTGATCCGAATACCCTGGTATTATTAACAGTGATATGCTACACTATTGCGGGTCACTGTGACCCTTCGCGCATAATCTTGGCGCTCGAGTTACCATGCCCAGCATTGTCCCCACTCAGCAATAGCCAACAGAGAGATCACCCAATTCCATTCTTATTTATTCCCTCCCTATCCATAAGCCAAGCATTGTTATACTTTAGAGTTACAAATAAATTCATTCTCATACCTACCACGAAAGTGCAAAGTAGTGTTCACATTCACCCGACTCTCATATGATAACGAGGAGAAATCGTCCCAAACCACCTTCGCCCTACGACGAGGAAACTGCCCCCCGGTCACCCTCAACGGAGTAGAAATCCCAAGCGAACCGCACCCGAAATACCTGGGAATGACGCTGGACCGGCAGCTTACTTGGAAGGCCCACATCGACCGCAAGAGAAGGCAAGCCGAGGATAGACTAAGACAATACCAGTGGCTACTATGCAGACGGTCCAAGCTGAAGACCAGACATAAGACACTGGTCTATAGCTCGATAATAAAGCCAATCTGGACCTACGGATGCCTGCGACTCCAACATCAGCAGCATTCAAAAATTTCAAAATAAAGCGCTACGGATGGCCTCGGGAGCCCATCCGTATCACACCAACAAGGCCATCCACGAGGCCCTGGGTATTCCCATGGTGAAGGACGAAATTGAGAAGGCATGCCGACGGCATAAGGACAAGTTGACCAACCACCCCAACACCCTGGCGACCAATCTACTACGCGACAGCCAGCCACGCAGCAACAGAAGACTGCAAAAGACGCACCCCCTGGACAGGATTAACGAGATGACACCGGCTACTCCACCTCTAAACCCATCTGTACAACACCCATGAAATTCTGCTGAAATGATGATGTGTTAACCTGATAGCTTTATATCCTGAAACTTCTATGTAAACCTACAACAATCCCACGATTTGTAACCCCTTCCCCTTGCCAACGTACGCGTCAAAACATTTAATAATTGTCCCTTGCCTGGACAGATTTTAAATATGGCACAATAAAGACACCACAAATAAAAATAAAAATATGATAACAAGGATAACTGAAGTATTCATATTCATTCCTACGAGGACACAACCTACTCCCATATCATAACTGGCGCAGCCGGACCAAAACTAAAAGGATTCAAAATGCCTTCTACTTTCTTCGTTCCACTTCTGTAAGCAGGTAAGTAAGTGAACATTGGCGAATGACAAGTCTGAAAAAAGTGTAAAGATGTGTTTAAAAAAAAAAGAGAAAAGAATTAAAAAAAAAATACTACACACATAACATAAAAAAAAACTCAAAAGTAATATACGTTTAACCACAAACGACTTAACCAAATACAGTAGAATCAAAATTCAGTTGAAAAGCGCATAAATGCTAGACTCTGAAAAATTATAATATTATATCATAAGCTTTAGTGACTAAAATAAATTTTAAGGGAATATAAAGCACAATAAATAAATAAATAAAAAAAATACAGTAGAATCCGGTTATAACGACTCCGCTTATGGCGTCAGTCCGATTAAATTTCTAGTTTTTTTCTGTTGTTTTCTTTGAAAAACCATGTTATTTAATCAAATTTATTTTATTTTTTTTTTATTAAAAAATGTATTTGTTTTATGTTTAAACATATTAAGAACATGGAAACCCTAAAATAAACAAAAAATTATTTTTTTCCACCTTTCTGTTAGTGCGTCTTCCGGGTATAACGACGTAAAATCGTCGGTCCATTGAAAGTCGCTATAACCGGATTCTACAGTATGTGTACATCTATCCATATTAGTCACGTATAACATACATACATAAGACGGTAAAATCGTTTAGTGTTATGGCCAAATACATCAATCGCTGTTAGTACACCAATTTCGTTCAAAAATATGGCCGAATATGTGTACATCACATAATTCTACGAAAAGAATAAATATCGTTCAATATTGTGACCGAATGTGTGTACATCGCTGTACCAATCGCTGATCCTACACCGGGACCATACATAGTTCAACGAAAAGAATAAATATCGTTCAATATTGTGACCGAATATGTGTACATCAATCGTTGATAAGACACCGGGACCACAACTTTGTAACGTAAAAACAATAACATTTCGTAATTCTTGCTAATTGAAATCGTTCTGTGCGACAAAAAAATAATGGTGAAGCAGCATAACGGCGAATGATACCATACGTCGTTTCTTTGTCGCTGTCAATGAACTACAATTGTGCAACAATCAGCATATCAATACATAGGTCAAGATTGACCCCCTTGAATAAAAAAGACCACATCGATTAAATCACATCTTTATAAACTAATACATTTCAAATACTACTTCAGTTTGTGTAACCGCCAAATACTCATTTACTTACACAAACGATATATATACTTACTAATGCACACAATATATTACAGTTAAACCCTGGAACCAAATTACACACTTACCTAGAAAGATATAAAAGCAAAAGAGTATTAATTCCACACAACCATCGTTAATTTAGTATAAACACACAACACCATATTTTAAGATTATCTATACATAAAACCACATTTACACAACTAACCCTTATCAGCGTGCACTGCACACGAGGTTGTGGAGGCAGCAAGGCGCATTAAGGCAAACAAAGCCCCTGGACTTGATGGCATTCCGGGAGTAGTCGTGAAAGCAGTGGCGTTGTCTAGACCGGACATCTTTAGGGACACCTTTCAGCAGTGCCTTCTGGACGGAGTCTTTCCAGCAAATTGGAAAAGCCAGAAGCTGGTACTTTTGCCTAAAGGGAAAGGTTCAGCACAAGTTGCAGACAGCTACCCACTTTGCCTGCTGGACATAATAGGAAAGCTATTTGAGCGCATCCTATGTGCCCGAATAGAGGCTGTAACCGAGAGCATAAATGGTCTAAGGACCCACCAATATGGCTTTCGAAAGGGAAAGCACTCACGGCAGTGAGAAACATTGCCAAGAACGCGCTCGAGGGCGATAGATGGCTAGGTGACAGAAAAGAATACTGCGCGATTGTCACGCTGGACGTAAACAACGCATTTAACTCGGCAAGATGGCCTTTAATCCTCGATGCTATGTACACGATGGGTATCCCGGAGTACTTCAGGATCGCTGTAGGCAGCTATTTTGGAAGTCGTATCCTCTGGTATGATACGGAAAATGGACCGAAAAGTTACAGAGTCTCGGCTGGTGTTCCACAAGGATCTGTACTTGGACCGATCCTGTGGAACATCATGTACGATGGTATACTGGCAATCAGGAAGCCCACAGGAGCTGAGCTGCACTGGTTTGCAGATGTCGTGGCTATAACTGCAGTCGCCAAAACGATTATGGAAACCCAGGAGAAGTGCAACGCAACAATTAGAGCGACCATCGACTGGTTTGATAAAGCTGGACTAACAATAGCTGTCTTATTAAGCAACAGGAAAAAGTTGGAGATCATGCAAATCTCAGTCAGCGGAACCCAGGTGACTTCAGCTGAGTCCTTGAAGTACCTCGGAGTCCTCATAGACCACAGGCTATCCTTCAAGGATCATGCTAAATACGCTAGCAGGAAGGCAGCCATCGCATCGGCAGCCATATCTCGACTTATGCCCAACGTGGGAGGCCCCAGAGACCCAGCCAGGAGGCTATTGGCAACCGTAGCAAAGGCAACGCTTCTATACGCTGCGCCAATTTGGAGTGACGCCACAAAGAAAGGCTTATACTTAAAAGGAGCACGTATGGTGATAAGGTCGATGGCCCTTAGGCTGATAAGAGGCTTTAGAACGGTATCTCAGGATGCAGCATTAGTTCTGGCAGGCATGCCACCAGCCGATCTGGAGATCAAGGCTCTTGGTCTCATCAGCAATGGGACGAGGCTTATGAACGGGTGGTTGGAGAGTGGCAGACGAGATGGCAAATGTCGCAACGGGGAAGGTGGACCTACCAACTCATCCCGGAGATAGACGCATGGACGCTGTTTCCGGGCCTATCTACATCGTTTCCGCCATGTAGACTCAGCCCAATGCCTATACTGCATTGATGCGGTGGAAACGGCGGAACATGTGCTAATGCACTGTTCTAGGTTCTCGGCGGAGAGGGAACAGCTGAAAGCGTTAACTGGAGAACCGCTTAGTCCAAATGGGTTGATCACGGCGATGACGGCGAATTTAAATAATTGGGAGCTGGGACACCGCATCATCATAAATATGATGAAACGAGTCCGTGCCAACAGAGCTGGCAATTAAAACACAGAAGGAGTGTTCCTGTGAGGTGGCGGGATAAGAATACTACCTCAGCGTTCCCGGCTTGTCGTAAAAGGCGACTAAAGGGTGGAAAGGAGGTGCGCTACATGGCCAATACATCAGGAAGGGAGAGTGACCTGACTTCACATCCTGCTCATCGAAGTCTTACCTTAACTGGCAGTTCCGTTGAGCGTTTATAGGACTGAGGAGCATACGGAGGTTTTTGTTTTAGTACGTAGGCATAATCCCACCAGGGGTTATGAATCGTGCATGTATCTTTAAAAGATTTTAATTTTCCTACCGTAAGGCGATACAAAAAAAAAAGCCTTATCAGCGTGTTGTTGAAAGTTTTTTCTAATACGGACGTGCGCGAAATTTTTATTATCCTGGGGTCACCGTGGCCAGAACAATTGGTTTTCGTGCAGTGTTCCATAGCGCTGGTGCGCAGGTGTTCGCCGCACTATCGAATCGCTATAAACAATATAAAACAAAAGGAGGAATTATTGCAATCGGACTGACTCTGCAATTTTGCAACTTTTTGTTGAGGGCCAGCTTTTAAATCAGCTGTTGGTGCTGCCAATCTATCGCAGTTGGCGATCTGGTCCGAGCGGCGTTGCCAGACAAACGGCGCTGCCAGACCTGCATTGGAGATCGGTTAGGGCGCGCAAGCAGTTAAATTCAAATTCGAATTCAAAATCGAATTTGTTTTCTGAGCGGACGCATTCTGAAAAGGGAGTCGGCTCTAAGGTCGCGGACAGACCGAAAATCAACCTTTAACCCTTGCAGTGCCCAAGTAGAGGCTCTGGTGTCCGAAAAGAGGCGGAATAACCTCCAGCAGTCAACGCCTAGGGGAAATATGTGGCCTACGTAGGAGCTCACTTTTCAAAAAGCTAATCCGCGTGTTGCTACCTAAAAAACTGGTGCTGTTGGACCCAAATGGACAATCCAACAGGGGGCACTGCCCCCAAAGGTGATGACCCATTCAGGAGGAGGTAAGGAGGGGTAAGGAGGGGGCCTCCTTCCGAAACACCGCCACCCAGACGGAGGCGCGGAAACAAAAGACCGCAAAGCGACGGCGCCGAAAAATGCGTTAATGAAGCCACATTCACATCCAGTGATACCATCCGAGCCCACTATTACAAAGAAGCCAAAGCCAGCCAGCTACGCGACCGTTGCCAAGGACGCGAGTACAAGGGAGGTGTGGACTAAGGTGATGCCAAATCGATTGCGCAAGAAGCCAGAGGCCATTATACTTAAATCCATTATCGTAAGCTGAAAGCCGATCCCAACCTAAGCGACTTTAGAAAACAGGTTAAAAAGTTCCGAAGGACCCAAAAGGGCGAGCTACTGCTCGAAGTAGAGGGCAAAGCCTCTGCCAGCGTCCCGGCTTTCAGAGGAATTATTGAGGAGACCCTCAAAGAAATGGCTGCGGTACGCACGGGAGCGCAGAGAATGGCGCTAATATACAGTGGAATGGATGAGGCAACTACAGCGGTGGAACTCCAAAGTAGCCACGCCTCCCAATACCAAGGCATACTTGTAAAGCCAGAGGATGTAAGCGGGTGGCGCAAAATGAGGGATGGAACTCAGTCAGCAACAGTGACGTTATGCACGTACGATGCAATAACGGTTCTCATACGGGGTTCGGTAACCGTAGGATGGTCACGGTGTCGCATCACCCAGGACGTTCGCCCAATAAGATGCTTCAGGTGCCTAGAATTTGGCCATCGGTCGATCGCTTGGACTGCTGCCTTCGGTGCGGCGAGCATGGTCACAAGGCAAAGGGCTGCGCAGCGCCACCAAGATGCCTTATCTGCAGCAACGACGTGGATAAGAACCTTGCGACAGGTGGTTTTAGATGCCCTACCTACAAAGCCAGCACCAAAAAAGAAGCCAATAGCCGCCAAAATGATGTTAGACATTATTAACATCATCCAGCTCAACGTCAACCATTGCGCAGCTGCGGAGAACCTTTTGGCTCAGGCAGCGAGGGAGCGCAATGCGGACGTACTGCTCCTGAGTGAACCATACCTTCCGGGAGCAGGTAACCCCGAGGTGCTCGATGAACTAGGTAAGGCGGCTATCAAGTGTCACACTAGCCTACCGTGGAAGAGTGCGAAAACATACCAATGCGCGGCATCGCATACGCTAAGCTTAAAGGAGTGCACTTCTACAGCTGCTATGCTCCACCTAGCGACCGCCTGGAGCAATTCGAAGACATGCTTAGAAAGCTTGTTGACCATGCAAGAGGGCGCAGACCAGCAGTCATAGGAGGTGATCTCAATGCCTGGGCCACTGAATGGGGCAGCCGGACTTCCAACACAAGAGGACGTGCAGTGATTGAGGCCATGAACTTGATAGACCTCGTTTTGCTAAACGACGGCCTCAAGCTGACCATTAATAACGACAGAGGCTCGTCTTACATCGATGTCACCTTCGTCAGCAGCGACCATAACCTGATCTCGTTCCGGGTTTGAGCGCATTCTATACCAGAGAGCTGCAACGAGTCAAACATATTTGTTCATACTCGATTACTGATTTTAACTCTCAATGATTCTTTTGGTTTGATTTATGTATATGAAAAAAAATAAAATAAAGTGCGGAACATATACCTTAAGTGGTGTACGCAAAGGTCGAAGTTCCTTATGGAATATATTGGCCGAGATAAAAAATGAACAAGACGAAATTGTGCACGGGTTCGTTTATTGTCGCACGTGCTCAATTATGCTAACTTATAAAAAGGGCCAAACCTAAAACTTGCATAGGCATAAGTGGTGCAAGGCCATGAATAAACCGTTGAAACAAATGTCTGTTGAAATAAAAAACGAGGCAACCAAAATTTGTGCGAATTGGGTCACAGAAGATTGCCGACCGTATTCAGCTATACAAGGTGCTGGCTTTAAAAAAATGATAAAATTTTGTATAAAGCTGGGGGCAGATTACGGAGAGAACATTGATTTGCAAGACCTTATACCCGATCCAACAACCATTTTGAGGACCGTGCAAAAGGACGCAGCGGAGAAAAAAAGACAGCTTTGAGGGGAGATTGGAGAAAATGTACGCAGCGGAGGAGCATCAGCCACAATTGATATGTGGACGGATAATTATGTTCATCGAAACTTTCTGGGCGTAACATTTCACTACATGGTCGACAACAAGTTACAAGACATTGTGCTCGGGATGAAATCAATGGATTTCCAAAAGACCACCAGTCAAAACATCTCTAAAAAACTGCACAGTGTATTTGAGGAATTTGGGGTTGACAATATAGAGCCCATCACCGATAGAGGCTTAAATGTAAAATAACATCAGACTTAACTGCAGTAGCCACTTGTTATCAAATGTGCTCGAAAAATCCTTTTCGGCAACTGAAGAGCTGTCAAACACAATCGAAGCATGCAAAAAAATTACCAAATATTTCAAAAAAGCAGCGCTGCCAAGAACTATGCCCAACGCAAGGGGTTTCGCAGAACAAAAAGAATTGTACGCTAGGCTAAGAGGAAAATTATTCTGAAAATAAAATTATTCTGTCACCGAACTTCGAGCGACTCACTTCAATACCACAAATCCTCCTTGGCTTTAATATAAAAACAGAACAGATCCTCGACCACGACTTAACTGGCGCAGCCGAAAAAGGAACCTAAAGGAGATACAGAGCATCCAAAAGAAGAAAGATATGAAGATCACCGGGATATTATTAAATATTATACTGTAATGCAGGTAAGCAGCCGGCCAAGTGACTTCAATAAGTGAGTGCAAATGTAAAATAAAAAAGAAACGAAATTAAAAACAAGAGAGAACGCTGTAGTCGAGTTCCCCGACTATCTGATACCCGTTACTCAGCTATTCGAAGTGCGAAGGAGAGTCTTCAGCACATACAGTTTTTGGCGGTTTTGTGGGCGTTAGATTGGGCGTGGCAAAAAGTTTTTTGGCAAATCGTTAGAAATTTACAAGACTAATACAAAAATGAAAATGAAAAATGAAAAAAAATATCGAAACATTTTTCAAAAGTGTGGACGTGGCAGTTTTGGGCGGTTTGTGGGCGTTAGAGTGGGCGTGGCAACATGAATCGACAAACTTGCGCTGCGTCTATGTCCCTGGAGTCTGTATGCTTAATCTCAACTTTCTAGCTTTTGTAGTTCCTGAGATCTCGACGTTCATACGGACGGACAGACGGACATGGCCAAATCGACTCGGCTACTGATCCTGATCAAGAATATTTAGTAGTTCCTGAGATCTCGACGTTCATACGGACGGACAGACGGACATGGCCAAATCGACTCGGCTACTGATCCTGATCAAGAATATATATATACTTTATATGGTCGGAAACGAATTGTAAATTTCGTGCGCTTAAAAGAAAAAGAACCGACTCCAAACATACATAAATACCTTTATACACAAGAACAAATATGCAAAATCAGCAAATTACGGTGTGCGGAAGCAAAATAAACGGCATTAACAATTGTGCATTACACATGCAAATCTAAAGGCATATTAACAAATATATATTAAAACGACCATCAATCGCTGATGACTGACTTTAATGATCGAGCATTAAAAAATGTGAACAATTAAACTATTAAACCCCAAAATTCACAATTTAAATTTCGTACTACCGAGCTAAACATATATTAGCAACGATCAATAGCTGATTGCTGCTACATAATGCATCGCGCATTATTATTATTATTATTATTATTATTGAGAAATTAACGCATAATTAAAATTATGCGGAATTTTGGATTAGCTATAGCAGCTGAGGGCCCTAAGCTAAGTTATATACATTTTTTTTTGGGTTTGGTGAGGTTCTTATTTTACGGTTAATGTGTAGTGTTGATATTTATGGATATGATTTTTTATTTTTATTTTTGCTTATATTGTATGGTAAAGTTTTGTATTTTTTAAGAATTGTATTGTTTGGTGAATGTTTTCAAATGAGGTGATTTCTCTAATTGTTTGTTTCAAGAGGTTCGATCTGTTTTGCTGAAGGTCAGGGCAGTCGAGTAATATTACTCGTATATATGTTGTAATGTTATGTTGGTGTTGCAGGTTGTGCAGATTGGTGGTGGACTTTTAATGAGTATGTGGCTGTGGGTTAGATTGGTGTGTCCAAGTCTTATTCTTGTGAATTTTATTGAGTCTGATCGGGAGATATTTTTCGTCGGAGTGCTTTCGTGGCTAATATTTATACCCGTTACTCGTAGAGTAAAAGGGTATACTAGATTCCTTGAAAAGTATGTAACAGGCAGAAGGAAGCGTTTCCGACCATAAAAAGTATATATATTCTTGATCAGGATCAATAGCCGAGTCGATCTGGCCATCAAAACATTTTTCAAAAGTGTGCGCGTGGCAGTTTTGGGCGGTTTGTGGGCGTTAGAGTGGGCGTGGCAACATGAATCGACAAACTTGCGCTGCTTCTATGTCTTGGGAGTCTGTATGCTTAATCTCAACTTTCTAGCTTTTGTAGTTCCTGAGATCTCGACGTTCATACGGACGGACATGGCCAGATCGACTTGGCTATTGATCCTGATCAAGAATATATATATACTTTATAACGGGTAAGGGTAACGGGTTTACTACGAGTAACGGGTATAAAAAGAATCAACTGCACTGAGCCTCTCTGAGGGAAATTATTTTAAGAAGAAAAAACTGTTGATAATAGAAAATTATGTATTAATCATGTTTTACAACTCACTATGGTCGACGGAAAAGTTTGTAATGCCCTAACTGGGACCACGTCTTCAAAGTGCTATATATGCAACGCGAAACGGATGAACAATATTGAAGAATGCTTGCAGAGAGAAGTTCAAAAGGATTCGTTTGAATTCGGATTATCACCTCTTCATGCGTACATACGATTTTTTGAATATTTTGTACACATCGCATATAGGCTTGATTTTAAAGTTTGACAAATTAGATCCCTCGACGGAAAAGCCCAAGTGATGGAAAGAAAAAGTAGAATTCAAAAAGAGTTTCGGTCAAAAATGGGCATAATAGTTGACAAGCCAAAGGTTGGTGGAAGTGGTACATCTAATGATGGAAATACTGCTAGAGAATTTTTAAACAATGCAGTCTTATCAGCTGAAATAACTGGATTCGATAAAGAAATCATTGATAGGAAATTACTTTACTCCAGGCGCTCTCTTCAGGCTACAGTATTAATGCTGAAAAATTTAAGTCTTTCGCACTAAACATAGCCAAGGTACTAACAACCACTTATTCCTGGTATTACCTACCATCCACCATTCATAAAACTTTAATACACGGGCCTGCCGTAATTGAAAATGCTCTCGTATCGATCGGTGAGTTGTCAGAGGAAGATGCTGAATCCGGAAATAAGGATATAAAAAAATTTCTACTGCAGCATACACGAAAATTTTCTTGCGTGACAACAAACACCGTCTATTAATAATTTTAGATCCTTTATTAATGAGACAGCGAAAATTGCCACTTAAACACAAATCAATTGTTATTGTAACATTATTATACGTCTTTATTACAATTTTTGCTTAATATATAAATGCGAAAACGATGTTCCTTAGTATCTCTAAGTATTTTTTTTTATTTCGCAGACGGCGCAGGCGCAGCTCGGGACAGTCGATGGGGAGAGTACGCGGAGTGCCGTACAGGCAGACAGTCAATCAGGAAATGTGCGTGGAGAACTATACAGTGAAGCGGTCAGCGAAAGTACGCGGAGGTCGACAGCGGAATAGTGAACAGTTGAAGTACGCAGAACAAGACCCGGAACAAGTGAAAGTACAAGTGAGCATCGAAGCGGGCATCCGAAGAGGATCTTCGCAAGCAAGGAGAAGCGAAGGACAAGCCAACACAACACAACAGGTCAGAAAGGTCTTTGGTCGCAAAGGTGGTTCGGGGAGGAGCGCTATCTTATCTCACGGACGATACACCCTTTCCCCATAACATCCTAAGCCCCAGTCGAGCCGGCACGGATACGCCGTCGAGAGCGACGCGGGACCAGCGAAGAAGGACGACGAAGGAGCGAGGACGCGCATCCGAAGGCGAGGATCACAGGATTCTCTTTATCAAGCGTCACTGAATAAAAGTGGTTTAAATCAGAAACCCTTTCTTCTTTTAGGTCGGGCAATCACACAAATCATAAATTTGGTGGACGAACAAACAAATATAGGAAATTAAGACCATACCTGGAAGGCTACCATTTCAAAGTGATAACAGGCACTGGAGCTCCAACAATACGATTTTGAAATCTCGTATAGAGGGGGAAACAAACAGTTGCGAATTCCGTGGGATGCAGATACATGGAGGAGAATCTCGTTACCGGTACAGGCCCCGCGGAATAACGGCAGAAAGGAGCAGAAGAAAAACCGTCTTTCAAAATCTAGTCGGCAGAATGGACACTACGCGAGCAGCGAGTACCAACCGGGAGGTGCGGGAGACCGGCACTAAAGAACAGCCCAAAGCGATATGGAGTAGGGATTCCGATTCCTATCTCCAGCTTCTGGCGTCACCCCTGGTGCCGCGGTCCCCATCCCCGGTTGAGGAGGATCCGGAGGCAGAAGTCGTTGAACGAGAAGCCTTGGAGGGAGCTGCAGCGTAAGGAGTGGCCAACCCGGGTGGTCGAAGAGACCGAGCTGCAGGCGGGCAAAGTTGTTCGTGCTGGGCGGCCAGAGGTTCCGCCTGAAGGTTCGTCGCGGCGGAGAGATCCGGATCTACAAGTTAACTAAAGCAAACGTCGCTCCCACGGGCGCATGAAATACGACAACATCGGCATACTGCAACGTAAGCATTATGCCGGATGTCGATACGTAGCCGGCAGACACTGCAGATTTGCGTGGCCGCTACGAATATGAGATCGCAACTATGTGTTTCGTTTTCATGCTAGCTCCTAAGTTTGAATTCTTGTATTTTATATTCAGTTCTGATTTTGTCTCCGACGCTACAGCTCCGCTTGGCTCGGTGTAATAAAGCATAAAAAGTAACTCCTAATCTTTCATTGTCACGGCTCCGCCTGACACCTGATTAGTAAAAGTCGCGCGCGTTAACCGCCGGCCAACCCTTATCATTATTTACATATACAAAAAATATATAAAAGAAAAATCATCCAATTCAATTGTTAATTAATGTCGAAAATTCAAAAAGTAAAAAAATATTTGCCTGCCTCAAGAATTACCACCAGGAGTAGTAGCACCGGTAATCTTCCGGATATTAACGAAGAACCTACTAATCTTATCTCTTTACGACCAAATACGCCAACCACATCTACCATGAGTACTAATACGGGTTCACCCCCCCATTCTCAAATTCCGAGCGTGAATCCATCTGATTTATTTAATTCTATGCGCATTCCGGATGTAATCCGCTTCTTACCACCGTATGGGGGAGATTCCTACACGTTAAACGATTTCATTACAAGCGTGGAAGAGATCATTTTTCTTATTAGGGGCACAGATCAAACCCCATATGGACAAATGTTACTCAGGGCAATTCGTCAGAAAATCGAAGGCAAGGCTAATGAGGCAGTGATAGCTTCTGGAGCATCTCTAAGCTGGGATGAAATTAAGGAAGCCTTCATCGTACATTGTCGGGATAGAAGGGATGAGGTTACTTTAATGGCAGAATTGTTTAATCTACCTCAGAAAAGATTACCTTTGCAAAAACTATATGATCAGATAACTAAGATTAAACTCACATTATTTAGGCTGGTAGACTCAGAGGAAACAGAGTTAATAGCGATCAGGGTTAAGAAGAGGTCAATTTCGCAGGCCTGTTTAAAGTCCTTTCTCACCGGAATTGGGGGACCACTAGGTAGTACAGTCAGAGCTATGAAACCGGAAAATTTAGAAGAGGCATTCGATTTGGCACTAAAAGAACGAAATACCTATTTTACGGAAAACGCAAACAAGCCAAGCCAAAACAGGTTTCAAGACAGGCAAGTAGATAGGTATAAGAACAGCCAATACCAAAATCAAGGCTACAATCGTTCTTAAAATAGATATGACAGAAGGGATTTTACAACTAAAAATAACAACAACGGTTCCACAAATAGGTACCCAGCTATTATGACCCAACAACTAAGAGGAAAAAAAGTAGTGGAAATAGACGATGAATACAAAAACACTTTCGAATTATGTCAAAACCTACTCTGCAATGACCCAATATTAAAATACCCGGATTTTAAGAAACCATTCATATTAACCACTGATGCTAGTAACGTAGCAATCGGCGCGGTGCTATCACAAGGTACCGTAGGATCTGATAGACCGGTGGCATTTGCCAGCAGAACATTATCAGATAGAGAGTCAAATTATTCAACGGTAGAAAAAGAGATGTTAGCCATTATCTGGGCAACCAAATATTTCCGCCCCTATATATTCGGTAATAAGTTCCAAATTGTAACGGATCACAAACCACTAAAATGGCTGATGAACTTTAAAGAACAAAACTCCAAATTAGTACGTTGGAAACTCCAACTGTTAGAATATGACTACGACGTTGTATACAAGAAAGGACCACAAAATGTAGTGGCAGACGCTTTAAGTCGTATCACAGTAAACACTAACGTGTAGGCGACAACTTCCCAAGACTATTATCACTTCAGACAGGCCTATTAACGAATTCAAACTACAATATATATTTGAATTGGGAAACCAGAGTAAAACTACAGTAGCAATTCTATTCAAAAACAGGATTAGAAGAACGATTTCCGAACAAAATTGCAATTTGGATAACGTTACTAAAATATTAAAAAACTTTTTACAGCCCCATAAAACGTATGCTATCCTAACTTCTGACGAGATCTTTAAAGTTATACAGGAAGCGTATGACAAATATTTTAAAAATCTAAATACTTATACTTTAATCAGATGCAAACTTATATTAATCGATATTACAACAACAAACGACCAAAATTCAGTCATTCTTAATTATCATACCAAAAGTAACCATCGGGGTATCGACAAAACGCTTAATCATTTAAAACGTACCGTTTATTTTCCACACATGAGACCAAAAATCGCGCAAATTATTAAAAAATGCGACACATGCCAAACACTAAAATACGATAGACAACCGACTAGACCACTCTTTCAAAAGACAGAAATTCCTAATACCCCCCTACAGATAATACATATTGACATTTATACAATTAACGGAAAAATAATCTTGACTATAATTGATAAATTTTCAAAATTTGCTAGCGCATATACAATTATCTCTAGAAATTGTATAAGCGTAGTAAAATCTCTTAAACATTTTTTCAGTATCCACGGGATTCCCCAGAAACTTGTTTGCGATCAAGGTACGGAATTTTCTGGACAAGTGTTCCTCGATTTTTGTAAACAATTTAATATAAATATCCATGTCACGTCTTTTTCACAATCTTCAAGTAATTCCCCAGTAGAAAGACTTCACTCTTCGTTAACAGAAATTTACAGAATTATATTGGAAACAAAAAAATCCGAAAAATTGGAATGTTTACACGAAGACATTCTTTTTGAAACACTTATTACGTATAATAATGCTATTCATTCATCAACCAAACATACACCCTACGAACTATTTACAGGGAGAACACACATGTTTTTGAGACAAACAAACTTTAATAACCAAAACGATTACTTACAAAAATTAAATGAATTCCAAAAAACCATATATCCAGTAGTACAAAAAGAAATGGAGGACAAAATGAACCAAAATATCAATAAATTAAACAAAGGCAGAAAGACACCAATGACAGTAAAACCAGGGGATATAATTTTTCGAAAAGAAAATAGGCGAAACAAAATCACTCCTAGGTTTTCCAAACACAAAATCGCAAAAGATAATAATATCACACTTATATTGACTAGACTACAGAAATTACACAAATCCAAAATAAAGCGCTTAATTCGTAAAAAATAATAATAAATCCATTTTTCAGGTTCTTTACTATCTACGCACACCAAATTAATCTAATTCAATTGGACGGAACTAACTCTTTGGTCAAAATAAAGGTGGGACAAGCAAAATAAATTCAATCATACACCTACTTAAATCATCAAATCGATATACAAGAACTTGCACACACAATAGACAAATTCGATAGAGCCATGTATGATTTAAAAGAAATTTCCTATTCTAGAGAGATAGTAGGTAGTCTGTTCCTAAAAATAAATCAATTAAAGGATAGAGTAAATATTCTAATACCCAAAGGTAGACAGAGGAGAGGATTAATAAACGGTTTAGGCAGTATCATAAAGACAGTAACAGGAAATTTAGATGAGTCAGATGGTCAGCGAATAAAAGAGAATTTCAAAATTATTAGAGAAAACGAAAGAGAGCTAGTAGCCAATTCAAATAAACAAATGACATTTAATAACAAAGTAATTGAAAGATTTGAAAATATCACTAAACACATAAATGAAGAGCAAGAAAACATTAATACTTTCATAAATAAATATAAAAACATGATTTTTAAGACAATAAATACAGAATTTAAACAAATACACCTCCTACAATACGTAACTAGAATAAGTATTAACATTGATATTCTATCAAACTTTTTAAATAATATAGAAGAAAGTATTCTTTTATCTAAACTAAGAATTATACCTAAATTCATTTTTTTCAACACAAGAAATTGAACTAATAAAGAAAGAAATACAAGACAACGAGATCCAAAACATGAATAATGAAGAAATAATAAAACTATTAAAACTTGAAACATTTATACAGAACAAAAAGATTACATTCAAAGTAAAAATACCACTCTTCAGCAAACTTCATTATGAATTCTTACATATTATCCCTTTACCTGTCAATATATCAAAGTACTTAATACTACCTAAATTTATAGCTTATCACGACCCAAATAATTTTAAGAACTTCGATAAAAGATGTTTACAAATACAAAACCTATCTTCTGCGAAAACCTAGCTATAAGCTCAAACCCACTTGTATAATCGATATTTTAAATAACAAAACTGCGCATTGTCTGAGTAAGGATGTCGGAGAGCAGGAATCCATCGTGGAGGAAGAAGTCGGATATATCTTCATTTTTAACATCAGGAAGACAACAATCGAATCTGATTGTTCAACACCAAACGTCATAATGGGATCAGCAATCCTAGAAGTCCAGAATTGCACAATATCTATAAATGGAATTACCTATGACAAACAGCTTTACACCAAAGAAGAAAGGCCAGAATTAATCTTCACCTCCATTCAAAGTATCAACCTAACAAATAACATAGACGATTTAAATCTGCAAAAACTTAACTTACAAACAATTCAAGATCAAAATGATCTAATTTATTGGAAAAATGTAACGACAACAAATTTCACCATTATATACATCGTGGGAAGCATCACAATAATAGCATGCTTAATCATCGTCACCAAAACTAAAAAGATACTCTTTTCACCTTCTGTCCAACCGGAAACTTTCGTGATGACCACTCCTTCGTTCTGGCCATCACTTCAATCCAAGGGGGGAGGAGTTACCGGTTCCAACCGGTATACCGACCCACCAGCTAAGCCACCCAGGCTTACCCTGGAATCGGGACAAACAAACACATAAACTTTGAAACCCGAACAACAGCCGTTCAATGACCGGCCGTTGCCTAAATATGAAATATGTCTACGCTGCACTTGGGCAGGATGCCCCCACTCCGCAGCGTACCAGGAATCCACAGCTACGAGTCAGCAACAGGCCCCCACTCCAACTCAAGACAATCCGACACAGCAGTTTATTTACATTTGTATTTATGCTTAAGACTATGTATCCCTTTGTATGTACTTAAACGGCGGAGGTCTCATTGTGGCCAAAGCTAAAATATAAAGTCAGTCTGATTTTGACATCCAAGTTCTTCACAAGTATTCTTTCAAACAAACTGAATTACCCTACAAGTTTAAAACTACAGCCGATCTATTTCCTCGACAACTACCCCCGGAACTATAACTCGTGCATAGCCGGCAAACACTACCCGTTGGAGTGGCCGCTATGAGTTTCATATTTTGTTAGCCTTAAGTTCAGTTCGTTTTGGACATTCATAAAATAAAGAGCCATCGCTCATGAACCAACAAGTCCGGCATTCTGTCGTTAATTTTATATATTGATCATAGCAATCTGAGTCCCTAGGCCAGTTGCATTAAGGAAGACAGTCATCTTCCCAACGTAATCGTCATAAATCTCCAAGTGGATTTATCACCTTCTTCCCCTGTGCGAGGGACACCATCAGCCAACCGGCACATCATCGGAGACTGCAGCGAGGGATCCCCCTGTGGCCACCCGAATTCTAATTAATTTACATATGTACATAAAAAGTCGATGGCCTAAGCACGTGTTTGCATGCACACATATGTATGTATATGCGTATGCATGTATGCATGTATGTGTATAAAACTTTTGTGTTGCCAAATGTTACTTAATTTTCTTAATGAAGTAAATCTATGAATTAATGTGTAATTATTGTGAATTAATGTGTGTGGGTTGGAAGGTCTGAACGTTGCAGGCGTGTTCGGCTGGAGACCCGAGTCAAGACCCTTGCTAGAGGATTTGGGTGGACAGAGAGTTTTTCATTGTAGGACGCTTTTTGCTTGTCTATTTCATCTTTTACTGCGAGAATGCCGAGGTCCCTGTGGATGTTTTGGTTACGAATATACCATGGTGCCCCAGTGATAGTTCGCAGGATCTTTGATTGGGCTCGCTGTATGATGTCTATGTTGGTTCTGCTCGCGTTCCCCCACAGCTGGGAGCCATACGTCCAGATTGGCTTAAGAGTGGAGTTGAAGAGCAGGACCTTGTAGTCCAGACACAAGGGCGATCGTGAGTTTATAATCCAGTGGAGGCTGCTGGCTTTCAGTTTTAGGTGCAGTTTCTTGCATTTGATATGTCTACGCCATGTTAGACGTCTGTCGAGGTGGATGCCGAGATACGTTACTTCATTAACTTGGGGGATCTGCGTGCTATTCATACAGAGCGGAGGGCAAGTTTGTCTGTTAAGGGTAAACATTGTGTTTACACTTTTGTTCGTTTATTTTAATACGCCAGTCAGATAGCCACTTCTCGGCTACCACGAGGTGGTTGGCGAGTTGGGTTGTTGCACGGACTGGGCATCTGGAGCGGCTAAGGATCGCAGTGTCGTCGGCGAAGGTGGATGTTGTAAGTCAGTCACTCGTGGGAATATCTGCTGTGTAAAGGACGAATAAAGTTGGCCCAAGTGCGCTACCTTGTGGGACCCCAGCTTCGATAGTGTAGCTGTCGGAAATTGTTGTGTTACATCTTACTGCGAAGGCTCTATTGTAGAGGTAGGATTCAAGGAGTTTATGAGTGTACCCGGGCAAGTGTGTTTTAATTTTATGCATGAGACCTTTGAGCCAGACGCGGTCGAATGCTTGAGATACGTCGAGAAATATCGCGCTGCAATATTCCCTATGTTCGAAGGCTGTGCGAATTTCTGATGTTATTCTGTTTACTTGCTCTATAGTTCCTAGTTTTTCTCTGAAGCCGAATTGATGGGCTGGGATAATTTGTGGGCTCCCATATATGGTATTATGCGCGTTAGAAGGCATTTTTCGAATAATTTGGACAGGCATGATAATAAACTTATTGGTCTGTAAGATGACGGAATCGTGTGATCTTTTCCGGGCTTCGGTATCATTATAATAATTGATTTTTTCCATTTCCTTGGATAATAGCCGAGACTTATGATTCCATTGAAGAGTTTACAGATGACCTTAATAGCACAGTACGGAAGTTCCATTATCATTTTTGTAGTTATTAGGTCACCGCCTGGAGCCTTTTTTGGTTTTAGCTCCCTGATGACTTTTGTGATCTCGTTCGGCTGAAATGTAGTTGGCGTGGATTCAGTTTCGAGGTGGATTTGCGGAGGAACATAATCATTTGCTGCGGGGTTCGGCTGGAAGACGCCTCTGAGATGTAAGGCAAATGATTCGGCTCTATCTTTGTCGCTGCGGGCCCAGCACCCTGAAGAATTCCTTATAGGGGTGACGGTTTGAATTGGAGCGCTTAGATTTGGGTGAGCCCTCCACAAGGGATGCTTTTTTCCAATATATTTAAGTTGTTCATTTTCAGCTTCTTGCTTCAGGGCCCGGTTTAGATTGCGGGTGGCTTCAGTAAGACGTTGCTTTGAGCATGGCGATCTGCTGGTTTGCCACGCTCGTCGCAGACGCCTCTTTTCCAGAACCTGCTGTTCAATTTGCCGGTTGGTTTTGAACTTCTTAAATTGCCCATCCTTCCGTTAAGGGGTTGAGATCCTGGCTGCTGTGACGAGTACCTCTTCCAGTGCGGCGGTGGAGCAGTCGATGTCCGCTTCGATATTTAGTTGGGGAGTTAGCTCGATGTGGGAACTCACATACTTTCTGTATTTCATCCAGTTAGTGTTGTGCGACTTCAGCCTGTGGGGGTGGTCCGCAATTTCTGGGCTTTGAAGAAGGCTTATCAACAAAGGCGAGTGGTCAGATGAGAGATCCGGTAGTGCTATGGCGCCTATTAGATTGCGTGGGATGTTTTTTGTCACCCCGAAATCAATTAGATCTGGGATCTTTTTTGGGTCTGCAGGCCAATATGTGAGGCTACCAGGAGAAACGTAGTCCAGTTTATTGCTCACCTTTATAAGTGCATTATACAGTTGCCTTCCCTTGGGAGTCACGAGGCGTGATCCCCAGTGCGTGTGTTTGGCGTTGTAGTCTCCTGCGGCTATGAAGCGATCCCCCAGAGTGTTGTAGAAGTCCATGAATTGACCTTCAGAGATATTAAATCGAGGTTGGCAGTAGACAGCGGCAATGCAAAGGTTGCCGTTTCCTGAGATCACTTTTATGGACGTGGCTTGCAGGTAATTTGTTGCAAACCTTTGATGAAAGTGGTGTTTGATGCGTTCTCTGATTAAGATGCCCGTTCCGCCGTGGGCCTTGCCATCCGGATGATCTGTGCGGTAAAAGGTATAACCTCTTATATGGAAGTTATATCTCCCTGTGAGGTGCGTTTCAACCAGCAGCATGGCGTCGATGTGATTTACGTTTAGGAATTGAGTTATTTCAAGTTTATGCCGTGAAATGCCGTTGGACTGTTGTGCTACAAGCAACTGAATTACCATGTTCTGGTTCTGAACAAGGGTTTGCATGGTTGTTTTCATGAATGACATAAGTTCCATCATACTTTGTTGCATGGTGAACATCATAGATTCCAATTTGCTTTGCGGTTGCACTGGAACCTGCTGAGCATTTTCTGAGTGAGGCTGGGGCGGATTTTCCATGCCTGTTCTTAGTGCTTCGGCGTAGGAGATTCCCTTGGTTGTATCTAGCTGCCCAAAAGATGATCTGGCTGCCTTGGCGAAATGTTGTTGGTGCGTAGCTGTCGCTCGTCGCATACGACTCTTCAGCTCCTTGTAGACCGCACAGCCTCTGTAGTTTGCCGTATGGTTTCCTCCACAGTTGCCACATTTTTTCATTTGGGGGTCTTCTTTGTTTGCGGGCAGTTTACGGAGTTGTGGAAGTCTTCGCAGACTACGCAGACCGTCCGAAGTGTGCAGTATGTCCTGGTGTGTCCATACTCTTGGCAGTTTGTGCATTGAACAGGGCCGTTGCGTTTGTGGGGTTCTTCCACTGTGATTCTTCGATGCAGTAAGAGCTGCAGCTTGTAGATCGGGTGCACTTCGTTTTTCTTTAAGGCTTTTCTATCTGGTTCGAGCTCGACCTTGAAAAGTGGTTGCGGTTTTTTGTTTCTGTTAACAATATTGCTAACATTTTTGGCACAGAAACCCCTGGCCTTAAGGGCTTCTTGAATTTCAGAGGGGGTGACGTCAGGTTCTATACCTTTTAGCACAACTTGCAGTCCCTTGCTGCTTTTTAGTTGATAGGTGTAAAAGTTCTTTTTTGTGTCTTCCAGGTACTTATACACAGCTCGGAAGTGTTCTTCAGACTTCGTTTGAACCTTTGTTTCGTGAATGTTCCCTTTAATAAGCGGAACAACATAGAAATTCTCGTCCCCGACCAGCGCAACAATTTTGTTGACCAGGGCGCTTGAACTTTTTTCCCTTACGTAAATAGGGGGGGGCTTAGGTTTCCTTTGGGTTTCCTGCTCCATCTCTGGTTGGTTGTTGTCCGCCTCTGCTAAGATGGAGAATCGGTTTTCATTGGAGCTCCTCGTTTGATCGGTGCTTTTGTTGGTTCGATTGATCTTGGGTTTATTGCCAACCGTGTTGGGTGGACTAAGCTTGCGCTTAATCTGGATGTAGCGGTCCATGCCGGTCTGTATAGCCGGGACCGCTTGTCGCTTATCGAGGCTAACTGTTTTTGTTGCCATTTTATTTTGTTGTGCGGCCGTTGGGACCGAACTCGCAGTATTGGTAGTTGGTTTAATTATTGGTGGTGAGTTTGCTGCAGAAATTTTAGCACTGCTTGTTGTTGGAGCTTCATTCAGCGAAGCCGGCGGTGATGGGGTTTGGCATTGGTAACTCCATGATGCGGGAGTTGGGGTGAGCAGAGAGGGTGAGCAAGAGCTGGCTCTCTTGCTGTCGACGGTCAGTAGAGTCGAGTTGCTCTTTGTCGCCTTCTGATGTTGATCTATATCTCTAGTTGAGAAATAGGAGTAGCAAGCATTTCTTGGGTTGACGGAGCTTCTACGCTCATTCTTTTGATCGCTGCTCATTTTTTCGAGCTTGTTGTGCGTGGCACTTGTTTGTTTAAATTAAATTAAATCAAATTTTGAATTTAATTTTGAAATTACGCGCCCAACGTTCGCACCTCAGCACTGGTCTTACAGTTGATGTGGCAACGCCACTCGCTCATGATCGCCCTCCGAGATAAGTTGGCAGCGCTGTCAGCTGTTTTATCAGCTGCAAAAATTGCAAACTTATATATTTTGCTAACCACCTGCACACGCGGTCATTCAGCACGCCTAGGTTACGCGCAGAACTATGGCACAAGTCCACCGTTTGTTTTTGCAGATTTGCCGCTAACACTGTTCAGCACAACCACGTTGTCCTTGAATCAAAAAAATTCGAGTTTACCGTACTTTCGATGCGGTTCGTTCTTGATTTGATATCGAAAAGCGTTAATTTTTCCCTGAGTGTAGGGAATTAAAAAGGTTCTTGGGTATGACTTCCTACTACAGGAAGTTTATTCAGGATTACGCCAAGGTGTCGAAACCCTTAACTAATCTTACTAGAGGAAAATATGCTAGAATCAAGGCATCTCAATCAACAAAGGTTCTAATTGAGTTGGATGAAGAAGCCTTACAAGCCTTTAAAAATTTGAAAACCTTTCTGTCTTTATCAGAAGTACTAGCTTTCCCCAATTTTAACATACCATTTCACCTGACAACAGACGCGTCCAATTACGCTATTGGGGCGGTTTTGCCACAGGACGACCAAGGGAAAGACAAAACATCGGAGGGCTCATCGGGCACCCAAGGAGGTTCGTCTTCAAATTCTTGAAAAGTTTTATTTTCCAAAAATGGCTAGTACGATCCGTGTTCAGCTGCCTTCATGCGAATGTTGCAAGTTGTTTAAATACGACAGGCACCCGAATAAGCCACTCTTGCACCCAACACCAATACCAGATTATCCCTGCGAAATCCTTCACATTGATATCTTTACTTTACAAAAGAAAATATATCTGAGCTGCATAGATAAGTTTACGAAATTCGCGAAACTTTTCCCGTTGGAGTCAAAATCTTCGGTTCATCTGCGGGAAAAGTTTGTGGAAGTACTTCACTATTGTGTCAGACAATGAGAGGGGATTGCTATGTCCAACTGTACTGAATTATTTACAAACGCTCGGAATTAAGTTGTACAACACCCCAACCCAGAAGAGCGAAGTCAATGGTCAGGTAGAAAGATTCCACTCCACCTTTTTAGAAATCTATAGGTGTCTAAAAACCGAATATCCGACGTTTAAGGACACAGAATTGGTACCCATAACAGTTGACATTTTTTTCAACAGAACATCTCGTATAAATTACCAGGGGTTGGTTGATTTCAAACAACAAACCTTGGAAGATGTTAAAGGTCTCATCGCATTCAATCAAGAGTCAACTAATTTCTATAAAAATACGCTTAGAACAAAACCCCTTTCCTAAAACCAGGGAGACAAGATTTTTGTAGCCAATAGGCAAATCAAAAAAAACAAAAGAGAAACAACGCTACAAGCCAGAGGTAGTAAAAGAAGATAGAAGAGTAACTGTCAAGACTAGATCCGGTAAAACTTTTCACAAATCATATCTTAGGAATTAATAACAAAAAGAGAGAGAGCGTGTCACTTTTAATCATACACTTATAATTTAAGAATACTAGAATTCCACTTCTAACTGTCATAATGTCCACACACAAATTGTTAAGTTAAAATTTTAATTCAAAATACACCATTTATTCAACCTGCGACGGGAGGTTAACGTAAAATCTGAAGCTAAACGTAAAAAAAAAAAGAAAAAAAACCTTCTTGTATCATACCACAATATCTTAATAATCCGAAAACTAAGTTTGCTCTTCATCCACATGGTGGGAGCAATCCACATAATCAAGTACGATTCACCTGTCGTCCCGCTACAAAGAGGCAACGTATGGAGAGTAACCGGAGTCTTCAAGTTGGTGCATTTCATCGATTTGGAAAGGATGCGACAAATCGTCGAGGCCACTCAAGGAGAAGCGGCTATGATCAACGACCAACGAATAACCGCCATAACGACTCACTATCTGCTGGAAGCAACAGAGGGTCTCGTCCGGCTGACCGGCTCATCGCATCGGAACCGTCGAACCATTAATTTGGGTTGGGCTCCGCCTGGAAATGGATAGCAGGCTCGCCAGATGCAGCAGATTGGGACGCTATTTTGAACTCTCAGGATAATATAGCCAGGAACAACGATCAGCAAATACGGATCAACACTAGGCTATTCGACGCAACACACCAGTCGCTCCAGCAGCTAAACGACGTTATTGGGAAGGTAAACGCCATAGATGGGGATTTTCATCTCTTCACCGCTATACTTCACAAGGCTATGATCTTAGCCACACAGGTAGCGGAGATCACGCGAGCTTGTCAATTAGCTAAAACTGGCGTGGTCAACACAAACCTGTTGGACCACGAGGAAATGGCGATGATACTGTCGGAAGTAAGAGACCTTCCTTATCAGAACGCAGTGGAAGCAGTAGAGTTCTCTCGGCCTACGATACTAACTAATGGGACGGCCCTACTTTACATTGTGGCCATGCCAAAGGTAACGGAGCAGAAATATCGTATGATATACTTGTACCAAACGGTGATTGACGGAAAACAAGTAAGCCAACAAATTGGCAACGACCGCCGAAGAAACGTACATCGTCCTCGGCAAATGCCTCTCCATAGGCAATACAACGGTATGCCAGGAAAAAGACCTGCGTAAACTAAAGGAGGACACTTGCATTCCCAGACTGCTTAAGGGAGGAGGAGCAACGCAGAAACCATCATGCCAGTCGACGACGGCACTATCTTCTTAACAAACTTTAATGGTTCAATAAGCGGCCCCACAAAGGAGTACAACTTGAAGGGATCTTACATAATACAATGCTCCAACGAAACCATCGCTGTCAAGGGCAGGAATTACAGCAGCCACACTACAACACATCTGATGGCAATTCCGGTAGTACTCTCGAAAATAACTGCGACGAGGTACGAACTTTCCTTAGAATACGTTCACGACTTTAGCCTGGAAAACATGAAAAGGTTATCCGCAACATCAAGCGAACTGGTATACTCCTGTTCTCTGGAAATCATATTGGTAATGATTATCCTTGTAAGCAGTTATCTCATGTGGAGGAAGATCACGTCAACGAAAAAGCGAGCTCAAGTGATCTGCGGGACTCAGATCTTGTGGTGGGTAGGAGTTAACACAGGCCACAACGAGCCTCCTCCCCGTCCCCCTCAATAACTCGTTCGGCCAACAACAACGCTGCGCTGGTCAAATATCGACTAGCGCAAGTGTCGCAATATCCGTTGCGACCAAAACGCTGACACCGCTGACGCCGCACACGCGTCGCCGCTGTGGGACCCAAAAACCACAGCGTCAGCTCCCGACAATGCTGCGCTGGCTAAACATTGGCCGACGCTGTTGTCCCAACGTCCGCTGCGGCTGGAAGGCTGACGCAGCTTCTCAAGCCGGGTAGATAAGCCGGTGGACTGCGATCCGACTACGAAGAGTTCTTGATCATTCTATCAACCTAAACCTTGAATAAATATTAAAATCAATTCAACTTCTTTTATTTTGAAATGCAGTTCTCGTTAAGGTAGTCCTTCGGACTGCCATAACTTAGATATATAAAAAGAAATAAAAACAAAAAAAAAATGTGTCTTCTTCTAAGAAAATTAAAAATAGAAGCATAAAGTAATTTTAAAAAAACAAGAGAGAACGCTATAGTCGAGTTCCCCGACTATCTGATACCCGTTACTTAGCTAGTGGATGTGCGAAGTAGAAATTTCAACACTGATAGTTTTTGGCGGTTTGTGGGCGTTAGAGTGGGCGTGGCAACATGAATCGACAAACTTGCGCTGCTTCTATGTCTCTGGAGTCTGTATGCTTAATCTCAACTTTCTAGCTTTTGTAGTTCCTGAGATCTCGACGTTCATACGGACGGACAGACGGACATGGCCAGATCGACTCGGCTATTGATCCTGATCAAAAATATATATACTTTATATGGTCGGAAGCGCTTCCGTCTGCCTGTTACATACTTTTCAACGAATCTAGTATACCCTTTTACTCTACGAGTAACGGGTATAATTATATTGTAATTAAATATATACAAAAATGGGTTGGTTTGGATCTGACGGTAGTCGGCTAGTGTGGTGAACAACGTAAAAATTGTAGATCACACAAAAGATATTCAAGCACTGTGGGTTTTGCTCCTAATTTTGACAATTACCAGTGTAGCCCAGTTCCTTCTGACGTTATACGTAAAACATAACAAAATATTAAAAAGAAGATATATGAGTAGGGCGAACAATCTAGACAGGGCTTAAACCAAAAAAAAAAAAATTAGTTTGTATAGCTAAAAATATATATTATCATGAAAAAAAAATCTGAGTGACAGATAAGGAACAGAAATTTTAATATAAAGAATGCGTGCATAAATATATACTAACGGATTATAAATATTTAAAATGGTATGGAATGGAACGAGTTATGTAAAAACATAACGAAAATAAGAAATGAATTTGATAAATAGCATAAATGTTTGTCACAAAACAGACCTATTCAGGGAGCGACAATAAAGAAACATGTGACTTTTCTGGTGAATTCCTTCAATGAAGAACGAATACTAGTGTACGATAACAAGGAAAGACTAAATCCAGATCATTGGTCTCAGGAAAGTTCTCATAAAACTTAGATCGAACTTGATATCTATAAAATTGAAACTTGGTTTGGATATATCAATACCAACCATTTTAAATTCAGCAAAAAGAATAGAATCAGACGAACAACCTGAAACAGATTTAACAAAAGATTCTTACAAGTCAGAAACAAAAATAGAAGAAGAAGAACTTAACAATTCCAGCTATATTAACGCAAGCTGAATTGACGGAGCAAGAATTGGCTGAGTCAGACATAGACGACATAGAAACAAAATCTGTCATCATGGGTGTCATCAACTGCCCAGAGGGCATACATACAAGTTAACAATTAACAATGTATTGCTTCGTAGCAACTAAGTAGCTTTGTATAAACAATGCTGACGCGCCAGAATTGGGTTCAGCGCTCCGCGCAAAGAACGCCTGGCAGCGGAAAGCTGACACTTCCTATCGGGAGTGTTGCTTCACGCTGCAAGAAATGCTGAGTCGGCTTGCCGACTTGTGGTGGCGCGATGCATTGCTCGAGGGTAAACTTAGTTTCAATATTGTCTTCTACTCAGTTCAAATCTTGTGTCGAAATAAACCACAACTTGCTCCGGCTTACTGCCGTTAAACACAATTGTTCTTATTTACAATCAAATCGCTATCGCCACAAGGCTAGTGATAATAACTAAGGGGGCGAAGTCAAGCCCTCCAACATAATCTCCGTAAACAGTGTCTAAGACGAACCTCAGCTAAAGAAGGAAGATCTCTGGACCCACCGGAACTTATATAATTGGCGCCCAACCAACAATCTGAACCCACCAATCTAATTTAACACACTTTGTCAGGCGACAAACAGGGTAGTTAAGTTAGAAGACCATGTAAGTTTTACAAGTGACTTCATTGAAGCAATCAAGAAATTTACTAGTGAAAAAAGTTGTGTATCTGGCCACGTAATAGTTGTGCGTTGTGGATTTAATCGCAAAAGCATTGCATATTTTCGGCAGAGTAAATTTTTGTTGCATACCTTATTAAAAAATAAGTGTTGCATACTTTTTAGAGGAACCAAAAATTTTTTTTTATTTGCATACCCAGTTTTAATAAAATACATTGCATACCCTCTTTTAGTAAAAAATATTGCATACTTTGACGAAACAAATTTTCGTTGCATACCCAATAAAAGATTATTATATTGCATACCTTTTCCTGTCATACATAATAAGCCGATCGTTTGTGCTCGGCGAAAATACATATTTGTGTTGTGTCAACCAACCAATGAGTTGGGCAGGTACTTATAGAGACATAAAGGTTGAATACGATAGTGAGGACGGTTGGGAGGAGGAACAAGCACGCCCGATAGTAGATCAGCCGTTAGCTAGCCCCCCTATAAACAGCACCATGGACCCAGCTCAGATCCAAGCATTTATCGACAATGCCGTCAGACAGGCATTGGCACAACAACAGACCCAGTTTCAATCACAAATAAACACCTTAGCTGCGCGGGTACAGAGTTTGCAGGTGGAAGCACCGCAAATCATCACGTACGAGAAGGTTACTGTGAATCCTGAGGTTAGGTGTGACTTACCATTAGACATAATCAAGTCTGTGCCAGAGTTCTCTGGCACCCAAGACGAGTATGTGGCCTGGAGACAGGCGGCCATATACGCTTATGACCTATTCAGGCCTTATAATGGCAGTAGCGCGCATTACCAAGCTGTAGCTATCTTACGAAACAAAATTAGAGGCGCAGCTGGGGCCTTGCTCGTGTCTCACAACACTGTACTGAATTTCGATGCCATTTTGGCCAGGTTAGACTGCACGTATTCAGATAAGACATCCCTACGCCTACTGAGGAAGGGATTGGAGATGGTCAGGCAAGGGGACCTGCCTTTGATGCAGTACTATGACGAAGTCGAGAAGAAGTTGACGCTCGTCACCAATAAGATTGTGATGACACACGAACAAGAGGGCGCTGACTTGCTCAACGCGGAGGTTAGAGCCGATGCCCTCCATGCTTTCACCTCGGGCCTCAAAAAGTCCCTTAGAGCTGTGGTTTTCCCGGCTCAACCTAAAGACTTGCCATCTGCCCTGGCTCTGGCCAGAGAAGCAGAAGCAAGCATTGAAAGGAGCATGTTCGCAACTTCCTACGCCAAGGCCGTAGAGGAACGTGCGCAGACGTCTGGAAACGGCAAGGGCCGCTTCCAGGGTAGACAGGGAAAAGACAACAAAGAGGAACAAGGCCAGGACAGAAACCCACACTTTGTCAGGCGACAAAAGGGTAATGGTAATGGTCAGACCAACAATGACAACCAGGCGCAAGCACCTCAACCTATGGAGGTCGACTCGTGCTCCAATTTCAGGCAGCGCACTGAATATAATATGAATAATCCCAATGAGTCCAATGCCTCTAAGAGGAGAAATTCTTCGGACCGTTTCACAGGGCCGAGACGTCAACGCCTGAACAACATTGTCCAAGAGACCCCCAAAACCAATGACTCGAAGACAAAAGACCCCAAGCAGGAGTATGAGAAGGCAGCAAAGGCTGCCGTTGAGGAAATTGATAGTGACAATGAGTACGCTCCAAGCAATGACTCATTGAATTTTTTAGGGGGCGCTCCCGGTTGCCGTTCATTGAACGACGGTTGGCTGGGAGGACTTTAAAGATGTTAATTGACACCGGCGCGGCAAAAAATTACATTAAGCCCGTAAAGGAGCTAAAAAATGTAAGGCCGGTCGCCAGTCCGTTCTCGGTGAGCTCTATACATGGCTCCACCGAAATCAAACAAAAGTGCTTTATGAAGGTCTTCAAGCACAACGCTCCATTCTTCCTATTGAATTCCATTAACTCGTTCGACGCTATTATAGGCTTAGACCTGTTAACACAGGCCGGAGTCAAGTTGAACCTAGCTGAGGAGTCTTTAGAGTATCAGGGCATTTGTGAAAAACTTCATTTTTTCAGCTGCCCTAGTGTGAACTTCACGGATGTGAATGACATTGTGGTGCCTACCTCCATTAAAAAGGAGTTCAAGGACACAATTCTGAGAAGGAAAAAGGCCTTCTCTACTTCACACGAAGCTCTTCCTTTCAACACCGCTGTCACTGCCACAATTCGGACAGTAGACAACGAACCGGTGTACTCGAGAGCCTACCCAAACCTCATGGGTGTTTCTGACTTCGTGAATAACGAAGTCAAACAATTGCTAAAAGATGGCATTATCAGGCCATCAAGGTCTCCATATAACAGCCCGACGTGGGTTGTTGACAAAAAGGGCACTGACGCGTTCGGTAACCCGAACAAGAGGTTGGTAATAGACTTCAGGAAGCTCAATGAGCGCACTATCCCGGACCGTTACCCTATGCCTAGCATTCCCATGATTCTAGCGAATCTGGGAAAGGCAAAATTCTTCACTACCCTTGATCTTAAATCAGGGTATCACCAAATTTACCTCGCGGAACATGACCGTGAGAAGACGTCGTTCTCGGTAAACGGCGGCAAATACGAGTTTTGTCGTCTACCGTTCGGCTTGAGGAATGCAAGCAGCATTTTTCAAAGAGCCTTAGACGATGTACTAAGAGAACAAATTGGGAAAATATGTTACGTCTATGTAGATGACGTAATAATTTTCTCAGAAAATGAGGCCGACCATGTCCGCCACATCGATACGGTGTTAAAATGCCTAATCGATGCCAACATGAGAGTAAGCCAGGAGAAAACTAGATTCTTTAAAGAGAGTGTAGAATACCTCGGCTTTATTGTCAGTAAGGACGGAACTAAATCCGATCCGGAGAAGGTGAAGGCCATTCAGGAGTACCCTGAACCAGATAGCGTTTACAAGGTTAGGTCCTTCCTTGGTTTAGCCAGCTACTACAGAGTCTTCATCAAAGACTTTGCTGCCATAGCCCGCCCGATCACAGATATCCTAAAAGGGGAAAATGGTTCGGTGAGCAAACACATGTCTAAAAAAATTCCTGTTGAGTTTAATGAAACTCAACGCAACGCGTTCCAAAGGCTGCGAAACATACTAGCATCCGAGGATGTTATACTCAAATACCCCGACTTTAAAAAGCCTTTTGACCTTACTACAGATGCTTCGGCAAGTGGTATCGGTGCAGTCCTATCCCAGGAGGGCAGGCCAATCACCATGATATCGCGTACCCTTAAACAGCCCGAGCAGAACTACGCCACAAACGAAAGGGAATTGCTGGCGATTGTATGGGCCCTAGGTAAGTTGCAGAACTTCCTGTATGGCTCTAGGGAAATTAATATATTTACCGACCATCAACCCCTCACTTTCGCTGTTGCCGACAGGAACACGAATGCCAAGATAAAGAGGTGGAAATCTTACATAGACCAGCACAATGCCAAGGTTTTCTACAAACCTGGCAAAGAAAATTTCGTGGCAGACGCCCTCTCTAGGCAGAATTTGAATGCCTTACAAAACGAACCCCAATCAGACGCTGCGACCATTCACAGTGAGCTCTCCCTGACCTACACGGTCGAGACCACGGACAAACCGTTAAATTGCTTCAGGAACCAGATCATTCTGGAGGCAGCACGTTTTCCGCTCAAACGGAACCTGGTGCTCTTTCGAAGCAAATCTCGCCACTTGATCAGCTTTACTGATAAAAGTTGGCTATTAAAAACACTTAAGGAGGTGGTAAATCCTGACGTCGTGAACGCTATTCACTGCGACTTGCCCACTCTGGCAAACTTCCAACACGACCTCATTTCCCACTTTCCAGCCACCCAATTTCGTCACTGTAAGAATGTCGTGTTAGACATAACCGACAAAAACGAACAGATCGAAATCGTCACTGCTGAGCACAACCGTGCTCACAGAGCCGCGCAGGAAAACATTAAACAAGTCCTTCGGGATTATTACTTTCCTAAAATGGGCAGTTTAGCTAAAGAAGTAGTAGCTAATTGTAGGGTTTGCACCCAAGCAAAGTATGACAGGCACCCGAAAAAGCAAGAGCTTAGGGAAACGCCCATACCCAGCTATACAGGTGAGATGGTGCATATTGACATATTCTCAACCGACAGGAAGCTATTCCTGACGTGTGTTGACAAATTTTCTAAATTTGCAATAGTGCAACCAGTGGTGTCTAGAACAATAGTGGACATCACAGCACCCCTGTTGCAGATCATTAACCTGTTCCCCAATATCAAAACGGTCTATTGTGACAATGAGCCCGCATTCAACTCGGAAACTGTCACCTCAATGCTCAAGAACAGCTTCGGCATTGACATAGTAAATGCGCCCCCACTCCACAGCTCGTCCAATGGCCAAGTTGAACGGTTCCACAGCACATTGGCAGAAATCGCCAGGTGCCTGAAGTTGGACAAAAAAACGAATGACACAGTAGAGCTAATCTTGAGGGCAACGATAGAATATAACAAAACCGTGCACTCAGTTACTCGTGAGAGACCAATTGAGGTGGTTCACCCAGGGGCCCACGAGCGCTGCCTAGAAATCAAGGCAAGATTAGTAAAGGCTCAGCAAGACAGCATCGGAAGATGCAACCCATCCCGGCAAAACCGCGTGTTTGAGGTGGGAGAACACGTGTTTGTAAAAAACAACAAGAGGTTAGGAAATAAGCTAACTCCACTATGCACCGAGCAAAAAGTGCAGGCAGACCTGGGAACGTCTGTTCTTATTAAGGGGAGGGTGGTCCACAAGGACAACCTCAAGTAGGCATCCCCTCTACAGTTAGGTAGTAAGTTATGTTAAGGAAAACCCGAGCACTGTAGTATCACCTTGTCTTTAATTTCCAGGTTCACCCTCATGATGTTCATGTCCTTGGTAGTAGCGAATGCTCGGATCACCGACTTTTCGCATGCCAACTACATTCCTGTGTTAGATGGGGATGTGCTGGTGTTTGAACAGCGTGACCTCTTGAAACATTCGAGTAACCTTTCCGAGTACGCTAGTATGATAGATGAAACGCAGAAACTGTCTGAGTCCTTTCCCCATTCACATATGCGTAAGTTGCTAGAGGTCGATACTGACCATCTTAGAACCTTGTTGTCCGTTCTCAAAGTCCACCATAGGATCGCTAGGAGTCTAGATTTCTTAGGTACAGCCTTAAAGGTGGTGGCGGGCACTCCCGATGCCACGGACCTCTTAAAGATTAAGATCACAGAGGCCCAACTAGTAGAGTCTAATTCCAGGCAGATAGCTATAAACTCCGAAACCCAGAAACAGATAAATAAGTTAACTGACACCATCAATAAGGTGATCACTGCCCGTAAAGGCGACTTGGTTGACACTCCGCACTTATATGAAGCACTAGTGGCAAGAAATAGGATGCTGTCTACAGAAATTCAAAATTTAATTCTCACTATTACTTTGGCCAAATCAAACATTATAAATCCCACAATTCTTGATCATGCCGACTTGAAGTCTCTTGTAGAACAGGATACCCCAATTGTCAGCTTAATAGAAGCATCTAAGATCAGAGTCCTCCAGTCCGAGAATAGCATTCATATTTTAATTGCCTACCCTAGAGTCAAGTTCAGTTGCAAGAAAGTCGCCGTCTACCCTGTATCTCACCAACACACCATCTTGCGCCTCGACGAGGACACATTGGCCGAATGCGAACATGACACCTTTGCGGTCACCGGATGCACAGATACCACACACTACACGTTCTGCGAGCGGTCTCGGCGCGAAACTTGCGTGCGCTCACTCCATGCTGGAAACGCTGCTCAATGCCACACTCAACCCAGCCACTTGCGAGAAGTAAACCCCGTAGATGACGGCGTTGTGATTATCAACGAAGCCGCGGCTCACGTTAGCACTGATGGCAGCCCCGAAACACTGATAGAGGGAACCTACCTGGTAACCTTCGAGCGAACGGCAACCATCAACGGCTCAGAATTCGTAAATCTACGGAAAACACTAAGCAAGCAGCCAGGCATTGTGCGTTCACCACTACTTAGCATCGTTGGCCACGACCCTGTGCTCAGCATCCCTCTGCTACACCGGATGAGTAACGACAACCTACATTCCATCCAAAACCTTATGGATGATATGGAATCTGAAGGCTCGCCTAGACTCTGGTTCGTGGCTGGTGTGGCCCTAAACTTCGGCTTGATTGGCTCTCTCGCCCTTTATCTGGCATTAAGGAGAAGACGAGCCTCCAGGGAGATACAGCGCACCATCGACACTTTCAATATGACCGAGGACGGCCATAAACTTGAGGGGGGAGTAGTTAACAATTAACAATGTATTGCTTCGTAGCAACTAAGTAGCTTTGTATAAACAATGCTGACGCGCCAGAATTGGGTTCAGCGCTCCGCGCAAAGAACGCCTGGCAGCGGAAAGCTGACACTTCCTATCGGGAGTGTTGCTTCACGCTGCAAGAAATGCTGAGTCGGCTTGCCGACTTGTGGTGGCGCGATGCATTGCTCGAGGGTAAACTTAGTTTCAATATTGTCTTCTACTCAGTTCAAATCTTGTGTCGAAATAAACCACAACTTGCTCCGGCTTACTGCCGTTAAACACAATTGTTCTTATTTACAATCAAATCGCTACCGCCACAAGGCTAGTGATAATAACTAAGGGGGCGAAGTCAAGCCCTCCAACATAATCTCCGTAAACAGTGTCTAAGACGAACCTCAGCTAAAGAAGGAAGATCTCTGGACCCACCGGAACTTATATAATTTATACATCTTGGGAAGCATCACAATAATAGCAAGCATAATCATCGTCACCAAAACTAAAAAGATACTCTTTTCACCTTCTGTCCAACCGGCAACTTTCGTGATGACCACTCCTTCGTTCTGGCCATCACTTCAATCCAAGGGGGGAGGAGTTACCGGTTCCAACCGGTATACCGACCCACCAGCTAAGCCACCCAGGCTTACCCTGTTCAATGACCGGCCGTTGCCTAAATATGAAATATGTCTACGCTGCACTTGGGCAGGATGCCCCCACTCCGCAGCGTACCAGGAATCCACAGCTACGAGTCAGCAACAGGCCCCCACTCCAACTCAAGACAATCCGACACAGCAGTTTATTTACATTTGTATTTATGCTTAAGACTATGTATCCCTTTGTATGTACTTAAACGGCGGAGGTCTCATTGTGGCCAAAGCTAAAATATAAAGTCAGTCTGATTTTGACATCCAAGTTCTTCACAAGTATTCTTTCAAACAAACTGAATTACCCTACAAGTTTAAAACTACAGCCGATATATTTCCTCGACAACTACCCCCGGAACTATAACTCGTGCAGCGGAAAGCTGGGCTTGTCCCTTTCTGCTGCCAACCAAGTGCAGATCGCAGGCCACACCTGAGTTGGCGTTCTTTTTCTACTCTTCACCGCCGCAAGCGTGGAGCAGATCGCCGTGCACCCATTTTATGCACACATCGGTTTGGTGTGCATCTTTTCTTCGTTTTCATCGCACACATACATTTGTGCGCTGCCTCTGTCGCACACATCGGCTTGTTGTGCCGTTTGTTTGCCGCACACATTGAATTGCGGTGCCGTCCTTGTCGCACACATCGGATCAGCGTCACTTCTTCTTCATCCGTGCGCATTCCGAGAATATTTTTTTCCACAACACGAGCCCCAGGCTGCTGGTTTTGCCGCTGCGTATGCTGCGAACCTGAAGCAGCTACAAAACGAATGATCGTGTCCAGTCTTGAGTATCTTTAGAATAGTTTTTCATATATGTGTTAATTTTGCCTAAAAATATTTAATTATAAACCTCTACGATTCTAAATTAGCTTAACTTGTGGGAGATCTGAAAAATATATATGTATGTGATTTTCCATCAGGCCTGCTGACATCGATGGAAAGTGCGTAAGTACGGCATAGCCGTGAACAAACAAAAATAATAAAAACACACATGCATATATAAAGCCAGATATTCCTAAATAGTGTGCTAAAAATACCTTGCCTTAATTGATCGTATATCTAGATCACTTAATTTAAAGAAGTTTAAAGTTTAAATATCAAATAATCATACATAATCCTAATGTAAAGTAAGCCAAACAAACAAAAGTAGTAATGTAAACTTAAATACCAATATTTGCATTCCTATCTTAATTATTTTTTCTTTCTTTTGTCGTAAATAAGCAAAATTACCCAATAAGAGATTTCCTTAACGTAAATAACGTAATTTTTAGTTTAAGGATTAGGTTTAGGAAAATGTATCGAAATATTATCTTTATCTTCAATTATATGGGGTCGAAAATGAACTAATCTGATGTCTTGTTGGGCACCAAAGGGTATGTAAAGCAGCGGTTGTAACAGGGTGGAGTCCGAATGGATTTCACAGGTAGTGTGGGGATAGAATGAGGCCAATGACATCTGGGCCTCATCTTCAATAGTGTAGTAGGCTGACCCTCTGGGCACACTCATATATCGATACTTACACTACACGATAACCTATGTTAAGATAATGTTAAGCTGATGTAATTAACATGAAGAGTCAATCGTTTTCCGCGAGTCGAATAAAGAAGAAGGATAGAAGGAAATAAAACTGTCGCGTGTGTAATCTTTGCCGCCTTCCACAAATTCAGAAGTGGTCGAACCTACGAAATGAATCAGGCCGATCTCAACAAATTTTCCGTCACCCAATTAAAAAGGTGGCTTTCGGCGTTGGGTTTACCAACCCAAGGTATTAAATCGGAGTTAATGGCTCGCCTAGGGCAAGTACCGCTTGTACAGCGAGGAAATATGCCAGAAGAAGATCAGCCCGGCACCTCCGGCACCGGACCGCAAAGCATCATCGATCCTGAAAATGAAACAAATTCGTCACAGGAAGGCGTTTCCGAGAATATTCCAGAACAAAATGAACTTCTCGGAATTATCACACAGCTACGAACAACGCTTATTACGCAGGAAAATGCGTTGCATCAAGCAGAGACGCGTAGCGCATTGCAACAACAACAGCTAGAGCTTCTTAGCGCCGCCATACATACACAACAGCAGAACGAGACACGCGCCGGCACACATACACAACAGCAAGAGACGCGCGGCGCCACACACATACAACAGCAAGAGGAGACGCGCGCCGCCACAAACACACAACAGCAAGAGGAGACGCGCGCCGCCACACACACACAACAGCAAGAGACGCGCGCCGCCACACACACACAACAGCAAGAAGAGACGCGTGCCGCCACACACACACAGTTACAACAAGAGCAGACAGTTTCCAACATGTACGATTTGCGCCCTACCAGCCTAATTGGAAATTTACCAGGTGGCAACCCTGATGGCAACCAGGGAGAGAGGCCATTTACCAGGGCTGGATCAACAGTTTCACTTTCTCATGCCAAAGAAGCTACCATCGATTTCGAAGGGAACATTTGCGCACGCAACTGGGTGGAGCACCTCAAAAATATAGGACTGATCTACAATCTAACAGATGTCTGCCTACGAATGCTGTTCGTTACCAAACTTAAAGGTAACGCACAGCGTTGGCTACACGTCAACCCAACTCGGATGCTAGAAACTTTCGAAAGGCTGTGTGAGCAGCTGATCGTAGCATTTGGAGAAACAGCGTCGAAATCAGAGCTGCGCCGAAGATTTGAACAGCGAAAATGGCAAAGGAACGAGCGTTTTACCATGTACTTCGAGGAAAAGAAAATGATGTCCCAAACCGTCAACATGGACATGGAAGAACTGCTCGAGCATCTCATTGACACTGTACACAGAAGTATTAAACAGGTTCCTAGTAAAATGCTCTTTGGTGTAGAGCAGAAAGGTCAAATTATTGATGAATTTAGGGAGAGATTAGAAGAAATTAACGACACAGTTCAGGTAGAAAACTTAGAGGAAATTAGAAAAAGGGCTAGGGATAATCAAAATCGAACACAGGCATATAACGAAACATATTATGATAAAACAAAGAAAAAGCCAAAGGATTATAGGAAAGGCGACTACGTAATGGTGAAAAATTTTGACAGTACTGCGGGAGTTGCTAGGAAGTTGATCCCAAAGAACAAAGGCCCTTACGTAATTGATAAAATACTTCGTAACGACAGGTTCTTGCTAAAAGATGTTGAAGGTTTTCAAGTTTCTCGAAATCCTTACAAGGGTGTATGGAGTGCTCAAAACATAAGACCTTGGATAGGAAAACGAACAAATTCTTAAAGGAAATATACACTAAAATACCGTAATTCGTTAAATTTGCCATAAAAAATAAACAAATTGTTACAACATAAATGTTTAGTTCTAAGAAACCAGGATCAGGGGATCCTTATCGTCAGGATGGCCGAATTGTAGTAGGCTGACCCTCTGGGCACACTCATATATCGATACTTACACTACACTATAACCTATGTTAAACCTATGTTAAGATAATGTTAAGCTGATGTAATTAACATGAAGAGTCAATCGTTTTCCGCGAGTCGAATAAAGAAGAAGGATAGAAGGAAATAAAACTGTCGCGTGTGTAATCTTTGCCGCCTGCCACAATAGGTACACTTTCTTGTCTGGTTCTTAACCGTTTGGTTATCGTTTTGCATCTATCGTATCTCTGTCTACAGTAGTATAGCTGTGACACTCTTGTTCATCTTAACACAAAACCCACGCCCATTTTCCCTGAGTATGCCGGTCAAAATAGTAGACAGTGTGTTGAGGTGGACAACGCTCTAAAAAAACAAGCGCTGGAGGCATCACTGTTCTGTACGCCATTACAAACTTCCCAGTACTCACTATCTTTCCCTTTTTTACGCATTGATAACAAAACACACACACATGCAGAAGAACTGCAATGGCGCAGTGTGCATGCTGAGACGGCCATCTCATCGATCGCGTGATGCAGCCCCCTATATTCCCGTCCTATTTTTACACATTAGGGACTGACTATTTTTGATCACCATTTTGTTTTATGACTAGATAAACCGAATCCAATCATAACAAGGCTGAAGCTTGCCTCGCAACGTCGAAAGGTATTAAACATTGTTCAAGTCCATTATTCCACTTTTCCGAAATACTTAATTACTTCCATCAATAATATTTTTTGTTATCAATTAATTTGAGTATTTTTACATGTACCACCGCTAGCAACAATTTTTATTTCATTTCGAAAGCTGAGTGAATGAAAGCAAGAGCGACAGTGGAAGAAAACGACCTGCTTCAACCAGCCACAGCGCCCTACCCCGACAGTGAGTGATTCTCATTACGCGAAGTGCTCAAACCTCTTAAAGCCTTCGAGGGTTTGATGTTAAATTCTAAAATTAGATGGGTCTTATGGTCTAATCTAGTGAAAATTCGTGAGTTTGAAGATCACTACCAACGCTGTTAAAGACCCCGAAATGCTTTCAACATTTTAATGGGTAAAGGAAAACTGGATAATCTTGTAGTGTATCTACCCTCAATATGTAGAGTAGAGTTAATATGTAAGTAAAGTATATACATTGTGACACTTTGTCACATAAATGATAATAAGCACAAATAATATCAAAAGACCACCAACACCTACATACACACTCCAGCTCTTGAAATACGATCTAACGCTTATACATAAGCCGATCGCGGAGCGTGAGAATGCTGAGCATGCACTTAGCAGCTCAAGTGGTCAAGCTATACATAACATATGTATTCCCTTTGCATACACACGTATATGTATATAATATAACAAACACATATTCTTAAGCACACCATGCACGGGTAGCTGTACCCAAGAACAGCAATGTGAATTCATTCGAATAAACCGATTCAAACAGAGCAGATGCTCTGAGCTCCAAAACAAAATCTATTATATCTACTACATCTATACCTATCTCAAATAAAAGATATTACATGGCGACCGTGACTCGGTCTCGAGTCTGTCTCTGTGTTGTGTGTGTGTGGATAAAAATTATATATACATACATTGTGAATTAAAATGTGCAAGTTGTTACTTGTTCTACTGTTGGACGATTTAAATGCAAAATTGATACACGGCAACAAGTGTTCTGTTAAAACGGGCAAAGCACAAAAACACACAAAACACACAGACACAAGCGGCAATTGATGGCAGACGAGCCACAATTGACCGAAGCGCAACCCGAGGTAAATAGGGACCAGCCAACGCCGGAGGAAGCGCTGGAATATAACCCCGCCGATGGACCACGCCCACTCACAATAGCTGAGTACCGTGCACGTCAGGAGAAGCGCCAACCCAGGAAACAAACGCTCTGGACGTAGAGTGAAATTACTACAACAACGCCGACTGGTCAAGGAAATGACCCAGTTGGCCAAGGAGGAATCAGCCCGGCAACGCTACAAAGAGCGTTTGGAAATTATAGAAAAAGAACTTCGCCAAAGTGCGAAGACACGCAAACGGGGCTGCTTAAATGCAAATGCCCCAATTTGCCATAAACCCAAGCCGAGGCGGGAAACCGCTGCTTGGAAAAACTAACAACAAAACTGTCAGGCTATATACTAACAAATGTGGTTGAAATGTAAACTTTGACTTGTGAGCCAACCACATTAAAACTATCAAATTTCCATGTCTCTGGCACTTGTATATATTTAATACAAGTTGCAAATATTTAAAGTAAATTCATTAAATTTCAATATTCACTATAAAAACTTTTCAAACTTTATTTCCAATAAATTGAGAGATTAAACAGATTTAATTTTTTCTTTATTGCAAATTAATATTTCCAAAATGGGTTCTACTGAATCAAGAGTAGATCACCCAACAGCCAATGTAGTTAATGAAGTAGGAATAATTGATCACAACGATGAACTACAAAATATATCCATCTTGTTATTGATTATGACTGTCATATCAATTTTGAGTTTGACCCTTTAGATTTATCAGGAACATAATAAACGACTTAAGAAAAGATATCAGAGCCGTGCAGATGGCCTAGACAAGATATAAACTGTACTTTCGAAATAAAACAATATAGATATGACTTAGAAGACTATACAGAATATAGACAACAGTATAGAATACCATTTTTATCAAAGAAAAACACAATAGGTAGACATCCTTCTTGTCAAATACATTTATATGATTCCGAATTCCACTTTAGTAGACAAAATTGTTGCGAATATAAAAGAAACACCAAATGAGTGATTCACAGTGGGTACACATGGAATGGCCCAAAATAGCAGCGTCAATAAACCATAATAAAGCAGTATTTGACAAATCATATAAATGTGTAAACAAAGAAGTACCTATTAAAGTAGAGACTCTAGAAATAACATATGTAGAATAGTCACAACTATAGAAGATAGATTAACAGAAACACATAAGAAACATTGTCATAAAATACTAAGATCTCTCAATAAAAGATTGATCAATATTAGCATCAGACATAATCTAGATATTCAAATACCTGAAGATTTGCATTCATTGGTTAATATAAATGAAAACGAATTACAAAATCTTGAGGAGTCTAAAGGTAATATCGACATTGAAATCGAAAGCGATATTGAGTCGTTACCAGAAGACATTGAAATAAAAAACAACGAAACCCAAATGCCAGACCAAATTGAGAAAGATAGAGAATATGTTCGACAATTGTCGACAACAATACCAGAATTCGATGGCAAAAAGTCATCATTGTCACGCTTTATAACAGCGTTAAGAATAACAGATAGAACAAAGGGAACTCAGGAAGATCTAGCAGTAGAGATAATAAAATCAAAAATAATAGGACCAATTTTATACAAAGTAACAAATGAAACAACCATCAGAGGCATCATTGACATACTAAATAGTAATGTAAAAGGTGAATCAGCTGAAGTTGTAAAAGCAAAGTTACTAAATATTAAACAGAAAGGGAAGACAGCTTTCCAATACACCACTGAAATTGACAATTTGCGTAAGCAATTAGAAACAATATATATTGACTTAGGCCTTTCAGCCGAAATTGCGGATAACTTCGCAACTAAAGAGTCAATACAAGCAATGACTAAAAATTGTGAATACGAAAAGCTACGAATAATACTCGAAGCTGGTAATTACAATACATTCAGTGATGCAGCAGGAAAATACATACACTGCTCCACTGAAATGACAGGCAGTCCCAGTAGCGTCCTATATTTCAACAATGGACAACAAAACTACAGGGGAAATAACAACTATCGCGGCCATTACCGAGGCCGAGGCCGAGGTAACCGCGGTGGTTACAATACCAATTACAACAACAGAGGTAATTTCAGAGGAAATTACAGAGGAAACAACCGAGGAAGGAATAATTCCAACCGAGGTAATAGACAAAATCAAAATAACAACAACTATAACAATGTCCGAGCAATCGAAACTGCTAGTACATCACAAAATGCTACAGCTTCGGGAAACTAAATAAGACGGTTCACACAATCAATCTTAGTTTCAACATTTTTATACATGTGCATAATAATAATACGAATACAAAATTAACATTTTTAATAGATACAGGAGCAGATATTTCACTTATCAAAAACAGCTCAGATAATTTCCAAGACATAGACCAAAATACAATAACAAACATTTTTGGAGTTGGAGAAGGTTCAACAACATCTCTAGGTCTAGTAAACATAGAACTAGCAAAAAATAATTACATAATTCCACATAGTTAATTCTAATTTCCCAATACCCACCGATGGAATCATCGGAATAGACTTTATAAAGAAATACAATTTCAAATTAGATTTTAATACAGAAGAAGACTGGTTAATTTTGCGACCAGACAATATCACTTGTCCAATAAACGTACCAATAACACATACAATAGGCAATAACTCAACGTTATTACCAGCCCGATCCGAAGTAGTCCGACTAATTAAATTAGATACATCCTATGAACAGATCCTCATTCCTAATCAAGAAATAGACACAGGCATCTTTATTGCAAATACAATAACGACTAGTAAAAACACAGTAATTCGTATAATAAACACAACCAAAAGAAACCAAATAATAAATATTGATAAGATACAATTTGAAAGTCTTAACAAATATGAAATAGTAAAAACAATTGATAACGAAAGAAATGAACATATTTTACAAAAATTAAACACCATTGTTTAAAAAACAACTAAATAAATTATGCACAAATTACACAGACATATTCGGACTTGAAACCGAATCTATAAGTACCAATAATTTTTACAAACAAAAATTATGATTGAAAGACGATGAACCGATATACATCAAAAATTATAGAGTACCAGAATCACAGAAAGAAGAAATACACAGACAAGTTAACAAATTAATTGATGATAAAATAGTAGAACCAGCCGTATCTGAATACAACAGCCCATTGCTACTAGTACCGAAGAAATCATTACAAGGTTCCGCAACAAAACGATGGCGACTGGTAATCGATTATAGACAAATTAATAAAAAGCTCTTATCAGACAAATTTCCACTTCCAAGAATAGACGATATTCTTGATCAATTAGGACGAGCAAGATACTTCTCGTGCCTAGACTTAATGTCAGGATTCCATCAAATAGAACTAGATGAAAACTCAAGAAACGCAACGTCATTTTCAACGAGCAACGGCTCCTATCGCTTTACGCGATTACCCTATGGTTTAAAAATTGCGCCCAGTTCATTCCGAAGAATATTGACAATGGCATTTTCTGGATTAGAACCTTCACAGGCATTCCTGTATATGGATGACTTAATAGTCATCGGTTGTTCCGAAAATCATATGATCAAAAATTTGACTATCGTCTTTGACCTATGTAGGAAAAAAAACCTAAAACTACACCCAGACAAATGTTCATTCTTCATGCATGAAGTGACTTTTCTAGGTCATAAGTGTACTGATCGTGGTATTTTGCCAGATGATAAGAAATACGAAGTCATTGACAAATACCCCGTCCCTACGGACGCTTTCAGCGCAAGAAGATTCATTGCATTTTGCAATTATTATAGACGTTTCATCAAAAATTTTTCTGGCTACTCTCGTCACATAACAAGGTTATGTAAAAAGAATGTAAAATTCGAGTGGACTTCAGAATGCCAAAATGCATTCACATATCTCAAACAATCATTAATACAACCCACGTTATTACAATATCCAGATTTCAGCAATGAATTTTGCATTAAACCAGATGCAAGTAAACAAGCTTGCGGGGCAGTATAAACACAAACATACGATGAGATACAACTACCAGTAGCATATGCCTCTCGCAGCTTCACAAAGGGAGAAAGTGACAAAAACACTACAGAGCAAGAATTAGCGGCAATACACTGGGCAATTAACTACTTCAGACCATACATATATGGCAAACATTTCGTTGTAAAAACAGATCATAGGCCTTTAACATACCTATTCTCAATGAGAAATCCTACTTTCAAACTCACTAGAATGAGACTTGATTTAAAACAGTATAAGTTCACAGTAGAATACCTTAAAGGAAAAGATAATCATGTAGCCGATGCGTTATCAAGAATAACCATCGATGAATTAAAAAATATGCAAAAACAAGTCTTGAAAGTCACTACAAGACAACAGAGTAGACAAAACAACTGCGCAGTAAATGAAAAGAACAAGAAATTTTGCCAAGGCAAATACTTGAAAATGCTTCTAAGCCCAACGTATATGAAGTCATCAATAATGACGATGTACGAAAAATAGTGACCTTGCATATAACTGACACATTATGTTTCTTTAAACATGGTAAGAAAATTATTGCAAGAATTGAGATTAGCGACCTATATACTAATGGAACTCTCGACTTAGGTCAGTTCTTCCACAGGCTTGAAAAAGAAGCCGGTATACTTGGTATCAGCCAACTCAAAATGGCACCGAGCGGAAAGATCTTTGAATTAATTTCAACTGAAACTTTCAAAAATATGGGCAATGAATTTTTAAAACAAATAAGAGTAGCGCTACTCAAGCCGGTGACCACAATATCTGATGATATTGAAAAAGAAGCAATACTGTCTACATTTCACAATGATCCTATTCAAGGAGGTCATACTGGCATTTCAAGAACGCTAGCGAAAATCAAAAGAAATTACTATTGGAAAGGGATGATAAATTTCATATCTCAGTACATACGTAGATGTCCAGAATGTCAGAAAGCAAAAACAACAAAGAACATAAAGACCCCTTTAACAACTACAGACACACCAATTAAAGCATTTGACAAAGTCATTATTGACACAGTTGGACCATTACCCAAATCAGACAATGGTCATGAATACATAATTACTTTAATATGTGATCTGACCAAATACCTTGTTGCTATCCCCATAGCAAACAAAACTGCTAGTACAGTAGCCAAGGCTATATTCGAATCATTCATTCTCAAATACGGTCCGATGAAGACGTTCATCACCGATATGGGAACAGTATATAGAAACACAATCATGAACGAACTTGAAAATACTTGAACTTTGAAAATAAACAATCTTACATCAACAGCTCACCACCATCAAACACTTGGTACGGTAGAGAGAAGCCACAGAACACTAAATGAATATCTACGTTCATACATATCAGTCGATAAAACTAATTGGGACGTATGGCTTAACTATTTCGTATATTGTTTCAATACTACACCATCAATGGCACATAACTATTGTCCATATGAATTAGTATACAGTAAAACACCTAATTTACATAAAGAATTAAGCATTAAAAATACAACATAGATAATTACGCAATAGAATCTAGATACAGATAAGAAATGGCATACAAAAGAGCCAAAATAATGTTAGAAAACCATAAACGTAAAAATAAGGAATACTACGATAGGAAAGTACTAGGTAAGGAAATAATAATTAACGATAAAGTTCTTTAAAGAAATGAAACAGGAAATAAACTAGACAATAGATATTTAGGACCATATATAGTAGTAAAAATAGAAGAACCGAACAATATAATAATAAAAGACGATAAAAACAAAACTCAAAAAGTTCATAAGGATAGATTAAAAACTTTTAACGAATAACGTAATTTTTCATTAAATAACAAAAATACGAAACATTTAAACTCTCAATTTTATTCAAAAGAAAACACAAATTATTCTTATCATCATCATGCAACCGATTGGTCTGATCAACCACATCAACAGAATATGGTAATGATGACAATAATATACAAAAATTAAAAAATACAACAATTTCATGAATTTACAAAGAGAATATTTTTAAATATATTTTTAAATCTACACAATACATATAAATAAATAACAAATCAAAATACAATTTTATATACACAAAAATAAAAAAAATAAAAATTATATGTATATTATAATAATAAAAAAAAAAAAACACAAAAACAAAAATAGCAAATATATGAAATGAAAAAAAAAAAAAATTATTTTTTAAAAATGACTACATATATTACGTCATTTCTTTAAAAAGGGAGGTGTAGTGTATCTACCCTCAATATGTAGAGTAGAGTTAATATGTAAGTAAAGTATATACATTGTGACACTTTGTCACATAAATGATAATAAGCACAAATAATATCAAAAGACCACCAACACCTACATACACACTCCAGCTCTTGAAATACGATCTAACGCTTATACATAAGCCGATCGCGGAGCGTGAGAATGCTGAGCATGCACTTTGCAGCTCAAGTGGTCAAGCTATACACAAGCTATGTATGCCCTCTGCATACACATGTATATGTATACAATATAACAAACACATAGTCTTAAGCACACCATGTACGGGTAGCTGTACCCAAGAACAGCAATATGAATTCATTCGAATAAACCGATTCAAACAGAGCAGATGCTCTGAGCTCCAAAACCAAATCTATTATATCTACTACATCTATACCTATCTCAAATAAAAGATATTACAATCTACAAAACCGGTCAAATCATCAAGAAGAATACCCTATGACATCAGCTAAGACTTTAAAACGATTGAGGATGGAAGAGGATAAGGAAATATCTAACCCCCAAAAAAAAAACACAAACTGACTTAAGAATAAATTGAAGGTGAAAATTACCAGGCATCTAGAAACCGTCAACATATTTTAACCGATATTCATAAAAATGCGTCGGCCAGATAAGTTAAGAACAATGCTTATATCATTAAGCTTACATCTGAGATGACGTTTCCAGTGAAATCATATCGAATTGATAGTCCATTTATTAATATGATTGATTTAAAAAAGTTTTATCAGCAGTGTTAAAAACAAGCATTGTATGATAGATTACAGAACCATTAAATTTATCCTAAGTGTATATGGTACATACATAAAGCAAACAGATGAAGGAGTTACAGTGGAAACAATGAAGCACTTTAAAACTGCCTACAAATCTGTATACATAAATGAAGACATTATTGATGAGTCAAATTCGGCCATAGATTGCTTACATACATTGAGCAGCGAGTTTCAAGAAAAAAAAATTTTAACTATTTTGAAACTACTATAATAAAACTGGAAAACATTCCTGCCAGCGGATACATTAAAGCGCCTAAAAAAAAAAAGAGCCCGTAATGCGCTTATAAACGTGCAGAATGCCGACGTATTTTGTTTCAAGTGGTGTATACTAGCATTTATAGCTAATCAAAACCATGAAAATAGGACTGTTACAACCCCCAGCAAAGGAAATATTCGAGAGAAAGGATGACAAAGCCTCAAAGCTATAACATTAATATTTATGATGAAACTATTGTGTATGGCGGAATGACTTTAGATTTTTCGGGAATTAAATTTCCAATCGAAAAAAATAGGAGTTCGATATTTTGACAAAAACAATGTCAACTTTAGCATAAATATTTATGAAATTGATGAAGCAGGTGAAAAAATTGTTGGTCCCACGATTAAAACAAAAGAAAGAAAACGGAACCACATTAATATATTGGGAATAGATAATATTACCCAAAACATTATGCATTATGCGTATATAACAAATCTTCACAATTTTCTAAAGGAAAATCGGGAGGATATTTTTGTGAGAACTGTCTTCAGTGTTATCACGTGAAAAGCACTACTCACAACAAACTGGAACGCGGAAAAGTGTCCTCATTTTATCCTGACCCTAATACGACAACATCGTTTAAAGGGTATCACAAAAAATTATCTCCTCCAGTGGTAATTTATGCAGACACTGAGGTTCATGAAAATTACAAAACATGCTTGAATTCTTCTACTTCAAAGGTAAATAAAACAACATTTTATAAAGTTATATTTAACTTACATATTAAAATTTTATAATTTTATAGGCGTTGATTGTATACAAATATTTGTAAAACTCTTAAAGAAAAAACGTTGAGTCTGATGACTAATTTGATGAACAAATGGTAATTGTTGCGCCTGTGAGAAAGAGATAAACGCGAACGATCTGAACAAATTCTTCGACCAATTTTCTGGAGTATACGTAGGTCCTATTCATAAGTATTATAAGCCCAAGTTTATATTAAGTGACCCTTTCGCTCCTGTAATGTTCCATAATTTGTCTAAAAATGATCTCCATTTATTTATTACTAAATAAAAGGGGAACTTAAGTCCCATACCTTGCAATAAAAAGCTCTATATAGCACTTACGCAGACTATCAAAATCAATGCTACAAGCAGATATAAAATAAGATACATAGATTCAGTCCGATTTTTAAATTCAAGTTTAGAAAAACTACCAAGCTATAAGGAGGATAAAGATTTTAAAATTCTAAGTACGAAATTTCAGGGAGAAAAATTTAAGCAAATGAGGAGGAAGGGGGTGTTTCCCTATGGCTACTTAGATATTTTTGAAAAGTTTAATGATACCCAACTTCCAAGCATTGATAGTTTTTATAATTCTTTTAGTGAAGAAAATTGTAGTATAGATAACTTTAATTTCGCACAGAAAGTTTGGGATGCATTTAACTGTCGAACTATTAAAGACTATTTAAAACTATATTTAGAAAGCAACGTTTTAATTTTAGCAGACGAGTTTGAAAATTTTAGGAAAATTTGCAAAAAATATATAAGTTAGATCCCATTAATTATGTTACTGCGCCATCAATATCATGGGATGCTATGCTCACGTTCACTAATGTAAATTTAGAACTAATAAATGATGGTGATATGTATAATTTTTTAAAAAGAGCAATTCGGGGAGGGTTGACTCAAAGCACTCAGCGGATTTCTATAGCAAATAATATATACTTAAAAACTTCGATCCAAAAAAAACCGAACAATTTTTAAGTTATATTGATGCCAATAATTGTATGGGTGGGATAGGAGTCAGCCCTTACCACTATCAGGGTATAAGAGAAGGATGTAAATAGATATAGTTCTGCACAAATTGAATTTTTATCAGTAAATGAGTAAATGAAATTTTCCCATATAAATGTTTAAGTTTTCTTAATCAAACATCCGTTTTTAAATCACCTTAAAAGAACCTTAACGAAAATGGACTCGAAACAAATTGAGCTCTTCTTGATGCAGTTCGAAGACATGATATTTGAGGAACACGTAACGTAGCTTATCTCTCGAGGATTGGGAGGATAAGGAACTGATCCACTCTAGGTATGGATTCCACTACAAGCTTTGTCCCTAGAGTGATGATGACACTTCGGAAGGACCAGATACGTGCCAGTGTCATAGGCTTCCGATTCTAAGAGACGAGGCCTTCAGTATTATGTTAAAATATTATAAGTTAAACAAAAGAGTTGTATAGCAACGACTCAAATAATAAACCAAATAGATTTTCTTAAATATTTTGCATTTAATTTTTTTTAAATTAGACTTTTTAACATTAACATTTCAAGTATTAATTTATTATTATATAAAAAGTCATTTCTCTTAATTTGTTTGATGAAATTATTAAGAGATTTCTTCTTACATTTACAAAGAAAACTATTAGAAAAATATCCCAGAAAAATTCTGCTGATCTTTCGAAATAAAAAAAAATTAATGAGTACCGGGCTGATCTGAGCATTGGCGTTTCCAATAATTTCAGCCACACAACCCCTTAAAAAAGTTTTTAAAAGCTTATCCGAAGTGATCTCATTTAAAAATTGATTGTGTTTTTGTATGTTTTGTAGACAAATTTTAAGTTTGTAAGGTATTCATCAATTTTAATCAAGGGATCGTATTTACAGTATACTTTAGAAAAGTAAAAGGTTCGGAAACTCTTCCTTCCATTCGTGTTATGCAATGCGACATCAAATTCGATTATACGGTGGAACTAATTTTTAATTTTAGTTTTTATAGAATTTAAATCCTTTTATAAAAATCAATTATATTGTTTATTCATAATCAGGAGCAATAGCCAAGTCGATCTCGCCATGTCCGCATGAAAATGGAGACTTCGGAAACTATTAAATATAAAAAGATTAGATTAGACATGCACATTGTAGTGACGATATCTATTGGCTTTTACCTCTTTCAAAAATTTTTTAAATTTGATATATCATCGATACGATCACATATCTTCACAACTGCTACTTCTGATGTTCCTCGATTGCCCTACAAACGTGACTAAGCTTAGCTTGTATTTTCGCGCTGAATATATAGCCCACAGCTAGTGTGCCCAGGTCGTACTATTGGATTGTGGGCACCTTCCGATAACGCGCTGTCGAGAACGTCCAGTTGCTGGTATGTTTAGTGTTGCCGATAACGTGTTATCGATATTCCAGGGCTGCACGGATCAATTGGTATGCTTAGTGTGGCCAATTGCGTGGAGATCCCAGGGCTACACTGTGCTTAAATTTGGGCGCGAAGTTAGTGTTTGTCTGATTATACCCGTTACTCGTAGAGTAAAAGGGTATACTAGATTCGTTGAAAAGTATGTAACAGGCAGAAGGAAGCGTTTCCGGCCATATTAAGTATATATATTCTTGATCAGGATCAGTAGCCGAGTCGATCTGGCCATGCCCGTCTGTCCGTCCGTCTGTCTGTCCGTCTGTCCGTATGAACGTCGAGATCTTAGGAACTACAAAAGCTAGAAAGTTGAGATTGAGTATACAGACTCCAGGGACATAGACGCAGCGCAAGTTTGTCGATTCAGGTTGCCACGCCCACTCTAACGCCCACAAACCGCCCAAAACTGCCACGCCCACATTTTTGAAAAATGTTTTAATATTTTTATCATTTTTGTATTGGTCTTATAAATTTCTATCGATTTGCAAAAAAACTTTTTGCCACACCCACTCTAACGCCCACAAACCGCCCAAAGCTGCCACGCCCACACTTTTGAAAAATGTTTTGATATTTTTTCATTTTTGTATTAGTCTTGTAAATTTCTATCTATTTGCCAAAAAACGTTTGGCCACGCCCACTCTAACGCCCACAAACCGCCAAAAACTGTCCTTCGCACTTACACTAGCTGAGTAACGGGTATCAGATAGTCGGGGAACTCGACTATAGCGTTCTCTCTTGTTTTTCATTAAAAACTCTTTTGATGGAATGTTAAAATAATGTTTTACTTTCTCGATCACTTTAGCTTAGTAAGGGGTCTGACAGTAGAGGAACTCGACTATATCGTTCTCTCTTGCTTTAATTTAAATTGACATTTTACAACATTCTTAAGTGAAGTTTGGTTGTCAATATTGTTTTCTAGTGATTTAGATAACAACATATTTACATATTGATAAAATTTTTCCTTTTTTAAAATTTAATTTTAATTTTCACCTGCCACGTACATGGTCGTTCAAACGCCATGTTGGCCAACTGTTGCAACTGGGGTGCTAAATCCTAATGTGAAAATATAATATATATAATAAATTTATAATTTATATGTCGGGGCGAAAATAATGTGTATGCGCTTAGTCGCTATTTACTTCTTCTTCATGTTCCTTCTGCTGTTATTCGTGTTCCTATTCATTGTCAATGTGTGAGGATGAGTAGATGAATTATCTATAAAGGACTCTGAGGACTCTGCTAGAATGAGAGCGATATAGCTGTTGCTGAACGTGGCCACTTGCGCTACTTGAATTAGAGTGAGAAAGAGACATAATGAAAAGCGAATGTCAAAAATTGGGAAGACAAAAAGCAGTCTGTACGAAACGACACATTAACCGTTGAGAAGCCAAAGTAGACGCAAGTGGACTCGTTAAACGCGCGCAGCTTTACAAATTGAGTAGTGAAAAAATCATTATGAGTGACGCCGATATGAACGTACGAACGGACTACGAGGCTCCTGGCATCAATAACCCGGCATATAAGACCAAATATGATAAGAACACACAAGAACCCAAATCTCGATCACGACTCCACCACATGCAGTACATTCGCCACGAGCAGACAGTCAGCGAAGTCCCAATAAGAACAACAAGCCCAATGCAGCCCAACATAAACCAAGAAATTTCACAACAAACAACAGCTCAGCAAGAACAGGCACATTGACTCCAGCTACGACGGCAGTGCATCCGCCACGTGCGCTGCATCAGCAGAATGTCTGCACCGGCCAAGTCGTGGGAACGCCAACGACATCGGACACCTTCAGCGACAACGGCGCAGCCACAACGGCAGCGGCAAAGCTACAGCGGCAGCGACGGCTTCGACGACATCAGCGACGTCGGCAGAGAATAGGTTTAATTATTAATTTTAAAACTTAGTCCAGTTGGTTCCAAAATTAACACCAATAAAATCTGACTTGTTCTTTTTTTTAAAAGAAAATTAAAAATATCTTTTAATTGGCGCCCGAACAGGGACCGGTAAACAGAGCCTTCGTCAAAAGGATCACGCGTAACGTTAAAGTACCTAAAGCAGCTACAAGTTCGCGTCGCAGTGCCTAAAATATAGCCACAGTGAACACTGACTAATCAACAACTACAAAAAATAAGTAGAAGTGACAAAAAATCGCACAGTGTAAAAGTGCCTTTAAAAAAGAAGCCACAACATCAAGTGCGTCCAGTGAACAAGTGCGAAAGATTCTAAGGTTCAGTTTAGCAGGAGCCTTCGAAGGAACTCAGTGCCACCAAGGGTCCCGAGTCACCCACACCCGAACACCGCTACGTCGCTGCCCAACGTGGGACAACGTGGGAAAATGTTATTTATCGCGTAAGCTAGAAAAATAAGTTTAAAAACAAACACTACTATACTAAAAAGAAGAATTAAAAAAAAGGGAAAGAAAAGTAAATTTAAAAACAAGAAAAAAATTTAAAACAAGAAAGATAAGAATCTTATGAGAATAATAATCTATTGAAAATAAGTCAAAATAGAATTTAAACAACAATACTTAAAAGAAATATACAATAAGCTTAAATAATTTTAGAAAAAATACATCGATATATAACTCAAACTAAAAATTCAAAAAGAAAAAACACCCGAAACCCCAAAACATCTATTAGTTGTTGTCCGAAATAAACAAATCCTTAAGCCTTTAACATGTCAAAAGATAGAGAATTGGCAAGTGCATTAGCTGCACTTAATATAGGTACCGATAGCGGGGAACAACCCGGGGGAAGCCACCAGTACACCGGTAGCTAGCCCAGAGCTAAAACAGGTAATTATGTCTCTCATCAAAGAGACATTAGGGGGAACGAGTTATTTGGGGAACTTTTGAATAAACTTTTGAATAACAGAAATGTTAGAAGATGTCCCCTTTATCGGCCCACTACCGGGCGAGTCCGAAAAACTACCAGACCTTACAAAACTAATCAGAGAATTTTCAGGAAACCGCACAGAGTTTGGTTCTTGGAAGAAGAATGTATCTAGAATAATGAGTTTGTACGAGGGTAGGGAAAACACCAACGCATATTTTTTGATAACGTTGGTGATTAGGAACAAAATCACCGGCGAGGCCGATGCCGTGTTAGAATCCTATAACACCCCTCTGAACTGGAAGGCGATTGCAAAATGCCTAACGGATCAGTTCGCTGACAAACGCGACCTCAAGACCCTAGAGTACCAATTGTTCTCGATGACTCAAGAACGACTGACCATTGCCGAATTCTATCAGGCCGTTTACTACCAATTATCGCTGATCCTTAATCAAATCAGCGTGCAAGAATTAAAACCTGATAGTGTCCATGCCCTGAAACAAAATTATCGAGAAAAGGCCTTAGATACTTTCATACGGGGATTAAATGGAGACTTGCCCAGACTCTTGGCCATCAAAGAACCCAGAGATCTCGGTCACGCTTTACACTTGTGTGAATTGGTCGACAATCAGGAACAAAGGAACGCGTTCACGCCCAAATTCAGGCAGCATGCACCTCCTGTACCTCCTAGGCAAGCGCAGCCGCCTGCCTTTAACAGGTCCATACCAAGGAGATTGCTTACAGCAGACTCTGCGGGAAATTGGAGAGTTTTCAACCCTAGACTATATTATCGTCCAGCTCCCCAACATACGACAGACCCACGCACTACCGGAAATCCGCAGATCTGGCAAACGGGAGCAGCTGACCAACAGAAACGCTGTCAACGACCCCAGTATCCCACAAATCAAAATTATCAGCCAGCACGGCAATTCTATCCGCCTCCGCGTCCAACGGCCCCTACACCACAACCGAAACCCTTACTAATGGACATCAACGGCTCCATTCGTTCAGGCAACGTCAATTACATGAATAGACCCAATGTTAACGACTTCTCTGGGAAACGACCTGCCCCATTAAACGGACCTCCACCTAAAATCCTTAGGCAGCTTCACATTGCCACGGGGGTTCCAGAAAGGGGGTTCTATCGTTTTCGCAAGTTAATTATATTCGAAATTCTCTTGGTCGATTTTGGATCTATGCCTTCTAACAAGTCCTGTTTCTGACTAGAGTAGCACCTCTTAGTCAACCAGAAGATCCATATCATTCTACAATCGACACATGTACTATTACGGTGTGAGAGGCCAAATAAGTTAACCAAACGACCAATCGTTTTCGTAAGGCAAACTTGCTGAGGCCAAATAATTTTTTATTTTTTTATCTGGCTTTAATTGGTCCGATCTTTATTCTTGCAACATAATGACCATCAATAATATGGCCATAATTATATATTATACTGCAATTAAATAATTCTTTAACTATTGTGTTCCGATGTACTATCCGTCCATCTCTAGCAAACCTCCTTGTAGAGTTGACACATCTAAGTCCAGACTTTATACAAAATTTAAAAATATCGGTTCTCAGTCTATACTTTCTAAAATGTAAGTGCTCAGTTAAATTTTACCGTGCTTAATGTTCTCAGTATATATTTTCTTAAATGTAAGTGCTCGATTAAATTTTACCGTGCTTAATGCTAGGTGTTGTACAGGATCTCAAACAATTTTGTAGTTTCGTCAACACTAAGCGCAAAACAATCTCTTACTCTTCCCCGCTATTTTTTGAAAATACTACGGTAACATCGGATCAGGCAATAGCCAATCTATTTGCCAATTTTTTTCAAACCACATATTCTACGTTACCTCATTCCGAAAGGCCTTACTCTTACACGGTATCAAAGTCGAATTTAATATTCTGTCCCACTCTAAACGAAAGCTCACTGCTTTATGACCTTCAGCGAGTTAAGCCTGTCTAATCGACAGGTCCCGACGGAATTCCTGGCTGTGTGCTCGGATTCTGTGCGGAAGCCTTGTGCAAGCCTCTACTAAAACTGTTTAACTTATCTCTGGAATCTACACAGTTCCCCCAAATATGGAAGGAGTCCTTTGTGATCCCTCTCCATAAAAAAGGCAGCAAATCGGATGCAACCAATTACAGAGGAATCTCAAAATTGTCTGCTATCCCTAAGCTTTTTGAAAACGTAATCACTCCTCATTTGCAGCACCTTTGTTGGTCTATTATATCACCATGTCAGCATGGGTTCATGAAAACAGATCAACAACTACTAACCTTCTGGAGCTTATCTCCTTCGTAGTTCAGGGCTTCAAAAATAATATTCAAACAGATGTCATCTAAACGGATTTTAGTAAAGCATTCGACTAAGTTAATCATTCACTTTTTTTAAAAAAACTTGATTTATAAGGTTTCCCTGTTGATCTCCTAAATTGGATTCTAAGTTATCTGAATGGCAGCACGCAACGGGTCGTTTTTTAAAATTCTCTTTCTTGTATTCTCCGAGTCACATCCGGTGTCCCACAAGGGAGCCACCTAGGTCCGCTCCTTTTGTACTTATTCATTAACGAACTTTTCTTAATAATAAAGCATTCGCGTGTACTTATGTACACTGATGATGTAAATTATGTCTCCAGGAAGGCGAGAGCCATTTAGAATTACAATCCGATCTAGAAAGCTTTCAAACCTGGTGCTGTGATAACGTATTAAACTTAAATGGCTCTAAGTGTAAAGTTATGACCTTTTGTCGTGCTAACCCAATGCACGCGACTTACACTGTAAGTGGGTGCTCTTTGGACAGAATAACACATGTTGATGACCTTGGTGTTCTTCTGGACCCTAAACTTAAATTTTCATTTCGTCTATTGTCATTAAGCCCAGGGGTGTGCTTGGTTTTATAAAACGGTGGTCAAAGGAATGTGGCACTTGCGGCAGAGCTAAAACTGCAACGCCATCTAGGTGTCATATTGCGAGGCGTGCGCCACCTGCATAACGCGTGAAGGGATTAGCGGCAGGGTCATGGGTCTTACAGGGCCAATTGTCAGATTTCCCGGAGAGAGAAAAATCTCTACAAATCTGGCAGATGCTAGGTTGCCGCCTTATTCTGGCGTCATCAGCAGTCATTCTCAAGTTAAGGATCGGCAGAGAAAGTTCGTTTGGTGTTTGTGGGCAATTTAAGCCAAAAAAGTGCAAGTCCAAGAGGCGAACCAGATTGGAAAATAGCTTGAGCCGGCGGAGAGCTGGGGTAAAGGGCGGAAAAGGGTTAAAATAGCCAGACATTTATTGCCTAACTCTTGTGCAGGGTTTTAAAAGAACAAACTAGAGCCAGTTTACTGATCCGGAAGGAAGAAACGCTACAGCCAGGCAGCGCCAGAAATTTCAGTTTTTTTGTCAGGCCACAAAAGGGAATTAAAAGGCAAAGCGGACAACAAATCTTCGACTGCAGCTTCTGCGGCCAAGGAAGGCCTACGGACCACGGAAGAAGTAGCCGCCGATTAGTGGATTTTTGTCAGTTGGCTCGCGCGCTTCTCCAGCAGCATGTATAAAGATTGAAAAACGAAAGAAAAGTCCGATCCGCTCGTGAATGCGCTGAACGCGATTTAAAACTAATAACTGTTATAAGACCCGCATTTAGGGCAAATTTAAAGAGAAAAAAAAAATCCAAAAAAAAAGGGAGAAAAACCCTAACTACGAAAAAAAGAAAAGATAATTATGTGTTAGTAAATTAGGTTAAGATTTTTTTTTATTATTGTGGAAAGATAATGTGCAAGTTAATGTGAGGAGAAGTGTACGATTTCTTTGTTTTGTGTTTTATGTTTGTGTTAAATTTGTAAGCCACACGGGGAAAAAAAATGTCCCAACTTTAAAAGGAGAAAAAAAAATAACAGGGATACCTCCTAAGAATGTGTGCGGAATAATCAATATTTTTATATTTTTATTCAAAAAAAAATAGAAAAACTTTACTCCCAAAAAAATAGCTGCCGTCGCCGAAAGCGCTTTCTCCGATGGAAGTTACAAAAGAAAAGGGTGAGTCTCCAAAAACTATATTGAGTATATTGGCCAAATTAAAATGAGTTCAGCACTAAAAGCATTAACGTAGATGTCCCTATTGTTATACCCGTTACTCGTAGAGTAAAAGGGTATACTAGATTCGTTGAAAAGTATGTAACAGGCAGAAGGAAGCGTTTCCGACCATATAAAGTATATATATTCTTGATCAGGATCAGTAGCCGAGTCGATCTGGCCATGTCCGTCTGTCCGTCCGTCTGTCTGTCCGTCTGTCCGTATGAACGTCGAGATCTCAGGAACTACAAAAGCTAGAAAGTTGAGATTAAGTATACAGACTCCAGGGACATAGACGCAGCGCAAGTTTGTCGATTCATGTTGCCACGCCCACTCTAACGCCCACAAACCGCCCAAAACTGCCACGCCCACACTTTTGAAAAATGTTTTGATATTTTTTCATTTTTGTATTAGTCTTCTAAATTTCTATCGATTTGCCTAAAAACTTTCTGCCACGCCCACTATAACGCCCACAAACCGCCCAAAGCTGCTACGCCCACACTTTTGAAAAATGTTTTGATATTTTTTCATTTTTGTATTAGTCTTGTAAATTTCTACCGATTTGCCAAAAAACTTTCTGCCACGCCCACTATAACGCCTACAAACCGCCAAAAACTGTGTTTAAGACTCTCCTTCTCCCTTCCACTAGCTGAGTAACGGGTATCAGATAGTCGGGGAACTCGACTATAGCGTTCTCTCTTGTTTTTTCTTGAAACGCTCAGATAAATAATAACGTAAAGATCATAAAGGAAATGCAAAAGAACTAAACATAATCACACTGAGAGAAATCCGAAACGATCGCTATTTAAATTCACGCATATTATTGTCTTGTAATTTTTTTCGTCAATTTTTTTTATATATTTTTAACCCTCACTTTGCGTTAATTCCAAAAACAATAGTTTAATTATATGCTAAAATTTATCTATTTACACTTTCATTCCTATTTATATTATATGCCTAGTTTTCAGAATGTTTACATATATTAGTAATAAAATCCAATTTATAATGTGGTAATACGCTAAGTTTTTGCCGCAGCTAGCATGAGGCCCTTGCGAATAGATTAGGTTTCAAAAGGGGCCATCAATGAAAATTATGATGATAAGATGGCCATTGGTAGGGTGGGTCAACGAAGGCCTCCAACAACACCGGAGGCTAGCCGAGATCGGTTTGGCGTAAACTATTTGAACATGTCTTCCTCTTCTATATGTCTGTAATATGAGTTCTCCTACTTCCGGATCAGGTTAGCTTGTCTAGCACGCGAAAATGTTTTATAATCAAAAATAGGCAAATATGGGATCGCAGCAAGACCACCACCCCCTTTTACCGACAAGCAGCAGCCGGACCATCGCTCGCGTGCGCTGACTTTATTCTTGGATGTGATACGTTACAGGAATTTGATGATCCTTACATTACCAAAACCTTATTCATATCTCTAGTTCGTTCGATCCTCGAGTATGGATCACCTGTTTGGAGCCCACAATATAAAGTTTACTCGGACCGCGATGAATCGGTTCAAAAGAACATATTACTTTTTGCCTTACGACGCCTTAATTGGGATGCAAACCTTAGATTACCTCCTTACCCCCTCCTACCAAGTAGACTAATGTTAATTAACTTACTACCCTTAGCTAACCGTAGAACGATGCTTTATTTTCAATCTTATTCGTGGTGAAGTTAATAGTCCCGACTTGGTTTGTTGTAATTATCACTCTGTTATATTAATAAACACCCAAGAGAAGGTTTTAGTTTTATGTTTTATATTTAAGTTATTATTTTCCGCAACACCAGCACCACACACTTAGCAAGCACAAGAAAGAAGAGAACAACAGTAGTGTGACCGAAGGCCACGTATTCATAAAATACCATGAAGTGGTTAATACTTTAAAATGGTATTTCTGTAATAGGGATGGGACATTCCAACACGCCCCCTCAGAAATAGCATCTTTTAAATTATAAACTTAACATTATACATTTATTTGTAATTATTATTAATTTAGTGTGGGTGGTGTGCATTATGGGAACTTATGTGATCCAGCATTTGCTGCAAGGATACGGGGAAAACCCAGAAAAACCCGATCAGATCACTTATATGAGTATACATATGTTTACAAAGAATTAATTTTTAAATTTACAAAAAAACGAACAAGTCTTTCAATGAAAATAATAACTAAAATATAAAACATAAAACTAAAACCTTCTCTTGGGTGTTTATTAAAATAACAGAGTGATAATTACAACAGGTTATGGGCCCAGTCCATGCCTAAAACAATTGATTTGTAAAGCAACTAATTATAACAAAGTTCGTGTTTTCGATTCTTGGAAATTTTGAATTTCTTAGAAATTGCGAGCTCTTGTGAAATTGCATTGAGTTCATTTCCGCGTGTGTCTACCTATACTTATACAACTCTGTATGTGTGCACGCTAACATGGACAAGACAAAAGTACGCAATTTGGAAATTCAGAATTAGTGCTTTGTTGACCGAACTGGATGTGCTTAGGGTCATCGATCAAGACAAACCTGATAAATTAAATGAACAGTGGATGAAAGCTGAGCGTTGTGCAAAAAGCACAATAATCGAGTACCTAAGCGATTCATTTCTGAACTTTGCGACAAGCGAAATAACGGCTCGTCAAATTCTTGGAAACTTGGACTCGATATATGAAAGAAAAAGTTTGGCATCGCAGTTGGCCATTCGCAAACGCTTGCTTTCTCTGAAACTATCAGGCGAAATGTCCCTATTGTCTAATTTTACTATTTTCGATGATTTGATAAATGAGTTGTTGGCCGCAGGTGCAAAAATAGAAGAATTAGATAAAGTGTCTCATTTGTTAATTACATTGCCTTCGGCTTACGATGGTGTCATCACAGCAATAGAGACGTTGTCAGAGGGTAATTTAACATTGGGATTTGTAAAGAATAGATTACTAGATCAGGAAATAAAAATTAAAAATGATCATAATGACACCAGCAGGAAAGTTTTAAATACGATTGTGCAAAATAAAAACTACAGCAATAAAAACAATTCATTTAAAAATCGCGTTAATGAACAAAAGAAAACATTTAAGGGAAATTCTAAGAATAGGGTTAGATGTCACCATTGTGACAAAAAGGGACACATTAAAAAGGATTGTTACCACTATAAACGTATACTAAATGAAAGAAAGAACAATAATACAAACTACAATAAACAAGCTAAAACCGCAACATCACAAGGCATTGCATTCATGGTAAAAGTAAAAGAGAACCGCGTGGTAGATAAATGTGGATTTATTCTCGATTCCGGTGCAAGTGATCATCTCATAAATCATGATTCGCTTTACGTTGATTCAGCCGCCGCTGAAGATCGCTGTGGCCAAGCAAGGCGAATATATATTCGCATCTAAGCGTGGCATTGTGCGTTTGCGCAATAACCATGACATAACGCTGGAGGATGTGCTGTATTCCAAGCAGGCTGCTGGAAACTTGATGTCGGTGAAACGCCTACAAGAGGCTGGAATGTCGATTAAATTTGGCAAGAACGGTATAGCCATTTCTAAGAATGGGTTGACCGTGTTCAAGAATTAAGGTATGTTTAACAACATTCCCATTGTTGAATTTCAAGCATATAATATAGATGCGAAGAATAAAAATAATTTTCGATTATGGCATGAGAGGCTTGGTCATATAAGCAATGGCAAGTTATTAGAAATAAAACGAAATAATATGTTTAGTGATAACAGACTTTTAAATAATTTAGAGATCTCCAGTGAAATTTGCGAATCATGTTTAAATGGAAAACAAGCCAGGTTACCTTTTAAACAATTTAAAGACAAGACCCATATTAAAAGACCCCTATTCGTTGTGCACTCAGATGTTTGTGGACCAATTTCTCCAGTTACTTTAAATGACAAAAATTACTTCGTGATCTTTGTTGATCAGTTTAACCACTATTGTGTAACTTACTTAATAAAACATAAATCTGACGTATTTAATATGTTTGAAAACTTTGTAGCAAAATGTGAAGCTCATTTTAATTTGAAAATTGTTAATTTGTACATTGACAATGGGAGAGAATATCTCTCAAATGAGATGCGTCAATTTTGTGTTAAAAAGGGTATTACTTATCACTTAACATACACCACTGTTAAATGGTGTTTCTGAAAGAATGATTAGAACCATCACAGAAAAGGCTCGTGCTATGGTTAGTGGTGCACAACTTGACAAAAGCTTTTGGGGTGAAGCAGTGTTAACTGCAACTTACTTAATTAACAGAATTCCAAATAGAGCAATTATTAATAGCATGACCCCTTATGAGATGTGGCATAATAAAAAGCCTGATTTAAAACATTTGAGAGTGTTTGGTGCTACTGTATATGTGCATAATAAAATAAAAAAGGGAAAGTAGCTTAAGGCCCTCAGCTGCTATAGCTAATCCAAAATTCCGCAAAATTTTAATCATGCGTTAATTTCTCAATAAAAAAAAAAAAAAAAAAAAAAAAAAAGGAAAGTTTGAGGACAAATCATATAAAGCTATTTTAGTCGGCTACGAAGCAAATGGTTTTAAACTCTGGGATGCTGTAAATGAAAAATTTCTCGTTGCAAGAGATGTGGTTGTCGATGAAACCAATATGGTTAATTCTAGGGCTGTTAAATTTGAAACAGCATTCCTGAAAGATAGTAAGGAGAGTTCAAATAACAATTTCCCGAACGATAGTAAGGAAATTGAGGAAAAAAATTCCCGAATGATAGTAAGGAAATTGAGGAAACAAAATTCCCGAATGATAGTAAGGAAATTAAGGAAATAAAATTCCCGAATGAAAGTAAGGAATGCGACAACACACACATCCTGAATGATAGTAAGGAAACGAGTGAATATTTTCTGAATGAGAGTAAGAAAAGAAAGCGAGATGATCTCCTGAATGAAAGTAAGGGATTAAACAACCCGAATGAGAGTAGGGAAAATGAAACAACTGAATATTTAGATCAAACTATATCTGATAAGAATTCAATTGGAACTGATGGTATTGAAATAACGAGTAGAAGAAGTGAGAGAATAAAAACAAAGACCCAGATATCATATAATGAGGATGATAATAATTTAAATAAATGTGTTTTAAATGCTCACACTGTCTTTAACGATGTTCCAAATACATACGATGAAATTCAGTATAGAAATGACAAATTGCTTTGGGAGGAAGCCATAAAAGCAGAGTTAAGTGCTCATGAATTGAATAATACCTGGACAATCACGGAAAGTCCTAGAGATAAAAATATAGTAGATAGTAAATGGGTATTTTCTATTAAATATAACGAACTGGGAAGTCCTACTAGATATAAAGCTAGATTGGTTGCACGAGGATTTACGCAGAAATACCAAGTCGACTATGAGGAGACTTTTGCTCCTGTAGCTAGAATATCCAGTTTACGATTTATATTATCGTTGGCAGAACAATATAACTTGAAAGTCCATCAAATGGACGTAAAAACTGCATTCTTAAATGGCACATTAAAAGAGGAAATATATATGAGACTTCCTCAAGGGATACATTGCAAAGGTGACAAAGTGTGTAAATTAAATAAAGCAATCTACGGACTCAAACAAGCGGCTAGATGCTGGTTTGAAGTGTTTGAGCAAGCATTGAAAGACTATAAGTTTGTAAACTCTTCGGTAGATCGCTGCATATATCTCCTTGATAAAGGTGATATTAAGGAAAATATTTATGTGCTGTTATATGTTGATGATGTGGTCATAGCTACAGTGAATATGATAACAATGAATAAATTCAAAAGCTATTTAATGGAAAAGTTTAGGATGATAGATCTTAAAGAAATAAAACACTTTATTGGTATTAGAATAGAAATGTATGAGGATAAAATTTACTTGAGCCAAGCAGCATATGTTAAAAGAATCATAGATAAATTTAACATGAGTCATTGCAAAGCAGTTAGTACTCCCTTACCAAGCAAACTAAATTACGAGTTACTTAACTCAGATGAAAACTGCAATGCTCCATGTCGTAATCTCATAGGATGTTTAATGTACATACACGTCCAGACTTAACCACTGCAGTAAATATCTTAAGTAGATATAGTAGCAAGAATAATTCCGAGTTATGGCAGTGCTTAAAAAGAGTTCTTAGGTATTTAAAGGGAATTATTGAAATGAAACTTATTTTTAAAAGAAATACAGAATTTAAAAATACACTAATTGGTTTTGTAGATTCTGATTGGGGAGGAAACGAAATTGATAGAAAAAGTACCACAGGGTATTTATTTAAAATGTTTAATTTAAATCTAATTTGTTGGAACACAAAGAGGCAGAACTCAGTAGCAACATCATCAACTGAAGCTGAGTACATGGCTTTATTCGAAGCTGTGAGAGAAGCATTGTGGCTTAAATCTCTTCTGAGTAGTGTTAATATCAACCTTGAAAATCCAATTAAAATTTATGAAGATAACCAAGGCTTTATTAATATAGCAAATAACCCCTCATGTCATAAACGAGCCAAACATATTGATATAAAATATCATTTTGCCAGAGAGCAAATTGAAAATAACACTATTTGCTTGAGTATATTTCGACAGAGAACCAACTTGCTGACATCTTTACAAAGCCATTGCCGCCAGCGAAGTTTTTGGAAATACATCGTGAATTGGGATTACTGCAAGATGATTAATCCACTGCTGCTGATGCTGTTTTTTATTTTTATTTAATTGATCTCATTGAAAGACTTGCTCGTTTTTTGTAAATTTAAAAATCAATTCTTTGTAAACATATGTATACTCATATAAGTGATCTGATCGGGTTTTTCTGGGTTTTCCCCGTATCCTTGCAGCAAATGCTGGATCACATAAGTTCCCATAATGCACACCACCCACACTAAATTAATAATAATTACAAATAAATGTATAATGTTAAGTTTATAATTTAAAAGATGCTATTTCTGAGGGGGCGTGTTGGAATGTCCCATCCCTATTACAGAAATACCATTTTAAAGTATTAACCACTTCATGGTATTTTATGAATACGTGGCCTTCGGTCACACTACTGTTGTTCTCTTCTTTCTTGTGCTTGCTAAGTGTGTGGTGCTGGTGTTGCGGAAAATAATAACTTAAATATAAAACATAAAACTAAAACCTTCTCTTGGGTGTTTATTAATATAACAGAGTGATAATTACAACAAACCAAGTCGGGACTATTAACTTCACCACGAATAAGATTGAAAATAAAGCATCGTTCTACGGTTAGCTAAGGGTAGTAAGTTAATTAACATTAGTCTACTTGGTAGGAGGGGGTAAGGAGGTAATCTAAGGTTTGCATCCCAATTAAGGCGTCGTAAGGCAAAAAGTAATATGTTCTTTTGAACCGATTCATCGCGGTCCGAGTAAACTTTATATTGTGGGCTCCAAACAGGTGATCCATACTCGAGGATCGAACGAACTAGAGATATGAATAAGGTTTTGGTAATGTAAGGATCATCAAATTCCTGTAACGTATCACATCCAAGAATAAAGTCAGCGCACGCGAGCGATGGTCCGGCTGCTGCTTGTCGGTAAAAGGGGGTGGTGGTCTTGCTGCGATCCCATATTTGCCTATTTTTGATTATAAAACATTTTCGCGTGCTAGACAAGCTAACCTGATCCGGAAGTAGGAGAACTCATATTACAGACATATAGAAGAGGAAGACATGTTCAAATAGTTTACGCCAAACCGATCTCGGCTAGCCTCCGGTGTTGTTGGAGGCCTTCGTTGACCCACCCTACCAATGGCCATCTTATCATCATAATTTTCATTGATGGCCCCTTTTGAAACCTAATCTATTCGCAAGGGCCTCATGCTAGCTGCGGCAAAAACTTAGCGTATTACCACATTATAAATTGGATTTTATTACTAATATATGTAAACATTCTGAAAACTAGGCATATAATATAAATAGGAATGAAAGTGTAAATAGATAAATTTTAGCATATAATTAAACAATTGTTTTTGGAATTAACGCAAAGTGAGGGTTAAAAATATATAAAAAAATTGACGAAAAAAATTACAAGACAATAATATGCGTGAATTTAAATAGCGATCGTTTCGGATTTCTCTCAGTGTGATTATGTTTAGTTCTTTTGCATTTCCTTTATGATCTTTACGTTATTATTTATCTGAGCGTTTCAAGAAAAAACAATAGGGACATCTACGTTAATGCTTTTAGTGCTGAACTCATTTTAATTTGGCCAATATACTCAATATAGTTTTTGGAGACTCACCCTTTTCTTTTGTAACTTCCATCGGAGAAAGCGCTTTCGGCGACGGCAGCTATTTTTTTGGGAGTAAAGTTTTTCTATTTTTTTTTGAATAAAAATATAAAAATATTGATTATTCCGCACACATTCTTAGGAGGTATCCCTGTTATTTTTTTTTCTCCTTTTAAAGTTGGGACATTTTTTTTCCCCGTGTGGCTTACAAATTTAACACAAACATAAAACACAAAACAAAGAAATCGTACACTTCTCCTCACATTAACTTGCACATTATCTTTCCACAATAATAAAAAAAAATCTTAACCTAATTTACTAACACATAATTATCTTTTCTTTTTTTCGTAGTTGGGGTTTTTCTCCCTTTTTTTTTGGATTTTTTTTTTCTCTTTAAATTTGCCCTAAATGCGGGTCTTATAACAGTTATTAGTTTTAAATCGCGTTCAGCGCATTGGCGAGCGGATCGGACTTTTCTTTCGTTTTTCAATCTTTATACATGCTGCTGGAGAAGCGCGCGAGCCAACTGACAAAAATCCACTAATCGGCGGCTACTTCTTCCGTGGTCCGTAGGCCTTCCTTGGTCGCAGAAGCTGCAGTCGAAGATTTGTTGTCCGCTTTGCCTTTTAATTCCCTTTTGTGGCCTGACAAAAAAACTGAAATTTCTGGCGCTGCCTGGCTGTAGCGTTTCTTCCTTCCGGATCAGTAAACTGGCTCTAGTTTGTTCTTTTAAAACCCTGCACAAGAGTTAGGCAATAAATGTCTGGCTATTTTAACCCTTTTCCGCCCTTTACCCCAGCTCTCCGCCGGCTCAAGCTATTTTCCAATCTGGTTCGCCTCTTGGACTTGCACTTTTTTGGCTTAAATTGCCCACAAACACCAAACGAACTTTCTCCGCCGATCCTTAACTTGAGAATGACTGCTGATGACGCCAGAATAAGGCGGCAACCTAGCATCTGCCAGATTTTTAGAGATTTTTCTCTCTCCGGGAAATCTGACAATTGGCCCTGTAAGACCCATGACCCTGCCGCTAATCCCTTCACGCGTTATGCAGGTGGCGCACGCCTCGCAATATGACACCTAGATGGCGTTGCAGTTTTAGCTCTGCCGCAAGTGCCACATTCCTTTGACCACCGTTTTATAAAACCAAGCACACCCCTGGACTTAATGACAATAGACGAAATATGGTTTGAAAATTTAAGTTTAGGGTCCAGAAGAACACCAAGGTCATCAACATGTGTTATTCTGTCCAAAGAGCACCCACTTACAGTGTAAGTCGCGTGCATTGGGTTAGCACGACAAAAGGTCATAACTTTACACTTAGAGCCATTTAAGTTTAAAACGTTATCACAGCACCAGGTTTGAAAGCCTTCTAGATCGGATTGTAATTCTAAATGGCTCTCGCCTTCCTGGAGACATAATTTACATCATCAGTGTACATAAGTACACGCGAATGCTTTATTATTAAGAAAAGTTCGTTAATGAATAAGTACAAAAGGAGCGGACCTAGGTGGCTCCCTTGTGGGACACCGGATGTGACTCGGAGAATACAAGAAAGAGAATTTTAAAAAGGACCCGTTGCGTGCTGCCATTCAGATAACTTAGAATCCAATTTAGGAGATCAATAGGGAAACCTAATAAATCAAGTTTTTTTAAAAAAAGTGAATGATTAACTTAGTCGAACAACATGGTTAGTCGGCTAAACTTCACTGTTCCAAGCAGATATACTAGAAATTACGTACCGTTAATTTTAAATCAATGTAGATCTAATTATTAGTAGCATGATCCCCACAGAGTATTATGTTCTGACTATAATAGACTCTATCCTATGATCTCTAATTCTGACTCTCTGCCGTTCTTAAAGCGATCAATACTAACGTATTTAATAAATTCTTAGATCTTACTAGTATACAAATATTTCCTCGTCCTTTACTATTTTTTATATCCCGTCTATCCTCCCGCGATTCGAGCCGTGCGATACACAGCAGCGCCCCTCCGTCGGTTGGGCGGGTGTGTGGCCGTGGACTCGCCCGTAAAAATGAAAAATTAAAACTGGACGACGTGTAGTTTTATTAGTAGCTAGGAAAAAGGTAATACGAATTGAAGGATAAAATAAATTATTTACTACAATCATAAGAAAAAAATGTCTTAGTTGGTACGTGTTAACTAGTTATGAGCTATACCTATTATTATTACTAGCCCCATTTTTTTCCGAATGGTCCAGCACGTTTAAAAACAAAAAACTCTTGGCCAAACCAAGTATTGTATTTAAACTAGGCGGCTAATTCTATTTTGGATTTTACGTAAATTGCTTTGCGTCTCTGATGCCAGCTCTAAACAAGCTAATTCAGTTTTAATCTCCAATTTTACGAGGACCATTTCAGCCATAACAAAACCCATACCCATACCCATACAGTGAAGAATAGTAAACGCCAAGCTATCAGCTGCCAGCCGCAGCAAAGGTATCTCAATTTCTATATTTTGGCTCCCTGCACTTGTCCCCCAAGGCGGAGTTTTCCACGTCTCACAACACTAAACACTCATCATATAATGCAAACAAACGAATAATACACAGACAAAAGACGGAAAAAATGGGTGCATAAAAATGGATCATCTTATAATACCTCGGCACTGCACACCAATGGGTCTTATTGTAGAGTTTGTCGACTCAGTAAATGAAATAAATGTTACATTAACCCAAGACTCTGATGTCGTAGTAATTGAAGGCTCGGAGCAAGATTATGTGGAAGCTACCGATTCTTAAGAGGAGTATTTGACCCTTCTATATCATCTACCCCCACTACAAAAATTGGAAGTGAATTTGCGTCTCTTGAGTGGAGCAATTTTCCTTTTGGAGCGGCAACGCAGGACGTTTTAAATGATCTTATACGAGGCAATGGAGACGACCAAGAAATGCAATGTGCACAGCAATTCGAGTTGGATATACTGCACACAGATACTAAAATCTATGAGTTTCCTGATTATGATCATATCTTTGATCAGTTCATCGAGCCAAGTCAACCCAACATTTATTTACGAATAATGAATAACGAAAATGACCATTCATTACTAGACGTTTTATTTGATCTAGGTTTTTAATTTGCCTATATTGAAAACAGAAATAGGTATGTGCTAATTGAATTTTGATCAGTAAATAAATAAGTATATGAAATTTTCCCATATAAATGTTTGAGTTTTCTAAGTCCAGCATCAGTCTTTAAAAGAACCTTAAAGAGTAAAACTATCAACCTAAAATGGACTCGAAAGAAAATGTCCTCTTCTTGATGCAGTTCGAAGACATGATTTTTGAAGAACACGTAACGCAGCTTATATATTTGAAGAGCACTCTCGAGGATTGGGAGGATAAGGAACTGATCCACTCTAGGTATGGATTCCACTACAAGCTTTGTGCCTAGAGTGATGATTACGCTTCGGAAGGACCAGATACGTGCCAGTGTCATAGGCTTTCGATTCTAAGAGACGAGGCCTTCAATATTATGTTAAAATATTATAAGTTAAACAAAAGATTTATTCTGAAATATCTTGCTTTTAATTTTTTAAATTTTGACTTTTTAACATTAACATTTCAAGTATTAATTTATTATTATTTATCCGGAGCGATCGTCGCCACCACCCGCGGCAGCAGCAGGAAACACAATTAAAATCCCTAAAGAAACCCATTTTCGGCCAAGAGAGTTAATCTTCGAAGAAGCAGCCCGGACAGAAGAAAAGCTTTTATGCTGGGGACCAACGGAACATAGTTTGATGAGCCAAGCGTTTTAGTTATGAGTTAATCCGCCCGCCGGTTAGTTGTCGCCGCCGCGAACCCCCCGCGCTATCTTCCCGCCGGGAATAAACCTTTTAAAAGGTCCAATAATTATGCTCAGATTCGTCTAAATGTAAACCACAACGTTACAAAAAAAAACCCATATAGAACCGAACGAGAAAAAGAGAAGAAAAAATCTGTAAAATAAGGTTTGACTAAGCTAAAAAAAATACGTAGAGACAACGAGGATTGAATGTTCGTAGTTGTCTTAAAAAATAATAGTGTCATTTAAACAAGTGTAAAGTTCGTGTCATCGTTATCTCCCAAGTTTTATACCTTGTTATACCCCTTGCCCGTGATCTTTTCTCCCAATTATAGCACTTCAACGAAGAAAGCGCTTTCGTCTGTGGATGTGGATAGTGCGGTGAGTGCCAAATTGATAATGGAGAAGTGACGATGATAAAACAGTATAAGTAAGCTCATTTTATCCGAGCTAAAAGCTTTTATGCTTGGCACTAGTAATTGTTTTTGCATATAAAAAAAAAGGCATGCCCTTTCAGCGGCAATATTCTTTTTAAATGTTCATAAAATTTTGCCGATGAACCTAAATCCGATTTTGAATTGCCGTTCCCTTCGATTTCATTCAGCAATTCAAAGAAAAATAATTTCAATAATTTAAAAACGTTTTAATGACTTCTTATACTCTATTATAATTACCCATTCTATTTGCTTGGTGATGTAGGGTAGTAAATGCACAAGGGGTCGCTCAGGCTGTTCAGCGCTGTGGGTGTGAGCGACCATAGGTAGGGTGGGCACGAAAAATGCCTCCATAACATCCGAGGAGGTGAGAGGGTTCAGCCGAAGTGAAAGTATTTGTCTTTTTGCAGCAGTTATTTATTTGTGTGTGGGTATCTCTATCCCGGTTTTAGCTTATTGTCGCACGCAACTATCTTTTATTGAAATTATGTATAGGCATTCCGAGATCTGAGCAAGATCATCACACCCGTCGTCGACGAGCCGGACAATTATGTTGCGTGCGCTCAGATCTCGAGTTAACATCTAGCCTGTTGTATTTTTTTATCAGTATAGCTGTTCGTTACATTCCCTTAGATATAAAACTTGACCAGTATTATGGATAAGTCCTATCTGTTCTGGTGAAATTTAAAGAAGAATTTACTCCAAATGACTTTTAATTTTAGTTATTATAGAATTTAAATCCTTTAATAAAACTCAATTATTTTGTTTATTCATAATCAGGAGCAATAGCCAAGTCGATCTCGGCATGTCCACATGAAAATGGAGATTTCGGAAACTATTAAAGATAAAGAGATTAGATTAGACATGCACATTGTAGTGGCCATATCTATCTCTTTATAGCAGCCGGTGACTTTAACGCCAAACATTCTTGGTGGTGGTCCCGCTCCATCAACCCCAAAGGCAGAACGCTCCACAGGTTCGTGCAGAGCAGAAGACTGGATTGCCACTCCACTGGCCTACTAACCCCGCCTTGCTTCCCGACCTCTTGGACTTTGCCATCTCCAAAGGCAAAGGACAAGCCAGACTCACATGCACCACTTTCAACAAGCTGCTATCTGACCACAGCGCAATAAAGATGTTGCTCAATATCCCCGTCCTCAAAAAAGAGCTGCCAAGAAGACTCACCGGGAAGCATACCGACTCCTCCAAATTTACCTTCTGGATGCTATCCTCCCTGGACCCGGATCCTCCTCTTTCCTCCCCAAGTGACATTGATGAGGCGATCAAGACACTCACTGAGGAGATGCACAATGCGGCTAAGTTCGCCAACACTCCTCCTCCAACTACCCCGAGAACACCTGAGCGAGATCTCCATCTTTGGTCTCCAGAAATTGCGGCCTTCGTGGCGGAGAAGAGGCGCCTCAGACGTATCTGGTTCTCCTCGCGCAACCCAAGGGATAAAGCGGCACTCAACAGAGCCAGCAAGGAGCTTAAGGACAAGCTTTGTACACTACGGCAGGACTCATTCAATCGATTCCTTGAAGAGTTGGAACCTGGTGACCCGCAACCCAATCTGTGGCATGTCACGCGTCACATCAGGAGGCCTGCAAAAAAGGCGTCGCCGGTGCGCAAAGCGGATGGCTCTTGGTGCCGTTCCGATGATGAGAGAGCAGAAGCATTTGCAGATCATCTCCAGATTGGATTCACCCCATTCAACAGATGCACTGGTGAAGAGCGTGCTGCCACCACCAGGTTCCTTGAGAGTCCATATCCACCCAGCTTGCCGATAGAGCCCGTCACCCCTGAAGAGGTTGCGCAGGAGATCGCCTCCCTAAAGGCCAGCAAATTCCCGGACTGGATCGTATCGACGCCACTTCCCTCAAAATTATGCCTCCTCCTTGTTCCCAGATGTTGGCTAATATCTTCAACAGCTGCTTCTCACTAGGGTACTTCCCGAGATCATGGAAACGTGCAGAAGTCATCCTCATCATCAAACCTGGAAAACCTGAAGCCAATCTTGCCTCATATAGACCGATTAGACCGAGTATTGCCATCTCCAAAATACTCGAAAGAGTATTTCTGCGCAGAGTGTTGCCAGTACTGGACGAGGCTGGTTTGATCCCGGATCACCAGTTTGGCTTCAGGCGATCTCATGGAACACCCGAGCAATGCCACCGGCTCGTATCAAGAATCCTCGATGCATTCGAGAAGAAAAGATACTGTTCGGCCGTCTTCCTCGATGTCAAGCAGGCGTTTGACAGAGTGTGGCATCCCGGACTCCTCCACAAACTTAAGTCCCACCTTCCCAGTTCCCACTACACTCTACTCAAATCTTACACTGAAGGAAGAGAATTCCAAGTGCGGTGCGGATCCTCATCCAGCACGCCAAGGCCCATAAGAGCCGGAGTACCTCAAGGCAGCGTCCTTGGTCCCATCCTCTACACCCTGTTCACAGCAGACCTTCCTATAATACCCCCCCGTCACCTCGCAATAGCCACCTATGCCGACGACACCGCGTTCCTCGCCACCGCAACTAACCCTGATAGAGCTTCAGCCATCATCCAGAGGCAACTGGATGCACTGAATCCATGGCTGAAACGATGGAATATTGCGGTCAACGCCGAAAAATCCTCCCACACAACATTTTCCCTGCGCAGAGGAGAATGCCCTCCGGTCACTCTTGACGGCGACACGATCCCTACTACCAGCACCCCCAAATACCTAGGTCTTACCCTGGATAGAAGGCTTACATGGGGCCCTCACATTAATAGTAAGCGTATCCAGGCCAACATACGCCTTAAGCAACTCCACTGGCTCGTTGGAAAAAGTTCCAAGCTGCGTGACAAAACGAAGCTGCTCGTCTACAAGACTATTCTCAAGCCAATATGGACCTATGGAATCCAGCTGTGGGGCACTACAAGTGCTTCACATAGAAGGAAGATCCAGCTATTCCAGAACCGATGCTTGAGAATATTCTCCAACGCCCATCCCTACCACGAGAATGCTGCCATCCACGAGGAGCTCGTGGGTGGAAGACGAGATTTACCGACTCAGTGAGAGATACGCCAGAAGACTGGAGAATCACCCCAACCACCTGGCCATCAATCTGCTAGACAACAGCCAATCTACAAGACGCCTACAGAGAACGCACCCGCTTGACCTCACGCAACATTAATGTATATTTGTAACCCTTACCCAAGTACATTCTAAGTACTCCCCTTATGTCAATGTTCCCCCACATAAAATTTAATTATTGTCCAATAGGACAGATTTTAAATAAATAAAACAGCTATACCAAAAAAAAAAAAAAAAAACAACTGCTACTTCTGATGTTCCTCGATTGCCGTACAAACGTGACTAAGCTTAGCTTGGATTTTGCGCTGATTATATAGCCCACAGCTAGTGTGCCCAGGTCGTACTATTGAATTGTGGGCAATATCCGACAACGCGCTGTCGAGAACGTCCAGTTGCCTTGGTCAGCTGGTATGTTTAGTGTGGCCGATAACGTGTTATCGATATTCCAGGGCTGCACGGATCAATTGGTATGCTTAGTGTGGCCAACTGCGTGGGAATCCCAGGGCTACACTATGCTTAAATTTGGGCGCGAAGTTAGTGTCTGTGTGATTTTTGATTGAAAACTCTTTTGTTGGAATGTTTAAAGAATGTTTTACTTTCTCGATCGCTTTAGCTTAGTAAGGGGTCTGACAGTCGAGGAACTCGACTATATCGTTCTCTCTTGCTTTAATTAAAATTGACATTTTACAACATTCTTAAATGAAGTTTGGTTGTCAATATTGTTTTCTAGCGATTTAGATAACATATTTACATATTCATGAAATTTTCAAATTATTTCTTTTTTAAAATTTAATTTTAATTTTCACCTGCCACGTACTTGGTCGTTCAAACGCCATGTTTGCCTCCAAACAGAAGTAGGCACCATCCTCATACTGTTGCAACTGGGGTGCTAATTCCTAATTCCTAATTCCTCAGCCATTTGGGCTACATCCTCTTTTCTATTGATTTGCTAAGAAAACAGTTACGAAATGCAGGTTGGCTTTTATAGAAGTCAATGCATATATTGCAAATCTATAGTCATCAAGTTGACAAGGAACGATAAATAAATCTTCGTATCATTATTGTCTGTAGTGTGTAACGAACAACGTTAGTGGGCTGCTGGAGTTGTGATTACCTGCCCACCCTACCTATGGTCGTTCCTTCTCGGCTTTTCCAACGACCCCTTTATCCATTTTACCGGAACTGCATCAACTAAAAGAAATCTATTCAGAATGCATTATAATTAATTCTCTTAAAACTAACATTAAATGAATATTAATTTTGGCTGGAAAAAAAAAACATACATACAATCAATGAAACAATTAACTTGCTTTTTTGAAGTTCGTAGATTTTCCCAGGTGTTCCCTATTGCATTTTCAAATCCAAATCTAACGTCATTTCTTTTTGAAAACAATTTGAAGGCTGGTCGTTTGCATTTTTGTACTCTAAACCGAATGTTTAGATGTTTTAAGTTTTCTTGTTCTTTGTTTTACTCTTTGTAGCTGCGGCATTCATCGGTGAAAGCGCTTACAACGAGCTGCTGCTGTTACAAGAAAGATTTAAACGCCGAAAAGTGACCTGCCGTGTGTGTCACAAAAATATTTTTTTCGTGAACTCGTGAAAATCGCTTCTACATTATATTTGCGCTATGTTCGAATTGTTTTCAAAGTTCTCCACTTATGAAATCTTAATTAGTGTTATCTTAAGTTTTAACTAAAAATTATAAGTTAATTAAATATATAGTAAAAATTATCTTTATAAAAAAATGTCTCCTATGCTATTCTGTTCTTTTGTTGAGTTTTAATTCCCGTTATATATACATATATATAGTAGCATAATATGCTTCTCATATTACGCTTACATAAACTTAAACCTAACAAAAACAACGCGCATACAATCTTGCGCGTGCATAAATACACAACATAACGTAACGAAACTTGAATCCACAAAAAAGTAAAGCGCATGATTGTTGTATAACTTCATCATTCTTTTTGCATGCACTTAAACACAAATAAATAAAACTGCTGACAAACACATTTCCGTTTCTTGCGACTCACATCGAGCCGATCAAAACTCTGTACATTTGGTCTTAAGCTGACAGTTTTAAAATAAAGACGCTCACCGAAATCGTTCGTGTTTCAATTTATACTTGGCTTCAGCGTTGATCTTTGTCTTCGTTACAGACGGATCATTTATTTGACTCAAAAATAGTAACTACGTAAGTGGCGCAGTCGGTAGGATGAAACATTGTTGATGCGATAGAAACCCTATTCAATTCTTCAATCATCATCCGCTAAAGAACTTTCGCAAATCGCGTCGGTAATATCGGTACAATCGGTTCACAACAAATAGTGCCAACCAACGGTGTACCTAATCCCACAAAGTGATTGTGAACGTGAAACAACTTAAAATTATAAAAATTTTAAGAAGACGCCTTTGAATTCGCTGAGTAGTAAATCCACAAAAGGTTACTCAAAACAAAGCGAAATAGCAAAGTGTGTAACAAATAATAACAGCTAAACTAAGTGAAAACCAAACAAGAGAGAACGCTATAGTCGAGTTCCCCGACTATCTGATACCCGTTACTCAGCTAGTGGAAGGGAGAAGGAGAGTCTTAAACACAGTTTTTGGCGGTTTGTAGGCGTTATAGTGGGCGTGGCAGAACGTTTTTTGGCAAATCGATAGAAATTTACAAGACTAATACAAAAATGAAAAAATATTGAAACATTTTTCAAAAGTGTGGGCGTAGTAGCTTTGGGCGGTTTGTGGGCGTTAGAGTGGGCGTGGCAAAAAGTTTTTTGGCAAATCGATAGAAATTTATAAGACCAATACAAAAATGAAAAAATATCAAAACATTTTTCAAAAGTGAGGGCGTAGCAGCTTTGGGCGGTTTGTGGGCGTTAGAGTGGGCGTGGCAAAAAGTTTTCTGGCAAATCGATAGAAATTTACAAGACCAATACAAAAATGAAAAAATATCAAAACATTTTTCAAAAGTGTGGGCGTGGCAGTTTTGGGCGGTTTGTGGGCGTTAGAGTGGGCGTGGCAACATGAATCGACAAACTTGCGCTGCGTCTATGTCTCTGGAGTCTGTATGCTTAATCTCAACTTTCTAGCTTTTGTAGTTCCTGAGATCTCGACGTTCATACGGACAGACGGACAGACGGACAGACGGACAGACGGACAGACGGACAGACAGACGGACAGACGGACGGACAGACGGACATGGCCAGATCGACTCGGCTACTGATCCTGATCAAGAATATATATACTTTATATGGTCGGAAACGCTTCCTTCTGCCTGTTACATACTTTTCAACGAATCTAGTATACCCTTTTACTCTACGAGTAACGGGTATAATAAACGTAAATACAACTAAGTGAACTACAATAACAGTTAACCTAAGCGAAAACTAAATAAACTCAACCAGAAATAAACGAAAAATAATAATAAAAGTGTAACTTAGTGAAAACTAAATAAACTTAATTACAACTAAGTGAACCATAATAATAACAGCTAAATTAAATGAAGACTAAATAAACTCAATTACAACTAAAACGAATTATAACGATAACAGTGCAACTAAGTGAAATATTATAATAATAAGTGAGCGAACTACAAGAAACCCTACCCAAGTTACGAACCGACAAATAAACCAACAGCAAATACACAAACATTAATCAAAATTCAATGCCAACAACCCACAATGGCAGTAGCAGCGCCAACACAAATAGAACTGTCTGACTCGAATATGATTCAAGTCGAAAGACAAATACACGCAATCGAGGTTTTCAACAGAGATCCTAACACCTTGTACACTTTCATCAGTCGCATCGACTTCATCTTGGCTCTTTATCAGACTACAGATGAAAGGCAGAAGTTAATCTTTGGACACATCGAACGGAACATCAGTGGCGATGTTATCCGCGCTCTCGGAGTGACCAACCTCAGCAACTGGAGTGAACTCAGGACTCAACTTATACTTAACTACAAGCCCCAAGCACCGAACCACCAACTTCTAGAGGAATTCAGGAACACACAATATCGAGGTAACATTCGCCATTTTCTTGAAGAAGCCGAAAGAAAACGGCAGATACTTATAAGTAAATTAGAACTAGAAAACAATATTACTGAAACCACTCTATATACTAGATTAATACAAACCAGCATCGAAAATCTAATTCAAAAACTTCCAAGCCACATTTATCTCAGAATAATTAACTGTAATATTCCAAACCTGAGATCATTAATAAACATATTACAAGAAAAAGGTCTTTACGAGGCACCAACCTCAAGTAAAGATAATATAAAGCCAACTTCAATTCCAAACAAAGTAACAAACACTCCCCAAAACAGGCAAATGAGCAATCAAACCAGACCCCTTGCACCCTTCCAACCATTCTATAACAACGTCTATCAACCCTATCACCAAGCATATTCTCATGTACCCAGGTTTAACACAAATCCGATACCTCAATATCAAAATAGACCTATCTACCCACAACCTAACATACCTCTGACACAAGCACCCAGACCAAACACAGCTTTTAACCGACAAAATATTTTTGACCAAAATCGCTTTGGACCTAGCCACACTCACATGCCTACAACATATCCACAAACCGGAAACGTACAGACTAATAACCCAATAAAAAGACAGAGACCATCAGACAGCGGACAGTCTAAAATGAGCATAGAAGAGCTAAAATACCAAGAAGTATCGTCTAATCAACCCGAATATCCTTATAACTATAATTACTATTATCCCTACTATCCAGAATATTTTCAACCTCAGCCTTATCCCTATCAATCGAACTATACCCCAGAATTAATTCAATGCCCCCCTGAACAGAACTATGACAATTCAGAAACAACAGAAAAGGAGACACCGAAAACAAATGACAACGAACCAGACGACCCCGAACAAGCAGAAAATTTTCGGCTAGTAGCCCCGGATCAAGCCAATATATAACGATCAAACATAATAATACCGAATTGAAATGTCTAATTGATACAGGATCTACGATAAATATGCTCACGCGAAATATTTTTCAAACACCAACACAAGAAACCAATTACCTAATCCACAGCAGTAATGGCCCGTTAATAATTAATGAACTTACGAATATACCACCTAACAACTACTTCCCTATTGCCCAAGAGTTCTTGATCCACCAGTTCTCAGATCATTATGACATGCTGATTGGACGCAAATTGTTGTCCGAAGCCAAAGCAATAATCGACTATAAAAAGAAAACTGCCACTCTATTTAACAAAATATACAAGATAAAAGACGGTAACAACATTACAGAACAGAACCATATTCAAATGGACACTTCATTTCCACAAGACCCCACCTACTTAGAAACCTCCACACTTCAGGAGAACTTGTTCCGATTAGAACACCTTAACGTAGAAGAAAAACTGAAACTAACCAATCTACTGACAAAATACCAAGACATCCAATTTCGCGAAGGTGACAAGCTCACGTTCACAAACCAAGAAAAACATATTATTAACACCACACACAATATCCCCGTCTACTCTAAAGTTTATAGTTTCCAACAGACATATGAAAAGGAAGTAGAAAAACAGATCCAAGATATGTTAGAACAGGACATTATCCGAGAAAGTAATTCACCATACTGTAGCCCCATTTGGGTCGTACCTAAAAAACTAGATGCTTCTGGACAGCAGAAGCTTCGTATCGTAATAGATTATAGGAAATTGAACGAAATAACAATAAACGACAGATACCCCATACCAAACATAGATGAAATATTAGGGAAACTAGGGAAGTCAAATTATTTCACAACAATAGATCTTGCAAAGGGCTTTCATCAAATAGAAATGGACTCAGAGTCAATAGCCAAAACTGCCTTCTCTACAAAATATGGACACTACGAGTACACACGAATGCCATTTGGGCTTAAAAATGCCCCCGCTACATTCCAAAGATGCATGAACAATTTACTCCGTCCACTTTTAAATAAATGCTGTCTAGTATACCTAGACGACATCATAGTTTTCTCCACATCTTTAGAAGAACATCTTTAAGCCTTACAAGCTGTTTTCAAAAATTTTCACAGGCAAACTTAAAATTACAACTAGATAAATGCGAGTTCTTAAAACAGGAGACAACTTTCTTAGGACATGTTATTACTAAAGACGGGATTAAACCAAACCCGGATAAAATCAAAGCTATAGTTAAATATCCGTTACCAAGAAATACTAAAGAAATTAAAGCCTTTTTAGGACTTACAGGATATTATAGGAAATTTATACCTAACTTTTCAGACATTGCCAAACCCCTGACCAAGTGCCTAAAGAAAGGAGCAACAATAGATATAAACAGTTTAGAATACTTAGAAGCATTCCAAAAGTTAAAATTATTAATCTCTGAAGATCCGATCCTAAAAATACCGAATTTCGAGAGGAAATTTACATTGACAACAGATGCCAGCAATGTAGCTTTAGGAGCTGTTTTATCACAAGACGGACACCCTATTAGTTACATCAGCAGAACACTAAATGAACATGAAATCAATTACAGCGCTATAGAAAAGGAATTATTAGCAATAGTTTGGGCAACCAAAACTTTCAGACATTATCTATTAGGGCGACACTTCGAAGTAGCTTCTGACCATCAACCATTGTGCTGGCTACACAAACTAAAAGAGCCTAACTCCAAGTTGACTAGATGGAAGATTAGACTATCGGAGTACGACTTCGACATAAGGTACATCAAAGGGAAAGAAAACCATGTCGCGGACGCACTGTCTAGAACCAAAATAGAACAGACATTTTTCGGAGAATCCACGCAACATAGCGCGGAAGAAGATAGTAGCGGACTAATAGGACTATCTGAAAAAGCAATAAACTACCATAAAAGACAAATTATTTTTTCGAAAGGCCCCAATAATAATACAGAATATGAAACCTATTTCAAGAAACAAATAGTACGTATCTCCTATGCAGAAATGACCTTCGAAACAGCCAAACAATACTTACTCAACCACTTTTGTTCGAAGAATAGCGCCCTTTACATCGAAAGCGATGCAGACTTTGAAGTGATTCAAAGCGCGTACACAGAAACCATGAATCCAAAGTGTACATAGATTTTCCGAAGTCTCGTCTTATTAAAAAACATTCCTACTTATGCAAAATTCAAAGAATTAATCCTAAACACACACGAAAAGTTATTACACCCAGGAATTCAAAAAACTGTAAAACTCTTTAGCGAAACTTACTACTTTCCTAATAGCCAACTCCTTATTCAAAATATAATCAATGAATGTCAAGTTTGTAATTTAGCCAAGACAGAACACCGCAATACAAAAATGCCAATGAAAATTACCCCTAAACCCGCGATAAGTTTGTAATAGATATCTATTCTTCTGAAGGGAATCACTATTTGAGCTGTATCGATGTTTACTCCAAATTCGCCACTCTCGAACAGATAAAGACAAAGGACTGGATAGAATGTAAAAACGCCTTAATGCGTATATTTAATCAGTTGGGGAAACCTAGACTTCTTAAAGCAGACAGAGACGGCGCATTCTCCAGCCTAGCCCTTAAACGTTGGCTCGAAACCGAAGACGTAGAATTACAACTTAACACTACGAAAACAGGTGTCGCTGACATAGAGAGGCTACACAAGACCATAAATGAAAAAATTCGCATCATAAAAAATTCTGACGACAACGAGACCAAGTTAAGTAAAATAAGAACAATCCTTTACATCTACAATCACAAGACCAAACACGACACTACTGGACAAACCCCCGCTCACATATTCATTTATGCCGGACAACCAATTCTAGATACACAACACGATAAGGAAGTTAAAATTAACGAAATAAACAAAAACAGAACCGAATACAATGTTGACACTAGATACAGAAAGGGACCATTACAAAAAGGAAAATTAGAAAACCCTTTTAAATTAACAAAAAACGTCGAACAAACTGACGAAGACCATTATAAAATCACCAATAGGAATAGAGAGACACATTACTACAAAACTCAATTTAAAAAACAGAATAAAATTAATGAACTTCCCATTCTGCAGGCCCCTGGTTCATCATAATACTCCTCCTCACGTCTACAAAATTATGTCAAACCCAACAACTTCAAATCAACAACATTGACACTAACCACGGATACCTCCTATTTTCCGATAAATCGATTCAAATCCCTTCAGAATACGAACATCATTGTCTTCGCGTAAACCTTTCCGATATAGATAACCTAACCCACTATTTTAACAATAAGATAACTAACTACACTAATATTCTCCAAATTGACCTTTTGTACAATAAAATGCGAAGAGAACTTAGCGGAATAACTTTACACCAGACAAATAGACAGAAACGAGGACTAATCAACATAGTAGGATCAGCGTTTAAATATTTATTTGGAACATTAGATAACAATGACCGAACAAAGATTGAAAAACAATTAGAATCAGTAGCAACAAGTTCAATAAATCTACATGAAATAAATGACATAATTCAACTCATTAACAGTAACATACAAAGAACAAAAGAATTCTTAGACGAACATAGTAACAGAGAACAGTTATTATATGAACTTATCCAATTTACCGAGTATATAGAAGACATTGCAATGGGAATGCAACTTTCACGACTAGGACTATTTAATCCCAAATTACTCAATTACGACAGACTAGAGAACGTTGACAACAGTAACATCTTACAAATTAAAACATCAACCTGGATTAATACTAACCAAATACTTATCATAGCACATATCCCCATTAAGCAAAAAACTGTCCACACAATTAACATAATACCTTACCCAGATAATAACGGGTACCAACTCGATCACAACGAAAAAGATACTTATTTTGAAGAACATGGCAAAATTTATAATCAAAATTGTAAAGAAATAAGTAACGAATGTATTAAGAACATTATAAAAAGAACTAAACCAATTTGCAATTTTGTCCCCACAACAGTTAACCAGATAATTAAATACGTTGAACCAAACAATATCCTTACTTGGAACATAAAGAATACTATTATAGAACAAGATTGCCAAGAAATAAATAAAAATATAACAATTAACGGCAATAAAATAATAACAATAAAACAATGTAAAATTAAAATAGGAAAGATAACATTAAACGAAAACCAGCTAAATCCCGAAATAAATCTAAGCCCATTGTACACACCCATTGAACTAATAAAAATAAAACCAATAGAACATAAGGACATTGTAAAGCTAATATCAAATAATAATATTACAGTCTCTATTATTGTATCACTCATTAGCCTCACATTTTGTATAGTTTGTATCTACTTAAAACTAAAAACAACAAAAACAATTATGGAAACACAGGATACAAACCCAACTGCATTACCAAGATTATATGCGTCAACCCCAACAGAAGCATAAGCTTCCTTTTAAGGAGAGGGAAGTAGCATAATATGCTTCTCATATTACGCTTACATAAACATAAACCTAACAAAAACAACGCGCATACAATCTTGCGCGTGCATAAATACACAACATAACGTAACGAAACTTGAATCCACAAAAAAGTAAAGCGCATGATTGTTGTATAACTTCATCATTCTTTTTGCATGCACTTAAACACAAATAAATAAAACTGCTGACAAACACATTTCCGTTTCTCGCGACTCACTTCGAGCCGATCAAAACTCTGTACATTTAGTCTTAAGCTGACAGTTTTAAAATAAAGACGCTCACCGAAATCGTTCGTGTTTCAATTTATACTTGGCTTCAGCGTTGATCTTTGTCTTCGTTATAGACGGATCATTTATTTGACTCAAAAATAGTAACTACGTAAGTATATATATATATATTCTTGATCAGCATCAATGGCCAAGTCTATCTTTCTCTGTCCGTCCGTCTGTCCGTTCGTATGAGCGTCAAGATCTCAGGAAAAAGCTAGAAAGTTGAGATTAAGAATACAGACAGAATACAGATTCATGTTACCACGCCCACTCTAACGCCCACAAGACGACCAAAACTGGCACGCCCACACTTTTGAAAAATGTTTTGATATTTCTAATTTTTTTTATAAGTTTTGTAAATTTCTCTCGATCTGCAGAAAAACTTTTTGCCCCGCCCACTCTAACGCCCACAAACCGCAAAAAACTGTCAGTGTTGACTGTCCTTCGCACTGTCACTATTAATTATTGCAAATTTTCCATTGTGGACAGCACGTGGTTCCAGGCAAGCTTTGGGTCAGCTGTTGAACAGTTGGGCCTTTCGGTTTGTGCCTGCGCTACCAGCAATCAGCTGATTAGTTGTTGTTTCGGCTATGGTTCGAGTATTGGGTCGGTTCGGTACTGCCAGACCGAATGGTTGCGCAAATCTACCAATAGGTGGAGCTCGAGCACCACAGCAGCTAATTTGTGTCAGTGAGCGCACGGTCACTGGAGTCGCCGAAAGGAGGAGCCACAATCGTGGTAAGTGCGATGGAAAGCGACAGTAGCGCGAGTGCCATGAGCGCCAGCAGTGCGTCGCGGAAGTCGGGGCGAGGCAGGCGTAGAAGCCATCAGGCTTCAAAGAGCTCGGCACCGACGCAGCCTAAGCTCGTTGCTGTGGCCTCGCGTGGTGTTCCCGAGCCTGTGGGAGCGCTGGACGAGGCGCCTTCTTCGCTGGAGGACCCCCGAGCTGTCTCTGTTGCCAACACTGCCCCCATCGCCGTCAACCACGTTCCCCCGCTGCTGCCCCTGTTGCTGCCCCCGCCGCTACACCTGCTATTGCCACCGCCACCGCTGCCGCCCGTGCTGGGCAAGCAGCCATGACGGCAGAGCTGTCGGCCACGCAGCGCATGGTGAGAAGCAGCTTTCGCAGTCTAGGAGGAGTAAACACAGATGAGCTCTCGTTTGCCATTAGCCGCTACGATGAGCTGGTGATGGCGTTTATGCTCCGGTGTGGAGAACTGGAGACGCGGTTGGCTATGCCGCCCCCACCGACGCCGTCTATGCTGACTTCCGCAATTTCGCGTCTTCCCCAGACGCCTCAGGCTGCACCCATTGCTGCCCCGCGGACCACGAAGGCTCGCGAGACGTGGTCAGCAGTGGTGAAGTGCAACGACCCAGCGCTATCGGGGAAGGCTCCCTCGGAGTCGGGGTGCATGAAGTACGTGAGCTCCGTCGAGGTGGTGGAGCAGTTATCCGGACTCCTTCAGTCGGAGAGCTGCAGAAGGTTGTGACTTCTAAAAAATTCGCCGAAGTAGGGCTAAACGTCGTCTACGACGTCGACACAGTAATCGGCCCCGAGGAGTTTATGCAGGAGCTCCACGAAAATAACTTCGACGGCGAGATGACGGCCTCGGAGTACAAGAGGTCGGTGCACCTGGTCACCAAGGCGTGGTCGGTGACTGACGGCGCCACCGTTAACGTGACGCTAGAGGTCAGCGACAAGGCGATGGCGAAACTTGATGTAGGTCGGGTCTACATCAAGTGGTTCTCATTTCGATGCCGATCACAGGTTCGCACTTATGCCTGCCATAGGTGTGTGGGTTTCGACCACAAGGTCAGCGAATGCCGCCAGAAGTCGAATGTATGCCGCCAGTGCGGGCAACAAGGCCACCGCGGCAAAGTGCCAGAACCCGGTGGACTGCCGGAACTGCCGTCACAGAGGGCAACCCTCGTGGCATTACATGCTCTCGGATGTATGCCCGATATACGGCGCGGTGCTAGCGAGGGTGCAAGCTAGACATTAATGTTTAGCTTTATCCAAGCGAACTGTGGCCGAGGCCGAGCTGCGACCATCGAGCTCGGAGTCCGACTCAGGAGATCGGGCTCAATGTTTGCACTGGTGCAGGAGCCGTATCTTGGCGGCGATGGGATGGATGTGCTGCCTGAAGGAATGAGGATCTTCACCGACCGGCGAGGGAAGGCAGCCATCCTAGTGGATCTTCAGGATGCCATCTGTATGCCAGTGGAGACCCTCACCACGGTGCTTGGACGGCATCAATGGTGCCGCGAAGGACAAGTGTGAGCCAGTTTTTCGTAAGGTGCTCGAGGCAATCATGGTGAATCGTGTGAGAAAAGTTCTTCCGGAAGGCTGCAGATGGCAATTCGGATTTCGCCAAGGACGATGTTTGGAGGATGCCTGGAGGCACGTGAAGAGCAGTGTTGACGCCAGCCCGGCGCAATACGTGCCCGGCACATTCGTGGACTTCAAAGGAGCATTTAACAACTTATTTGGGACACGCTAATGGATGTACTGCTTCAGCGCCTCGAGCCGCATTGCCTGCTGAGTGCATACGCGGATGATCTGCTTCTGCTCGTCGAGGGCAACTTCAGAGTCGTGTTAAAGGAAAAAGGAGCGCAATTTATGTCCACCGTAGAAACGTGGGAAGCGGAAGTTGGCGTTGCCATCTCGACCAGCAAGACGGTAATAATGCTGCTCAAAGGTAGTTTGAGACGTGCGCCCACGGTAAGGTTTGCTGGAGCGAACCTGCCGTATGTGCGTAGCTGTCGGTACCTTGGCATCACGATCAGTGAAGGAATGAAATTTCCCACGCACATTGCTTCGCTGCGCCAGGGGATGACCGGAGTCGTTGGAGCATTGGCGCGTGTGCATCGAGCCGACTGGGGTTTCAGTCAGGCGGACCATATATGACGGACCTTGTGTGCTGTTTGGTGCCCCGGTATGGTATGACACCGCCGGGCAAGTAGCTGCCAAGAGGCGACTAGCCTCCTGCCAGAGGCTGATCCTGCTAGGATGCCTTCCGGTTTGCCGAACAGTGTCTACCGTGGCACTGCAGGTTCTTGGTGGAGCCGCCCCGCTTGACTTGGCTGCTAAGCAATTAGCGGTCAAATATAAGCTAAAGCGTGGATACCCGCTGGAAAAGAACGAATGGCTCTAGGGGAGAACATCGCTTGTCTAAGCTGGGAGCAGAGAAAGACTCGCTTGGAGGAGTGCTTGCTGCTGAGTTGGCATAACAGATGAGACGACGATAGCGAACCAGGACGGGTGACGCACAGGGTTATCCCAAATATCACTCTCGTTTTCGGGATCAAAAGTTTGGTTTCTCGATGAAGGCGTCTTTCTTGCTTACTGGGCACTGGTCGTTCAATGCATTTTTGCACGGGAGAGCCCTCAGCGATACCACTGCTAGAGCATGTGGTAATCCATATGAGGACTGGATCGATACGATTACATATGGTATCTTCACAACTGCTACTTCTGATGTTACTCTATTGCCGTACAAACGTGACTAAGATTAGCTTGGATTTTTGCGCTTGTTATATAGCCCACAGCTAGTGTGCCCAGGTCGTTCTATTGAATTGTGGGCACCTTCCGACAACGCGCTGTCGAGAAAGTCCTGTTGCCTTGGTCAGCTGGTATGTTTAGTGTGGCCGATAACGTGTTATCGATATTCCAGGACTGCACGGATCAATTGGTATGCTTAGTGTGGCCAACTGCGTGGGAATCCCAGGGCTACACTATGCTTAAATTTGGGCGCGAAGTTAGTGTCTGTGTGATTTTTGATTGAAAACTCTTTTGTTGGAATGTTTAAAGAATGTTTTACTTTCTCGATCGCTTTAGCTTAGTCTGACAGTCGAGGAACTCGACTATATCGTTCTCTCTTGCTTTAATTAAAATTGACATTTTACAACATTCTTAAATGAAGTTTGGTTGTCAATATTGTTTTCTAGCGATTTAGATAACAACATATTTACATATTCATGAAATTTTCAAATTATTTCTTTTTTAAAATTTAATTTTAATTTTCACCTGCCACGTACTTGGTCGTTCAAACGCCATGTTTGCCTCCAAACAGAAGTAGGCACCATCCTCATACTGTTGCAACTGGGGTGCTAATTCCTAATTCCTAATTCCTCAGCCATTTGGGCTACATCCTCTTTTCTATTGATTTGCTAAGAAAACAGTTACGAAATGCAGGTTGGCTTTTATAAAAGTCAATGCATATATTGCAAATCTATAGTCATCAAGTTGACAAGGAACGATAAATAAATCTTCGTATCATTATTGTCTGTAGTGTGTAACGAACAACGTTAGTGGGCTGCTGGAGTTGTGATTACCTGCCCACCCTACCTATGGTCGTTCCTTCCCGGCTTTTCCAACGACCCCTTTATCCATTTTACCGGAACTGCATCAACTAAAAGAAATCTATTCAGAATGCATTATAATTAATTCTCTTAAAACTAACATTAAATGAATATTAATTTTGGCTGGACAAAAAAAAAACATACATACAATCAATGAAACAATTAACTTGCTTTTTTGAAGTTCGTAGATTTTCCCAGGTGTTCCCTATTGCATTTTCAAATCCAAATCTAACGTCATTTCTTTTTGAAAACAATTTGAAGGCTGGTCGTTTGCATTTTTGTACTCTAAACCGAATGTTTAGATGTTTTAAGTTTTCTTTTTCTTTGTTTTACTCTTTGTAGCTGCGGCATTCATCGGTGAAAGCGCTTGCAACGAGCTGCTGCTGCTAGCGGTTTGGCGGAGGATAGTGTGCCCGCATATCCAAACTGAATTTGGGCTCCATTAGTGTGGTCGATCTATTGTAGAAGCGCTGCACACTGGTTGGGCTTGTATGGAGTCGCGGCCAAAAATACTTCTAGTGGTAATAGCGTATTGAAATTGATACAGTAAGTTCTCTAAAAATTAAGAATTGGTAAAATGTAAAAAATTGGCGTGGTCGATAATATTTACGCCCACAGGAAGGCAAAAACCGAAAAATACACCTAAAAGCATGCTACAATTTTTTTCTTGAAACATTATTATTATTTGTATTATTATTATTTCCTACTTTACTAATTTGTATATAGTGTTTGGTAACCCCTAGGATATTTGTCCCCTGTGATGTTAAGATACAATATTATGATATACGGATTCTTCACTTAATAAATAAATAAAAAAAAATATTATTATTATTATATCTATAAATGATTTAATTTAAAAATAAAAAACACAGCAAAACAAAATAATTCAGAATTAAAGCATTAAAAATATAAGAATTGTGGCTAACAATATACCTAGCAAAGTTTAGTGCTTCAACAGCGTGTTCCTGTAATTTAATCATTTTCTAACAAATCACAGGTCGACGATAATAATTTCGATTTGTCATTCTTTTTTATTTTTCTTTGACCTGTTACGTATGGGGTCTGATCTCAAAAGAAGTATTTTAGTTAAATCCCTGTTCGTGATTATGCGAGACATCTTTCGGGTATGCTGCAGTTGGTTTTTTTTTTTAATTTCCTTATTGTTTGACTCTGCAGCTTCCTCTGAGAGCTCACGTTTAAATTTTTTAACATCTATGGTGTAGCCTGATGCTAAGGCTTGCAATATCGTTGCGCAGCGGATTATTAAATTTTCACATTGGGGGGTTTTGGCGGGAACCTAACTAAAACTTTAGCTAAACATAGAAAAGACGTTCACAAAATACACAAAATAAGTCGTTCAATTAAAATATTTTCACAGGACAAGACAAAATGGCATGCAAGTTTATTATAAATAAGAACATAAAAAAACAATACCTTCAACTTTTAAATCCATTTAAAATCGATTAAATAGGAGCACAATAGCAAACGTTTGACCACTTCAAAGTACAATTTTATTTTGAACGACCGACTGCAGCTGCGTCGCGCCGATGAACACGTATTCACAACTTTGAGGAATTTTCTGAAAGTCCCGTTACAAATCTAGTAAAAACCGGTTTGCCACTTAAAAGTTTGGACTTTTTAGAGACAGTTGGCAAATACTTTCCAAAAATTTGTTGTGATGAATTTTTTAATTTTTGGCATATGGACGCAACCAGTGTGCGCTGCACTATGGGAAATTTGACCACTTTTTCTGGCCTAAATTAATAACTCCAGAACGGGGAGAGATATTCAATTGGTGTTTTTTGTATAGGGTTACACTAGTCCATATCTCTTATGGTACCAAAAATTGTGGGCGTGGCACCGCCCTTTCTATTTTTTGTAATTTATAACTCCAGAACGAATAAAGATATTTAATTTTTTTTTTTTGCATTAATTTGCACTAGACCATATCTAAACTTACCGCAAAAACTGGGGGCGTGGCACAGTCCCTTATATTTATATTATTAATTTTCGTAAAGGCTTTCTCTCATTTTGTATGCTTTTTCTAATCTCAGCCAAAACAACTGATTTCGTGATAGAGTTTATATTCTTAATTATTTTACAGAAGTTAACAACAATAGTACTAATAAAAATAACGAAACAATTCAGCAACCGCCTTGTTTAACTCCCGTTTAGCATGAGATTACTCTGAATTTGGAAAAGTAGGGTTAAGTCTAAAATCTATAAATTCTCCCAGAATCGGTAAAAGTGGCTTTTAAAATTACAATAATCTGAACAAGAACTAAATAAGCTACAACATGAGGTATATTTCATTGATGCAATTTGCTGCAATCACTTTAAATCTCTATTTAAAGTTAGGCATTATAAAAAAAAATACTTTTGTAAAGCAACTAAGATTTTTACTAAATTACTGGGATAACACTAGTTTTTTTTTCTATTGAATGTTGCAAACGCCTAATAGAAGGCCCACTGATTAAAATACTTTTTACAGAATGGAAATTAACGCTTTGGTTCCCAAGATATTAGAACTTTTGTAACGAAAGAAAAACTTAATGTTGCAGATTGTTGTTTTGTGTACGCGCAACAGCTGCTTTTAACAGCTGATTTCTTTGTTGTGGCGCCATCTATTAAAATTTCTGGTATGCAGCACTAAAGATTGGTCAATTATGAATGCGTACACTAAATATTATTGTAATATTCCGACTTTCAGAAAATGGGTTTTGGCCAGAAAAAGGGGTCAAATTTCCCATAGTGCGCTGGTCGATGTAAAAGATACAAAGAGGAAAAAGAAATGTAGGCCCAAAAGTAGGTAATGGTTTTGAAGTGTGTGCCAACTGATAGCAAAGCAAGCGCAAAGTTAATCAAGGTCCGTCCACAGATTTTAAAATGTCGCATATTAATATATAAATACTTTGCACGGGTGCGGTCATAGTTAGGACCGTCCTCTATAAGGAGCGTAGGGTGTAAATGGTCAAAGGAATTCGGGATGTACACTCACTCGCATATCTCTGCGTACACCCCTAAAAAATTTTAAAATTAAACTTTGAACAGCAATGGTTCGGTCATTTATGCATATAATTATTCCATTTTTTTTTTAACTTAACTTTAATTTATTGTTTATAATATGAAATTTTTTTTAGAATTATTGAATAATATATAACATTTTATTTTTAATTTTAAACTTAATACTATAAAAAAATGTGTACGCAAAAGTTTGCGTACAACTGTTTAAAGCAGCGTGGGATGCAAAAAATGCAATTACCGTTAGAGTTTTTGTCATTGTTCTTATTTAGATTGTGCTAAACTTATTACTGCGCAGTTGACTTTCATCTTTGCACCAATTCAGGAGCTTTTCAACATGGAACAAAAGGGCAAAGAAATTTCTGTTGGGGAGCGATAGCTTATTATAAAATTTTTCTTGAACGGAAAATCTTATAGAGAAATTGGTGCTCTAGTTGGTAGAGCCCACTCCTCTATCCAAAAAGTTATTAATAATTATAACACGACTGGCAGTATCTTGTCAACGACAAGACGAGTATTATAAAGTCTATTCGGCTTAATCCCAGGATGACAGCTCATCAGGTAAGCCTTCAGATCGAGGAAAGTGTTTCCAAAACTGTTTCTGATGATACTGTACGCCGTTCCATAAAAAAGGCAATAAATTAAAGCTAGTTTATATCTTAAAGTGGGTAGGACTACGCCTTCATCTCAGGGATGATATTCCTTGTTCCAGTGCCACCTTTGGAATTAGGGCCTATAAAGCTGACCTTAACCCTAAATTTGGCCTATTTGCCGCTTAGCTTGCCAACCAATCACATCGAAGTCTCCCGGAAAATTTTTCTTTTTTTTTTATTGTCGATCTTCAGAATATTATACATAATTAACCGAGTGGTCGTATCAAATAACATTAAGAGCTGAAACAAACAAACACCAGCCCCATCGAAACGCATCCGCTCCACTTCCATTTTAGCCCGGTCAGCAGATTATTATAAGAAACCAAATGTAGAAGGCAAATGAAAAGCTTGGAAATAAAATAAGATTCATTGAGAATTCAGAACTTAACAACCACAGGCGTTTATTTGGGAACGGTTCTATCCACTACTCATCAAATCTCCCTAACCTACGCTTAAAGGGAGGTAACTGGCGCAGTCGGTAGTTCCAGGCCTAAGAACGAGTCAACAGGATTTCGTGACGACCGGGACATGCAGTTAATATTAATATTAGCATTGTAAGGAATAACAGTGAGTAGAGTGGAGTGTGTAAAATGGAGGTGGAAATAATAAGAGCCGCAAGTGACCAATTAGAAATGACCAAAGCAGTGGGAAATAAGAAACGCAAGTGCAAATCAATATAACCAAAAATAATAGTAACAAAGGAAAGCTAAATGAGCCAAATCAAAATAATATATATATAAAGAAATACTACATAATTAAGGCCATAGTCTTGGTGTAACACACAAAGAAATGCAAAGCCGAGGTGCGGTTTAAATAAAGAATTAAATTAATTCAATTGTGTCTAAAGAAATGAAAGAAAATGGGTTCGAACGGACAAACGGCCGGTGGTAAATGTCGTGGCTCGAAGTCGCAGAGAACGGTTCGATCAAACGAATGACCGGTAGAGAATGGTGTTGGCTGTCGGAAGTTCGATGCGACGAAGAGGCTCGCCGATCGAACGATCGTCGAACGACGTCATGCCGTCGGTCGAGAGCAAGAGAAGTTGGTGTGCTGTGGGGAGTGCCAACAAGTTCGAGTGTATGACAGAAAGGGGAAATGGTCGAGCCGAATGGCCCGATGTAGAAGTTAAACAGAGCCGATTCGGTCGCATGTATTGGGCGGGGCACTGTACAGGGCGGCCGCCTAGCATGAGGAAGAATTCGGTTGATTAGAGGAAGGGGCGGTAACCATTCACACGTATTGGGCGGCGCACTGTAATGTACAGGGCGGCCGCTTAGCGTAGGGGTGGTTATCTGAAAATATATCGTGGAATATTAACAAGAATCAAACTGGAAAGAATAAATTAAAATCCAGCGATCCTAACATTCACACGTATTAGGCGGCGCACTGTAATGCACAGGGCGGCCGCTTAGCGTAGGAATGGGTAGGGTTAAGCAATACTCAAGGGAAAACACCAGGATGCAGGACTGTCCGCATTTGGTTCAGAGGCTGTATCGCACAGCCAAGGAGCTAGCTTCAGCATGCAGGGTGTTAGAGGGGAGTAGACAATACCATAGCAATGACTGTTCGCAATTGGTTGTGAGGCTGTATCGCACAGCCGAACAGCTAGCTTCAGCATGCAGGGTATTAGACAATAAATAAATAAATAAAATAAATAAAATAAATAAAATAAATAAAATAAATAAAATAAATAAAATAAATAAAATAAATAAAATAAATAAAATAAATAAAATAAATAAAATAAATAAAATAAATAAAATAAATAAAATAAATAAAAAAATAAATAAAATAAATAAAATAAATAAAATAAATAAAATAAATAAAATAAATAAAATAAATAAAATAAATAAAATAAATAAAATAAATAAAATAAATAAAATAAATAAAATAAATAGAATAAATAAAATAAATAAAATAAATAAAATAAATAAAATAAATAAAATAAATAAGCAAATAAATAAAGAAAGGAAAAGCAAGCGACAAGTATTATTAAACCCCATTTTGCTAAATTAATTTTGAACCTTAGAAGGAGAAAATTACTCATAATAATTAATTACAGAACTCCATTTCACACACGGACACTCGAGGATCCACTACACACACTATATACAAGCAATTCGGAATTCAACACGTATCTTTAAGTAAACTACACAGCTATACTAAGCACACAGCGATTCACCGCTTTACACAAACAACACACTTCTATTAATTAATAAGTCAGAATATTGAGATAAGGTACACAAGACAGTAGCACTAACCAAAACAATACATATACGTGAGATAACTATGTCGAATCCAACAGAAGGACAGGACGTTAGGAAGCCAGGGAGCGTACTAGAGGCCATCAAGGTAATAGACCTTGTGGAAATTATTCCGAAATATGATGGCGAAGGGGGAAAGTTAGATGGTTTTATAGCAGCAGTGGAACAGGTATTGAGCCTGATCAAGGGGGAAGAAAGATCGAATATAGGAGTGTTCATAAATAAACCCGCCAGTGTTACTGTTTAGTTTGATTTATTTGTTAATTTCAGACACTTAATATTAATTAGTTCGACACCGATGCGTACGTTTTCTTGCAGATCAAAAATGTGACTAACTTAAGCTTTGGCTGTACTCACGCCATACGATTAAACTAGCATAAGACGTAAACAAGTTACAGTTAGAAGGGAGTTAGAAGTTTGGAAAAGTACTGGGCAAGCTCGCGGACAATTACAGCGGTGCGATGCTTACATTGATTCCGCTGATAAGCTCCGCTGAAGCTGCAGACAAATGATAATGTAAACAAAGATAAAGGGTGACTTGTTCGCGCATACAGGGTGTCTCGTTCCCAAACAAGGAGTGATAGCACTTCGAGCTGTCCGAAGCAAGATAGTAGGAGCGGCGGACAAGGTCCTAGATTTGGACGAGTCAGAGTTGAATTGGGATCAGATCAAGAGAATATTAGTCTCCCATTTTAAAGACAAGAGATCGGAGCAAGATTTGATAATGGAGCTGACCCATATCAAGGAAATGAAACTGGACGTAGAAGCCCTTTACACTAGGGTTATGACTCTAAAGAAAGCCTTAGTGAGTTTAACCAAAACAGGCGAGAACAGCATAATGCTGAGGAGCGAGAAAATTAAATGGTATGAGGAAATGGTGCTCAACGCTTTTATTTCGGCCTTAAAGGGACCGATAGGAGTAACCATAAGGAACATGGGAGTCCCGAATATAGCCAAAGCTTATGAGATAGCTTGTAGGGAGGAAAAGTTAGCTTCCTTAGAAGTTAATGGTCCGGAGCCCAGAGTCGGGAGACAAGGTCAAGAAAGAAACTCAGAAACAGGAGCAGGAGAAGGAGGAACCCCAGGTGTTGGAGGCCCACAGGGAGACAGGCATTTGGTCTCAGTACCAGTGGGGGGGAAACAACCCTCCTCCATTTCCAATGCCATTTGCCATGCCCAGTATGAATGGATGGACAGGTTTCGGAATCCCTTATCCGATGATGGGTAATCCATTCAGGTCAGAGAATTTTAACCAGGGTGATACTTCAAACTATCAAGGTCCTTATCGCAGTTATCAGAACAGGAACTCCAGATGGAATCAGAACCAAGCAAACCGAGATAGACAGTGGAACGGTTACAACAGTAACAAGTACAATAACAATTATAATAATAGAAATAACAACAACGGTTATAATAGTAACAATTATAACAACTCCAACAATGGGTATAACAGCACTGGTTATGGAAATAACGATGGCAGGGGACAGTTAGCGATCGAACCACAATCAAACACGGAAGGCAGCGGCCAGTCCAGGATGTCCAGGAATTCCAACAATTCGGGACAGTCCAGGCAGTCGTATAACTCAAACAATTCTAAGAGGTCATTTAATTCAACTGGCACTGCCTCGGTCAGTGCCCAGTTACATAACATTCAGGAGGATGACGGAAATTTTCCACAGTCAGCCTCGAACAATCCACAGGATATTTAGGACCTAGGAAAAGGCATTCAACGTTGCCCTATTTGGTAGTAAAGATTACTCCAGAAACATCAATAAAATTGTTAATCGATACAGGATCTACCTTTTCTTTTATTCGACCAGAATTAGTGCACCCACAGTACGTGAGGAAACTAAAAGACCCAATAGCCATTAAAACCATCACGCAGTCGCATGAGGTTGAAAGGGAGGCATTTTTACCAATGTTCGCGGAGTTAGGCGGAGTTGGTAAAAAAAGAATGTTCCTTTTTAAATTTCATCAATTCTTTGAGGGGTTGATCGGGATAGATATGATACAGCAGTTGAAGGCGGTTATCGATATGCAGAACGGGTGATTTGAGGTAGCAAATTTGAAACAGAAGATTCAGATTGAGGCCTACAGACCGTCAGAATTGTATACGATAGAAGCCGAATCGAAAATGGTTATATCTGTTCCGGTACGACTGAACGATGGGGATTTCATAATAAACAGAACAATATTAAAGGAAGACCTGGAAATTTCAGAGCTGGATGGAGGTGACGAATTATGCGGAGTCGGACCAGGAATTATTTCTGGAAGAACCAATAAATGTTGTAGAATTTAAGTCCACACAACATTTCGAACTAAACACTATAGAAGGGGAGAGGAAATGTAGTAACAGCATCCCATTTGATAAAATCAGAACAGACCATTTGAACAAGGAGGAACTTGGAGAACTTTCCAGAATTTGCAAAAAGTATCCGGGTATATTCCACAAGGAAGGAGTCATCTTGTCGTTCACAAATGCGGTCAAACATCAAATAAGAACAAGGGATGATATGCCCATTTATGCCAGACCTTATAGATATGCTTTTAAGGAAAGGCAAGAGGTGAGAAGGCAGTTGGAAAAGCTATTAGACCAGAAGATAATCAGGCATAGCCATTCACCATGGAGTGCTCCAGTCTGGTTAGTACCTAAAAAGAAGGACGCCTCTGGGGAAAGGAAATGGCGAATGGTGATGGATTATAGGAAATTGAATGAGAAGGTGGTAAAGGATAGATACCCATTGCCCATAATAAATGACGTGTTAGATAACCTGGGCAGAGCTAAGTACTTCTCGACGTTGGACTTAGCAAGTGGTTATCATCAGATTGAGGTACAGGAAACAGACATTCCGAAAACGGCCTTCTCCGCAGAAGGAGGCCATTTCGAGTACGTCCGAATGCCGTTCGGTTTAAACAATGCTCCCGCAACCTTTCAGAGGTTGATGAATAACATCTTCGGGAATTGTTGGGTAAATGTTGTCTCATTTATTAGGACGACATAATGGTGTACTCAGCGTCCTTACAGGAGCATATTACAGACTTGGAGAAGGTTTTTAGGAAGCTTACGGAAGCTAATTTTAAACTGCAGCTAGATAAGACGGAATTTCTAAGAACCGAGGTAGAATACCTAGGGCACTTAGTGACCCCACAAGGTATCAAACCAAATCCAGGGAAGATTGAAGCGATTAAGAAATTCACCGTCCCGAGGACTAGGAAGCAGATAAAATCATTCCTAGGGTTGCTAGGTTACTACAGGAAGTTCATAAAAGATTTCGCGGCAATAACAAAGCCATTGACGAAACAACTCAAGGGGAAGAAGACAGTACAAGTAGATGAGGAATACACAGAAGCATTTGAGGTGTGCAAAACCCTCTTATGCAATGACCCGATTCTACAGTTCCCCGATTTCGAAAAACCATTCATCCTGACCACGGATGCAAGCAACTATGCCATTGGATCGGTCCTATCACAAGGGAACTTGGGAACGGACAGACCAATAGCATACGCAAGTAGAACTCTGTCAACATCCGAGATAAACTATGCTACGATAGAAAAGGAAATGCTTGCCATTATTTGGTCGATAAGGCATTTCGGACACTACCTGTTAGGCACTAAGTTTAAAATAGTGACAGATCAGAGCATCAAGAAACCAGACTCTAAGCTCGTGAGATGGAGACTCCAAATGTTGGAGTATGACTACGAGATAGTATACAAGAAGGGTTCCTTAAACGTAGTGGCGGATGCGCTGAGCAGAATCCAACCGGAGCTCAACGTACTAGAAAACGTCTCGGAAGTAGCGACAAACGGAGAAACGATACGCTCCGCGGGAGAAGATTTACAGTTGGGATTCCCAATTTCTGAAAAACCACTGAACGAGTACAACATTCAGGTGGTTATTGAGAAGGGTGGAACGTCAAAAGTAATGAAGCAAGTACCATTTAGGAACAAAATGCGGATAACTTGGACATAAAAGAACTTTGATGAGGAGACAATTGGCCGAAAACTCAAGGAAATTCTAAAACCGAAGAGAACAATAGCATTGTTGATACCGGAAGAGTTGGTTTTGACCATCCAAGAGGTATATTGCAAGTATTTTGCGTACAGTAGATTATATAGAGCAATAAGATGCACAGTTTTGTTGCCGGATATAATTGAGAGAGACCAGCAGGAGGAAGTTGTAAGGGATTACCACCTGAAGAGTAACCACAGGGGGATAGAAGAAACACTAGCCCATTTAAAAAGGAGGGTGTTTTTCCCTCAGATGAGACAACTGATAACGCAAACAATTAATAATTGCGATAGTTGTCAAACACAGAAATATGACAGAAGGCCTCACAAGATCAAGTACAGTGTGACGGAAACTCCGGACAGACCCTTAGAGATAGTGCATATCGACTTATATTTTGTTAATAAGAAAAACGTTTTCACGATTATTGACAAATTTTCGAGATATGCCTGGGGGGTAACTATCCCAGCCAAGGAAAGCATTAACATTGTCAAAGCAATGAAAAACTTTATGGCTCTGTTTTGGATACCCAAGAAGATAGTCTGTGACCAGGGGGTTGAGTTCTCGTCGAACCTCTTTAAGGATTTTTGTAGGCAGTACGAACTCGAACTGCATACAACATCCTTTCAGCAGTCGTCAAGTAACTCAACAGTTGAGAGACTACACTCAACAATAACAGAAATATACCGTTTGATTACAGAGAACAAGAAGGCAGGGAAGTTAGAGATTCGACACGAAGAGATACTGAACGAAGCGTTTATAACTTACAATAACGCCATTCATTCAGCAACGAAGTTGACACCTCAAGAACTATTCACAGGCAGAACGCAGGAGTTTCTGAATAACGTGACTTTCAGTCAGTAATGAGCACGATTATTTACAGAAAATCAATGCGTTTCAGGCCGAGATCTATCCAAAGGTAAAAGAAAGAGTAGAAAGCCAAAAGGCGAAGAGAATTGAGGCAGCTAACTTGGATAGACAGGAACCAGACCCGGTACAGGTGGGAAACATAGTATTTCGAAAAGAGAACCGGACGGATAAACTCACCCCCAGATTCTCTAAACACAAGGTGTTAGAAGACAACAACCTAACACTGACATTAACCAAACCACAGAAAATTCACAAGGAGAAATTCCGAAGAATTACTAAACCAAATGAATAATTTTTGCAGGTGGTCCATGGCCATGGTTGAAAGAGGCAGGTTTGAGATAACACCCTTGGAGAAAAACGACCCATTGGCCCAGATAGAAATGGGAACGGCAAGGGTAGTACAAACGTACCAAACATATATACACATCGTGAAGCTGCAGGACTTCAATGAAATAATAGGTGGTATAGAAAAGACACTTGGAGAAGTTGAAGACGAATCGGGAACAAGGGACGTAATTAGATCACTTAAAAACAAACTACACATGTTGAAAACAAGGCTGGAAGGAATTTGGCCTAGACATAGAAGAGCAAGGGGATTGATAAACGGATTGGGTTCGGTAGTCAAGGCAATAACGGGGAATTTAGACGCCAATAACGCCGAAAAATTAGAAGAGGAAATAAGAAAAATGAGAGAAGAAGAGGAGAAATTGAGAGAGAGTATTAACTCACAAGAGAGAACAGGCAACAAGGTCAGTTTCATTTTCAAAAATTTAACGAAATACATAAATGAGGAGCAAAGCAGAGTAAATGCATTTATTAAAAAATATATTAATGCCATAAGTAAGTCCTTTGTAGAAGAGGATAGGAGAATTTATAGATTGGAGTATATTGACAGAATTTCGCTCACTATAGATATGTTAGGATTAAACTTGAATGACGTGACCGAGAGCCTGTCTAAGTTAGGTGTGATTTCTAGATTTTTGGACAAGTGTGTCCAAGAGTTAGAGAGACAAGGGATACGATTGGTATCAGACGAACACATGTATGAGTTTCTAGAATTAAGTGCGATTATGAATAACACAGATATAATATTTTCGATCAAATTACCATTGTTTAAAAAAGAAATATTTGCGTTCAGAAGGTTAATACCGCTGCCCATGAACGGCACAGAATTTGTGATAGCTCCAAATTATGTGGCGATTCATGGGAATGAAATACTTTACTATAAGGAAGCTGTTAAGTGGGCAGGATGCGGAATGCGAAACGAAGGACGTCGGACTACTTACAACAATCTTCGAACCGGAGGCCGGCTACATCGTAATTTTCAACGGGAAGAATGTAACTTCAGACAGATTGCGGAGTTGATAAGGCATTAAATGGATCAGTCCTTATAAGATTTACCAACTGCAAAGTGATGGTCAACAACGTACAGTATGAAGCGGAAGAAGGACTTAGCACAGCGAAATTGGGATTAGACATACCTCTGATAGAGACGGTTAAGAGGAACAGGACAACCCAAGAGTTGGGAATACACGAGCTGAGGATGGAAGACCTAGAAACAAAGGTACAGATCAGCAGAATGCAGTGGGGAACCACGATCCATGCAACAACGACCTACACGATGCTCGGCGTACTGATGATAGTAATATTCGTCGTGTCCTGCTTCCCAAAAAAAGACAACCATTTTCAAACCAGAGGTTACACCACACGCCACCTTCACTCCCGCCATCGCTGAACCTGCTATGATAACAGCATCTATGCCCCCGTTATGGTCGGTAGCTCAGACTGAGGGGGGAGGAGTTACCGCCTCAGCATTTACCCTCGGCGGTCCCCCGTCCAAGCCCCCTCGTCAACCGGAGACCTAGTGGAGATCCAGCAATACTTTGGTACGACCACGGGAACGCCGAGTGGTCGTATCAAATAACATTAAGTGCTGAAACAAACAAACACCAGCCCCATCGAAACGCATCCGCTCCACTTCCATTTTAGCCCGGTCAGCAGATTATTATAAGAAACCAAATGTAGAAGGCAAATGAAAAGCTTGGAAATAAAATAAGATTCATTGAGAATTCAGAACTTAACAATCACAGACGTTTATTTGGGAACGGTTCTATCCACCTTAACTAGGAACTACTCATCAAATCTCCCGAACCAACGCTTAAAGGGAGGTAACTCGCTCGACAAAAGGTCAGAACGTTTGGATTTAACGGGTAATTGTTTTTGCAAGCCACAAATCTACTTATATCGTCGCAAATCTCCCCACCCCGCAGTACAAAAAGCTTGCTGCTGCCAACGAAAAGAGAGGGAGAGGGGAAGGCAAACCTGGCTCTTCAGCAGGTGATGAGTATTCGCCAAAAATTCGTCTTGGGAGCATCGCGGTGAAAGCAGCCACTGTATAAATATCGGAAAATATAGAAAAGTGGAGATCGTTTTGCCAAGGAATGGCCGGATCAAGAATAGGCTGATATAAGGCTAGTTCTAGTTTTTTTATTTTATTTAATTTTTTTGGTATTATATATAATTTATTTTTGTCGTGTAAATTTATTGAAGTTTGCTGAGGAGAATATCATGATGTGAGAGAATGGTGTTCTGCGTAATAATGTGAATTAAATCAAAACAAAAAAAAAAAACAAGAAAAAGCATGAAATGAAAAGAAAATAAAAACAAGAGAGAACGCTATAGTCGAGTTCCCCGACTATCTGATACCCGTTACTCAGCTAGTGAAAGTGCGAAGGAGAGTCTTCAACACTGACAGTTTTTGGCGGTTTGTGGGCGTTAGAGTGGGCGTGGCAAATAGTTTTCTTGCAAGTCGATAGAAATTTACAAAACTGATACAAAAATGAAAAAATATCAAAACATTTTTCAAAACTCTGGGCGTGGCAGCTTTGGGCGGTTTGTGGGCGTTAGAGTGGGCGTGGCAAAAAGTTTTTTAACAAATCGATAGACCAATACAGAAATTAAAAAATATTTAAACATTTTTCAAAAGTGTGGGCGTGGCAGTTTTGTGCGGTTTGTGGGCGTTAGAGTGGGCGTGGCAGCATGATTCGACAAACTTGCGCTGCGTCTATGTCCCTGGAGTCTGTATGCTTAATCTCAACTTTCTAGCTTTTGTAGTTCCTGAGATCTCGACGTTCATACGGACAGACGGACAGACAGACGGACGGACAGACGGACATGGCCAGATCGACTCGGCTATTGATCCTGATCAAGAATATATATAACGGGTGTTTTTTTTAGAGGTATAGAACTTTAAGTTGGCATTACTGTTCAAGATGGCGACCGATTTAACAGCTGTCAAGTGATTTATTCTCAGTTTGGTTTGGCAATTCGTCATGCGTGCTTACAAAATCCAACTCGTGCAAGAATTGAAACCAAACGATCATCAAGCAAGGCGTAGATTCGTCGAATGGGCCCAAAACGAGATTGCTGTTGTTCCCGATTTTTCATAAGCCTCCAAGATCTTGTGATTTAACACCGCTAGACTACTTTTTGTGGGGCTATGTAAAGTCATTGGTCTATGCGGATAAGCCACAAACGCTAAACCATTTGGAAGACAACATTCGCCGTGTTATTGCCGATATACGGCCAAATATTGGAAAAAGTCATTGCAAATTGGACGTCCAGATTGGACTACATCCGAGCCAGCCGTGGCGGTCATATGCCAGAAATCATATTTAAAATGTAATGCCACAAGATTATCTTTCATGTCAATAAAATTCATGTCAATCGAATAATCCATCGTTGTTTTATTGCAATTTAAAGTTCTATACCTCTAAAAAAAACACCCTATACTTTATATGGTCGGAAACGCTTCCTTCTGCCTGTTACATACTTTTCAACGAATCTAGTATACCCTTTTACTCTACGAGTAACGGGTATAAAAAGAATTGTGCGTTAATATAAAAAAGTTTTAATATGAGGTAAAGTAGTGAAATGAATCGGTACAGTGTAACATATAAGTTATGAACCCTCTTCCCTTCCCCTTTGCCTTACCCCCTCCCAGCAGCCTGCCTAACACGCGCTTCCTCCTCTTACACCACTTGACGGTCACTCAACCCCGCTATGCCCACTTCAAAACGCTGACTTCGCCCCCTCCCTCATCCAGCAACGCAACAGTGTATTCAATGACCCGCCGGTCGCGATGCGCTGCGTCGGCAGGCGACAAAGCTACAATCACGCTGACTGCTACGCCAGCCAGCGACACTTCTTGTAGTTGGCCGCGATCGCGCCGCCGGAAAACTGCTGCATCTGCAATTGTTGTTGCGGAGCGGCAGAACCGCCGGACTTGGATAAGCGACCGCCGACTTGGCACGGATCAAATTACGGCCGCTTACCCAAGTGCTCTGCAGGGTCGCCCCTCACCCCGCACCGGCCACAAATGCTTCCCACGACTCTGGAGCCGTAGCTCTAGTGTTAACCAGGCCCGGCGACAGAAGTCAGTCTTTTCTTGACACCAGAAGGAAGCCGACTGCAATCCTGCTTTTATTCAAATCGAATCATCTCGCCTAAAATATTTCAATAAATAGAATTATAACGTTTAAATCATCCGACTCGTCTATTTCTGAGGATCGCTACTTCCATCATCATAGAATGACAAGGATCTGGGTTACTCTCACTAGGTGAGCTATTCGGTGACAAGAGGTTGTCACCCCCCCTGCAACCATGAGTTGCATAAAATAATGATGATTGCGTGTTATAAAAAAAAGTGAAAAATAATTAAATAAAATTTCGAGAAAATGAGGAGAAAATGAAGACGTTGCCAGATGAAAATTGAGTGATCAATAATAAAAAGAAAAAACAAAAAGTGATCTAAAAGCCCCTCTATAAAATGGAGAAGTAAGTCTGCATAACCATTGATCTAAACCCAAAAGCAAAATAAAGGGAATGTAAAATCATGTAGAGAACGACGCAAAATAAAAATCTATGTCTCTCTATAAAGTAGATATCATGTCGATTTTCAATCCATTAATTATTTTTGAATGTTTTGAATTTAATACCGTCTGAGCTGCTATATATACGCTATCGAATTCTTTTTTATTTTAACATGCATGGAAAACCCTACTATTGCCTTCCACATCATTATTATTCGCATTTATTTTTACTTAATACTTATTATATACTACCTATTTTAAAAATATACATATATGTACACACATACCATATTATCTACCCACAGCATCATTCTCACGATATTTCTCACATGTAAAAATAATAAATAAGCTCATTTTAAAATTTTGGATTTAGGTCAATTTAAATGGAGAAATTAAATGAAAAATTAGTATTATGAATAAAATGTTTGAAGTTAAATGATTTCCTAATTTATTGGGGGTCATGCCGAACCGAAATATGATAGGGTATTAAAACGCGAGCTTGAACTTAGGGACCATTTAAAATTATTTCTTTTATTTTTGTTGTACGGAATAAAATGGTCAAGGTTGGGTGGGCTACTACAAGTTGCTATAAAAACAGCCATAGCAACAATTTTCAATTTTCTTTCGTTTTTGTTCTTTTTGGATCTGAGTGCCCTTTTCCTTTAATTCTCAAAGCACGCGAATTTTAATAATTCTTTTGCATACGACGCCAGCAATTCGAGTAATACACTTAGGAAAAAACCCACCCATCGTCCCGATCCTGAGCAGTGCCGGAAGCAACGCATGCGGTATTATCTCGTCCGTCAATCAGCTGATCCGAATACCCTGGTATTATTAACAGTGATATGCTACACTATTGCGGGTCACTGTGACCCTTCGCGCATAATCTTGGCGCTCGAGTTACCATGCCCAGCATTGTCCCCACTCAGCAATAGCCAACAGAGAGATCACCCAATTCCATTCTTATTTATTCCCTATCCATAAGCCAAGCATTGTTATACTTTAGAGTTACAAATAAATTCATTCTCATACCTACCACGAAAGTGCAAAGTAGTGTTCACATTCACCCGACTCTCATATGATAACGAGGAGAAATCGTCCCAAACCACCTTCGCCCTACGACGAGGAAACTGCCCCCCGGTCACCCTCAACGGAGTAGAAATCCCAAGCGAACCGCACCCGAAATACCTGGGAATGACGCTGGACCGGCAGCTTACTTGGAAGGCCCACATCGACCGCAAGAGAAGGCAAGCCGAGGATAGACTAAGACAATACCAGTGGCTACTATGCAGACGGTCCAAGCTGAAGACCAGACATAAGACACTGGTCTATAGCTCGATAATAAAGCCAATCTGGACCTACGGATGCCTGCGACTCCAACATCAGCAGCATCCAAAAACTACAAAATAAAGCGCTACGGATGGCCTCGCGAGCCCATCCGTATCACACCAACAAGGCCATCCACGAGGCCCTGGGTGTTCCCATGGTGAAGGACGAAATTGAGAAGGCATGCAGACGGCATAAGGACAAGTTGACCAACCACCCCAACACCCTGGCGACCAATTTACTACGCGACAGCCAGCCACGCAGCAACAGAAGACTGCAAAAGACGCACCCCCTGGACAGGATTAACGAGATGACACCGAGATGACACCGGCTACTCCACCTCTAAACCCATCTGAACAACACCCAGGAAATTCTGCTAAAATGATGTTCTGTTAGTTAACCTGATAGCTTTATATCCTGAAACTTCTATGTAAACCTACAACAATCCCACGATTTGTAACCCCTTCCCCTTGCCAACGTACGCGTCAAAACATTTAATTGTCCCTTGCCTGGACAGATTTTAAATATGGCACAATAAAGACACCACAAATAAAAATAAAAATATGATAACAAGGATAACTGAAGTATTCGTATTCATTCCTACGAGGACACAACCTACTCCCATATCATAACTGGCGCAGCCGAACCAAAACTAAAAGGATTCAAAATGCCTTCTACTTTCTTCGTTCCACTTCTGTAAGCAGGTAAGTAAGTGAACATTGGCGAATGACAAGTCTGAAAAAAGTGTAAAGATGTGTTTAAAAAAAAAAAGAGAAAAGAATTAAAAAAAAATACTACACACATAACATAAAAAAAAACTCAAAAGTAATATACGTTTAACCACAAACGACTTAACCAAATACAGTAGAATCAAAATTCAGTTGAAAAGCGCATAAATGCTTGACTCTGAAAAATTATAATATTATATCATAAGCTTTAGTGACTAAAATAAATTTTAAGGGAATATAAAGCACAATAAATAAATAAATAAAAAATACAGTAGAATCCGGTTATAACGACTCCGCTTATAGCGTCAGTCCGATTAAATTTCTAGTTTTTTTCTGTTGTTTTCTTTTGAAAAACCATGTTATTTAATCAAATTTATTTTATTTTTTTTTTATTAAAAAATGTATTTGTTTTATGTTTAAACATATTAAGAACATGGCAACCCTAAAATAAACAAAAAAATATTTATTTCCACCTTTCTGTTAGTTCGTCTTCCGGGTATAACGACGTAAAATCGTCGGTCCCTTGAAAGTCGCTATAACCGGATTCTACTGTATGTGTACATCTATCCCTATTAGTCACGTATAACATACATACATAAGACGCTAAAATCGTTTAGTGTTATGGCCAAATATGTGTACATCAATCGCTGATAGTACACCGGGACCATGCATAACTATATAAGGAAACCAATTTCGTTCAAAAATATGGCCGAATATGTGTACATCACATAATTCTACGAAAAGAATAAATATCGTTCAATATTGTGACCGAATATGTGTACATCAATCGTTGATAAGACACCGGGACCACAACTTTGTAACGTAAAAACAATAACATTTCGTAATTCTTGCTAATTGAAATCGTTCTGTGCGACAAAAAAATAATGGTGAAGCAGCATAACGGCGAATGATACCATACGTCGTTTCTTTGTCGCTGTCAATGAACTACAATTGTGCAACAATCAGCATATCAATACATAGGTCAAGATTGACCCCCTTGAATAAAAAAGACCACATCGATTAAATCACATCTTTATAAACTAATACATTTCAAATACTACTTCAGTTTGTGTAACCGCCAAATACTCATTTACTTACACAAACGATATATATACTTACTAATGCACACAATATATTACAGTTAAACCCTGGAACCAAATTACACACTTACCTAGAAAGATATAAAAGCAAAAGAGTATTAATTCCACACAACCATCGTTAATTTAGTATAAACACACAACACCATATTTTAAGATTATCTATACATAAAACCACATTTACACAACTAACCCTTATCAGCGTGCACTGCACACGAGGTTGTGGAGGCAGCAAGGCGCATTAAGGCAAACAAAGCCCCTGGACTTGATGGCATTCCGGGAGTAGTCGTGAAAGCAGTGGCGTTGTCTAGACCGGACATCTTTAGGGACACCTTTCAGCAGTGCCTTCTGGACGGAGTCTTTCCAGCAAGGTGGAAAAGCCAGAAGCTGGTACTTTTGCCTAAAGGGAAAGGTTCAGCACAAGTTGCAGACAGCTACCGCCCACTTTGCCTGCTGGACATAATAGGAAAGCTATTTGAGCGCATCCTATGTGCCCGAATAGAGGCTGTAACCGAGAGCATAAATGGTCTAAGGAGCCACCAATATGGCTTTCGAAAGGGAAAGCGCTCACGGCAGTGAGAAACATTGCCAAGAACGCGCTCGAGGGCGACAGATGGCTAGGTGACAGAAAAGAATACTGCGCGATTGTCACGCTGGACGTAAACAATGCATTTAACTCGGCAAGATGGCCTTTAATCCTCGATGCTATGTACACGACGGGTATCCCGGAGTACTTCAGGATCGCTGTAGGCAGCTATTTTGGAAGTCGTATCCTCTGGTATGATACGGAAAATGGACCGAAAAGTTACAGAGTCTCGGCTGGTGTTCCACAAGGATCTGTACTTGGACCGATCCTGTGGAACATCATGTACGATGGTATACTGGCAATCAGGAAGCCCACAGGAGCTGAGCTGCACTGGTTTGCAGATGTCGTGGCTATAACTTCAGTCGCCAAAACGATTATAGAAACCCAGGAGAAGTGCAACGCAACAATTAGAGCGACCATCGACTGGTTTGATAAAGCTGGACTAACAATAGCTGTCTTATTAAGCAGCAGGAAAAAGTTGGAGATCATGCAAATCTCAGTCAGCGGAACCCAGGTGACTTCAGCTGAGTCCTTGAAGTACCTCGGAGTCCTCATAGACCACAGGCTATCCTTCAAGGATCATGCTAAATACGCTAGCAGGAAGGCAGCCATCGCATCGGCAGCCATATCTCGACTTATGCCCAACGTGGGAGGCCCCAGAGACCCAGCCAGGAGGCTATTGGCAACCGTAGCAAAGGCAACGCTTCTATACGCTGCGCCAATTTGGAGTGACGCCACAAAGAAAGGCTTATACTTAAAAGGAGCACGTATGGTGATAAGGTCGATGGCCCTTAGGCTGATAAGAGGCTTTAGAACGGTATCTCAGGATGCAGCATTAGTTCTGGCAGGCATGCCACCAGCCGATCTGGAGATCAAGGCTCTTGGTCTCATCAGCAATGGGACGAGGCTTATGAACGGGTGGTTGGAGAGTGGCAGACGAGATGTCAAATGTCGCAACGGGGAAGGTTGACCTACCAACTCATCCCGGAGATAGACGCATGGACGCTGTTTCCGGGCCTATCTACATCGTTTCCGCCATGTAGACTCAGCCCAATGCCTATACTGCATTGATGCGGTGGAAACGGCGGAACATGTGCTAATGCACTGTTCTAGGTTCTCGGCGGAGAGGGAACAGCTGAAAGCGTTAACTGGAGAACCGCTTAGTCCAAATGGGTTGATCACGGCGATGACGGCGAATTTAAATAATTGGGAGCTGGGACACCGCATCATCATAAATATGATGAAACGAGTCCGTGCCAACAGAGCTGGCAATTAAAACACAGAAGGAGTGTTCCTGTGAGGTGGCGGGATAAGAATACTACCTCAGCGTTCCCGGCTTGTCGTAAAAGGCGACTAAAGGGTGGAAAGGAGGTGCGCTACATGGCCAATACATTAGGAAGGGAGAGTGACCTGACTTCACATCCTGCTCATCGAAGTCTTACCTTAACTGGCAGTTCCGGTGAGCGTTTATAGGACTGAGGAGCATACGGAGGTTTTTGTTTTAGTACGTAGGCATAATCCCACCAGGGGTTATGAATCGTGCATGTATCTTTAAAAGATTTTAATTTTCCTACCGTAAGGCGATACAAAAAAAAAAGCCTTATCAGCGTGTTGTTGAAAGTTTTTTCTAATACGGACGTGCGCGAAATTTTTATTATCCTGGTGTCACCGTGGCCAGAACAATTGGTTTTCGTGCAGTGTTCCATAGCGCTGGTGCGCAGGTGTTCGCCGCACTATCGAATCGCTATAAAGAAGCGCGTAAACAATATAAAACAAAAGGAGGAATTATTGCAATCGGACTGACTCTGCAATTTTGCAACTTTTTGTTGAGGGCCAGCTTTTAAATCAGCTGTTGGTGCTGCAAATATATCGCAGTTGGCGATCTGGTCCGAGCGCTGCCAGACCTGCATTGGAGATCGGTTAGGGCGCGCAAGCAGTTAAATTCAAATTCGAATTCAAAATCGAATTTGTTTTCTGAGCGGACGCATTCTGAAAAGGGAGTCGGCACTAAGGTCGCGGACAGACCGAAAATCAACCTTTCACCCTTGCAGTGCCTAAGTAGAGGCTCTGGTGTCCGAAAAGAGGCGGAATAACCTCCAGCAGTCAACGCCTAGGGGAAATATGTGGCCTACGTAGGAGCTCACTTTTCAAAAAGCTAATCCGCGTGTTGCTACCTAAAAAACTGGTGCTGTTGGACCCAAATGGACAATCCAACAGGGGGCACTGCCCCCAAAGGGTATGACCCATTCAGGAGGAGCTCTCGAATGTCGAGGCCTCCAACCAAAATAGGTATCACCAAACAATAAGTCAGGAGGGCAAGCTGGCGGAGCTGCTGTGAAGGACACTTTGGCCTCTCCAAAACCATGCCAAAAGAAAATTGCTGACCTTATCACGGTACCGACGCAAAAAGTAGCGGTAAAATCCCAGACTGGCTCGCCAATCCGTCCTGCAGACCAAACGAAGACCTGCGGAGCTTACTGGGCCTGATGAACGTCAGGATAAAAACGTAACGAAAGAGTCCAAAGGTGTAATCGCAGAGCTGGCTGCAATAAACATTAGAGCGATCCAGCTTCAGGAGGGTGCTGGTAAGGAGGGGGCCTCCTTCCGAAACACCGCCACCCAGACGGAGGCGCGGAAACAAAATACCGCAAAGCGACGGCGCCGAAAAATGCGTTAATGAAGCCACATTCACATCCAGTGATACCATCCGAGCCCACTATTACAAAGAAGCCAAAGCCAGCCAGCTACGCGACCGTTGCCAAGGACGCGAGTACAAGGGAGGTGTGGACTAAGGTGATGCCAAATCGATTGCGCAAGAAGCCAGAGGCCATTATACTTAAATCCATTATCGTAAGCTGAAAGCCGATCCCAACCTAAGCGACTTTAGAAAACAGGTTAAAAAGTTCCGAAGGACCCAAAAGGGCGAGCTACTGCTCGAAGTAGAGGGCAAAGCCTCTGCCAGCGTCCCGGCTTTCAGAGGAATTATTGAGGAGACCCTCAAAGAAATGGCTGCGGTACGCACGGGAGCGCAGAGAATGGCGCTAATATACAGTGGAATGGATGAGGCAACTACAGCGGTGGAACTCCAAAGTAGCCACGCCTCCCAATACCAAGGCATACTTGTAAAGCCAGAGGCTGTAAGCGGGTGGCGCAAAATGAGGGATGGAACTCAGTCAGCAACAGTGACGTTATGCACGAACGATGCAATAACGGTTCTCATACGGGGTTCGGTAACCGTAGGATGGTCACGGTGTCGCATCACCCAGGACGTTCGCCCAATAAGATGCTTCAGGTGCCTAGAATTTGGCCATCGGTCGATCGCTTGGACTGCTGCCTTCGGTGCGGCGAGCATGGTCACAAGGCAAAGGGCTGCGCAGCGCCACCAAGATGCCTTATCTGCAGCAACGACGTGGATAAGAACCTTGCGACAGGTGGTTTTAGATGCCCTACCTACAAAGCCAGCACCAAAAAAGAAGCCAATAGCCGCCAAAATGATGTTAGACATTATTAACATCATCCAGCTCAACGTCAACCATTGCGCAGCTGCGCAGAACCTTTTGGCTCAGGCAGCGAGGGAGCGCAATGCGGACGTACTGCTCCTGAGTGAACCATACCTTCCGGGAGCAGGTAACTCCGAGGTGCTCGATGAACTAGGTAAGGCGGCTATCAAGTGTCACACTAGCCTACCGTGGAAGAGTGCGAAAACATACCAATGCGCGGCATCGCATACGCTAAGCTAAAAGGAGTGCACTTCTACAGCTGCTATGCTCCACCTAGCGACCGCCTGGAGCAATTCGAAGACATGCTTAGAAAGCTTGTTGACCATGCAAGAGGGCGCAGACCAGCAGTCATAGGAGGTGATCTCAATGCCTGGGCCACTGAATGGGGCAGCCGGACTTCCAACACAAGAGGACGTGCAGTGATTGAGGCCATGAACTTGATAGACCTCGTTTTGCTAAACGACGGCCTCAAGCTGACCATTAATAACGACAGAGGCTCGTCTTACATCGATGTCACCTTCGTCAGCAGCGACCATAACCTGATCTCGTTCCGGGTTTGAGCGCATTCTATACCAGAGAGCTGCAACGAGTCAAACATATTTGTTCATACTCGATTACTGATTTTAACTCTCAATGATTCTTTTGGTTTGATTTATGTATATGAAAAAAAATAAAATAAAGTGCGGAACATATACCTTAAGTGGTGTACGCAAAGGTCGAAGTTCCTTATGGAATATATTGGCCGAGATAAAAAATGAACGAGACGAAATTGTGCACGGGTTCGTTTATTGTCGCACGTGCTCAATTATGCTAACTTATAAAAAGGGCCAAACCTAAAACTTGCATAGGCATAAGTGGTGCAAGGCCATGAATAAACCGTTGAAACAAATGTCTGTTGAAATAAAAAACGAGGCAACCAAAATTTGTGCGAATTGGGTCACAGAAGATTGCCGACCGTATTCAGCTATACAAGGTGCTGGCTTTAAAAAAATGATCAAATTGTGTATAAAGCTGGGGGCAGATTACGGAGAGAACATTGATTTGCAAGACCTTATACCCGATCCAACAACCATATCGAGGACCGTGCAAAAGGACGCAGCGGAGAAAAAAAGACAGCTTTGAGGGGAGATTGGAGAAAATGTACGCAGCGGAGGAGCATCAGCCACCATTGATATGTGGACGGATAATTATGTTCATCGAAACTTTCTGGGCGTAACATTTCACTACATGGTCGACAACAAGTTACAAGACATTGTGCTCGGGATGAAATAATTGGATTTCCAAAAGACCACCAGTCAAAACATCTCTAAAAAACTGCACAGTGTATTTGAGGAATTTGGGGTTGACAATATAGAGCCCATCACCGATAGAGGCTTAAATGTAAAATAACATCAGACTTAACTGCAGTAGCCACTTGTTATCAAATGTGCTCGAAAAATCCTTTTCGGCAACTGAAGAGCTGTCAAACACAATCGAAGCTTGCAAAAAAATTACCAAATATTTCAAAAAGGCAGCGCTGCCAAGAATTATGCCCAACGTGGGAGGACCCAAATTGACAACAAGGACTCTCCTTGCGGCGGTTACTAAGGCAACGCTGCTTTACGCTGCTCCTATCTGGAGCTGTGTTACAAGCAAAGTAACCTACTTGGCTAGTGCGCGGGAGTTATCGGTGACGGCACAAGCATGCCTTCACCTCCCCCGAAACCCCCACGGGCAGCGACCTACATATGAGACACTCAACCCGGACACACACCGCAGCAAAGTCATCAACCCAGCAGAGTCAGGACTCCCAAGAATCCAACCGAAGCACAGGAAGGGGCATCCGGGTGAAAAGTGCCGACGCAAGGGGTTTCGCAGAACAAAAAGAATTGTACGCTAGGCTAAGAGGAAAATTATTCTGAAAATAAAATTATTCTGTCACCGAACTTCGAGCGACTCACTTCAATACCACAAATCCTCCTTGGCTTTAATATAAAAACAGAACAGATCCTCGACCACGACTTAACTGGCGCAGCCGAAAAAGGAACCTAAAGGAGATCCAGAGCATCCAAAAGAAGAAAGATATGAAGATCATTATACTGTAATGCAGGTGAGCAGCCGGCCAAGTGACTTCAATAAGTGAGTGCAAATGTAAAATAAAAAAGAAACTAAATTAAAAATAATGCAGTGCACCCAAACGAATTGTAAATTCCGTGCGCTTAAAAGAAAAAGAACCGACTTCAAACATACATAAATACCTTTATACACAAGAACAAATATGCAAAATCAGCAAATTACGGTGTGCGGAAGCAAAATAAACGGCATTAACAATTGTGCATTACACATGCAAATCTAAAGGCATATTAACAAACATATATTAAAACGACCATCAATCGCTGATGACTGACTTTAATGATCGAGCATTAAAAAATGTGAACAATAAAACTATTAAACCCCAAAATTCACAATTTAAATTTCGTACTACCGAGCTAAACATACATATATTAGCAACGATCAATCGCTGATTGCTGCTACATATTACATATTATTATTATTATTATTATTATTGAGAAATTAACGCATAATTAAAATTATGCGGAATTTTGGATTAGCTATAGCAGCTGAGGGCCCTAAGCTAAGTTATATACAATTTTTTTTTGGGTTTGGTGAGGTTCTTATTTTACTGTTAATATGTGTAGTGTTGATATTTATGGATATGATTTTTTATTTTTATTTTTGCTTATATTGTATGGTAAAGTTTTGTATTTTTTAAGAATTGTATTGTTTGGTGAATGTTTTCAAATGAGGTGATTTCTCTAATTGTTTGTTTCAAGAGGTTCGATCTGTTTTGCTGAAGGTCAGGGCAGTCGAGTAATATATGTTGTAATGTTATGTTGGTGTTGCAGGTTGTGCAGATTGGTGGTGGAGTTTTATTGAGTATGTGGCTGTGGGTTAGATTGGTGTGTCCAAGTCTTATTCTTGTGAATTTTATTGAGTCTGATCGTGAGATATTTTTCGTCGGAGTGCTGTCGTGGCTAATATTTATACCCTTTTACTCTACGAGTAACGGGTATAAAAAAGGGATGGTTTAGCGATTCTAGCGAGGCAAAAGACAATTCTGCCAACGTAGTTAATCACGTAAAAATTATAGATCACACAGACGATATAAATGCGTTGTGGATAGTATTGCTGATCATTACAATAGTGCTAATTCTACAATTTCTGCTTACAATTTATGTTAAGCATAACAAAATCCTCAAAAAACGTTATATGAATAGGGCAAATCGTTTAGACCAGATTAAAAAAAAAAATAGATTAGAAGAAAGCTTCATAAAAACTTTTTTTTACGACAAGAATGGAATGGAGCGAAATAGCAATACAAATAGACGAATTTCGCTACAGGTTTGATAAGTCTTATAAATGTATCAATAGAGATGCAGTAATAAAATCCGAAACTTTGAAAAATTATATAGAGATAGTTGTAGGAAAATATAATAATATAGTTACATTAGTAAATAAATATGCAAATAGACTCACATCTGAACATAATAACAAATTTTTGGATTCTCTAGGTCTACTAGACAGCTTAAAGAGCACACATGAAACGACTGCGTTTAGCCTTATAAAAACTAAACTTAAAGGCCATGCAAGGAATCTTATAAGTAATGAGCAGACAATTGCTGCAATCATAACACAACTGTCAAGTGCAGTAAAAGGAGAATCGTTAAAAGTGATATTTGCCAAGCTTCTCAATCTACAACAGAGAAATAAAACGGCTAACCAATACACCCAAGAGGTGGAAAACTGACAAAGGCCCTTGAAGGTGCCTATATCAGTGAAGGTCTCAGCCAGTCCTTAGCAAATAAATACAGCACTACAACAGCTGTAAAAGCAATGACACAGAATTGCTCCATTGATAAGGTAAAACGGCATAGCGACATATGTCCTCGCGACATATCTCCTCCCAGTACATTTTCGTGTAGGAGCTATGTCGCTTTTATTTCGGAGGAGATATGTCGTTTTGAAAGCGTCATATCTCCTCTCCTCTCCGAGAGGAGTTCTGATAAACCAAAAATAAAAATGTGGGCGTGGTAGCTTTGGGCGGTTTGTGTGCGTTAGAGTGGGCGTGGCAACACGCGACAAACTTGCGCTGCTTCTATGCCTCTGGAGTCTGTATGCCTAATCTCAACTTTCTAGCTTTTGTAGTTCCTGGGATCTCAGAGTTCATACGGACGGACATGGCCAGATCGACTTGGCTATTGACCCTGATCAAGAATATATATATACTTTATAACGGGTAACGGTAACGGGTTTACTACGAGTAACGGGTATAAAAAGAATCAACTGCACTGAGCCTCTCTGAGGGAAATTATTTTAAGAAGAAAAAACTGTTGATAATAGAAAATTATGTATTAATCATGTTTTACAACTCACTATGGTCGACGGAAAAGTTTGTAATGCCCTAACTGGGACCACGTCTTCAAAGTGCTATATATGCAACGCGAAACGGATGAACAATATTGAAGAATGCTTGCAGAGAGAAGTTCAAAAGGATTCGTTTGAATTCGGATTATCACCTCTTCATGCGTACATACGATTTTTTGAATATTTTGTACACATCGCATATAGGCTTGATTTTAAAGTTTGACAAATTAGATCCCTCGACGGAAAAGCCCAAGTGATGGAAAGAAAAAGTAGAATTCAAAAAGAGTTTCGGTCAAAAATGGGCATAATAGTTGACAAGCCAAAGGTTGGTGGAAGTGGTACATCTAATGATGGAAATACTGCTAGAGAATTTTTAAACAATGCAGTCTTATCAGCTGAAATAACTGGATTCGATAAAGAAATCATTGATAGGAAATTACTTTACTCCAGGCGCTCTCTTCAGGCTACAGTATTAATGCTGAAAAATTTAAGTCTTTCGCACTAAACATAGCCAAGGTACTAACAACCACTTATTCCTGGTATTACCTACCATCCACCATTCATAAAACTTTAATACACGGGCCTGCCGTAATTGAAAATGCTCTCGTATCGATCGGTGAGTTGTCAGAGGAAGATGCTGAATCCGGAAATAAGGATATAAAAAAATTTCTACTGCAGCATACACGAAAATTTTCTTGCGTGACAACAAACACCGTCTATTAATAATTTTAGATCCTTTAGTAATGAGACAGTGAAAATTGCCACTTAAACACAAATCAATTGTTATTGTAACATTATTATAAGTCTTTATTACAATTTTTGCTTAATATATAAATGCGAAAACGATGTTCCTTAGTATCTCTAAGTATTTTTTTTTATTTCGCAGACGGCGCAGGCGCAGCTCGGGACAGTCGATGGGGAGAGTACGCGGAGTGCCGTACAGGCAGACAGTCAATCAGGAAATGTGCGTGGAGAACTATACAGTGAAGCGGTCAGCGAAAGTACGCGGAGGTCGACAGCGGAATAGTGAACAGTTGAAGTACGCAGAACAAGACCCGGAACAAGTGAAAGTACAAGTGAGCATCGAAGCGGGCATCCGAAGAGGATCTTCGCAAGCAAGGAGAAGCGAAGGACAAGCCAACACAACACAACAGGTCAGAAAGGTCTTTGGTCGCAAAGGTGGTTCGGGGAGGAGCGCTATCTTATCTCACGGACGATACACCCTTTCCCCATAACATCCTAAGCCCCAGTCGAGCCGGCACGGATACGCCGTCGAGAGCGACGCGGGACCAGCGAAGAAGGACGACGAAGGAGCGAGGATGCGCATCCGAAGGCGAGGATCACAGGATTCTCTTTATCAAGCGTCACTGAATAAAAGTGGTTTAAATCAGAAACCCTTTCTTCTTTTAGGTCGGGCAATCACACAAATCATAAATTTGGTGGGACGAACAAACAAATATAGGAAATTAAGACCATACCTGGAAGGCTACCATTTCAAAGTGATAACAGGCACTGGAGCTCCAACAATACGATTTTGAAATCTCGTATAGAGGGGGAAACAAACAGTTGCGAATTCCGTGGGATGCAGATACATGGAGGAGAATCTCGTTACCGGTACAGGCCCCGCGGAATAACGGCAGAAAGGAGCAGAAGAAAAACCGTCTTTCAAAATCTAGTCGGCAGAATGGACACTACGCGAGCAGCGAGTACCAACCGGGAGGTGCGGGAGACCGGCACTAAAGAACAGCCCAAAGCGATATGGAGTAGGGATTCCGATTCCTATCTCCAGCTTCTGGCGTCACCCCTGGTGCCGCGGTTCCCATCCCCGGTTGAGGAGGATCCGGAGGCAGAAGTCGTTGAACGAGAAGCCTTGGAGGGAGCTGCAGCGTAAGGAGTGGCCAACCCGGGTGGTCGAAGAGACCGAGCTGCAGACGGGCAGACGGCACAAGGACCGCTGGGCAAAGTTGTTCGTGCTGGGCGGCCAGAGGTTCCGCCTGAAGGTTCGTCGCGGCGGAGAGATCCGGATGTACAAGTTAACTAAAGCAAACGTCGCTCCCACGGGCGCATGAAATACGACAACATCGGCATACTGCAACATAAGCATTATGCCGGATGTCTGCAGATTTGCCACTGCAGATTTGCGTGGCCGCTACGAATATGAGATCGCAACAATGTGTTTCGTTTTCATGCTAGCTCCTAAGTTTGAATTCTTTTATTTTATATTCAGTTCTGATTTTGTCTCCGACGCTACAGCTCCGCTTGGCTCGGTGTAATAAAGCATAAAAAGTAACTCCTAATCTTTCATTGTCACGGCTCCGCCTGACACCTGATTAGTAAAAGTCGCGCGCGTTAACCGCCGGCCAACCCTTATCATAATTGGCGCCCAACCAGTGGTATTTGACAGTGCGTTAGTCATTACCCACGAACACAAAAAAAGTGCAAAACAAACTAAAATAAATTCTAAAAATCTAAAACCTAACTACAAGTTAATCAGACTCAGCCACATTAACAGGGCTGTAGCAACAAAACAAGTGCTTGTGACCACTGTTGTTTACAACAGAACTATTTAACAAGTGGCTGCTGCTGACCTACGTCACCACAGGTAGCACAGCTACAACGCCATTAACCTCGCCTCTTGAGTGCAGTTGGCTGAGGTGCGCTATAGCGCAAACTTAATTTCACGTCACACCGAAGCCGCGGGTGCTCTTCGGGCAGCGACTTATCGCCAGATTAGCGCGCAAGCTATCTGGACAGCGGAGACGGCAGCGCGGGAGGCAGAGACAAGCAGTGTACAAAAACAGAAACCAACTTCAGTTTAGAACACAACACAACACCAAAAAAAATGTAAGTGGGCACCTTTTTTTTAAAACTGCACTTAAACCTGCGAAACAAAAAATAAGCATATAAACACATTTTTGCGAGTGTCTTTTCTTAAATGAAATTAAATAATAAAAAGTTTTAACATACGTGAAACTAGTAAAGGATTAGGTTGACGGAAAACTATTGGCAGCAAAAATATATAAACATTTGTTGAATAATTACTAAAAGCGGCGCATCAAATGCATGCGCGCACAAATTTTTTTTTCCCGTCTGCCTTCATCTTGTTCGTTTTGTTTGGTCGTTCAACGTAATACGATCCGTGGAATTTCGCAACTTTGTTGCCTCCGTCCTCAAGCGTTGTGTTCGAGTTTTCGTTGTTTACATTAGAAGCATATGACTTCACCCTTCCTTTTCTATAGAACCACTCGCCGAAAGTGTAGTGATTCTGACTCTGATTGCGACGACCATCGCATTCGCTGTTCAGTGCCAAGACGCACACCCTCACCCCCACCCTCACCTCGTCCTACAGACAGCGTCATGGACCCAGACCAGTTGAAATTCGTAATACAGGCAGCCGTCACCGCTGCCTTAGCTGAGCAAGCCGCTGCAAATAAGGTCTTGCTTGACAAAGTCAACGCAATGTCCCAGCAGCTGGCCGCAGCGCATATTACGCCACCAGAGGTGCAAGCTTATTCACCCATAGAGATAAGAAATGATATCCGCTGCGACGAGCCATTAGATGCCGTCAAATGCTTGCCCGAGTTTGCAGGCGCACAAGAATCGTATGTTTCATGGAGACAGGCGGCTCTCGCAGCCTATCGTATTTTTAGGCCGTACGAAGGCAGTTCACGCCATTATCAGGCGGTCATAATTATAAGAAACAAAATCAGGGGGGCCGCGGACGTTGTTCTAGCCTCTTTCGGCACAGTTCTTAACTTCGACGCGATTATAAGTCGCCTCGACTTCACGTACAGCGACAAACGTCCAGTTCACGTAATTGAGCAAGAGCTGGCCACGCTGAGACAAGGCAACATGTCTCTGCTGCAATACTATGATGAGGTCGGCAAAAAGCTTACATTGTTGACTAATAAAGTCAACATGTCATACGAGCCGGTCCTAGCAAAGGGCCTCTGCGAAAAGTTCCGCGAAGATGCACTACGTGTGTTTGTTTCGGGACTCAAGCGTAGTCTCACAGATGTGCTGTTCTCAGCAAAGCCAAGGGACTTGCCGTCAGCTCTGGCGCTCGCGCAAGAGGTGGAATCGAACCATGAAAGATATGCGTTCGCTGCCAACTTCGCGAGAAGCATTGAGGAAAAAGAACACAAGGCAAGTACCCAACAGCGGGTCAAGCCACCCCAACAAGAAACACAGGCAAGCGGGTCAAAGAACCCACATTTTAGTAGGCAGAACAAGCAGCAAGGCCAATACGGCCAGCGAAATGCCGAGCAGCAAACTCGCGCCAGTGCTCCAGAACCAATGGAGGTAGACCCTTCGCTGTCAAAATTTGGACAGCCCACCCAGGCCTCCGCTGGCGTCACCAAGCGGATCGAGGACGATGCCGAAAGTGATTCTGACGCCCTCAATTTTTTAGGGGAAAATCCCTGCTACCCGTCATTAGACGAAGAGTAGCAGGGCAGGATATGAGCTTCCTTATTGATACCGGCACGTCCAAGAATTACATCAGACCACACAAGGGGTTGCGTGGCGTCCGTCCGGTTAACTCGCAATTCACCTTGCATTCCATCCATGGCTCAACCACCGTCACACAAAAATGCTTTGTTGCGTTGTTCAACGTGAAAGCAACATTTTTCATTTTACCAGACTTGTCAACCTTCGATGGGATAATCGGTCTCGATTTGTTAGCTTAGGCTGGGGCGTCACTCTGTTTGGCCTCCGGTCAGCTCAAATGGGGTACGGAAGTTGAGAAAATCTCCTTCCACAAATGCACTGATGTCAATTTCACCGATGTGGATTGCTCAGATGCACCCGCTTCAGTGCGGGAGACTTTTCGGAAATTATTAAAGGCCAGAAAAAAGGCCTTTGCAGACCCAAACGAGGCTCTGCCATATAATACTTCGGTGGTTGCCACCATCAGAACGGTGAGCGAAGAGCCCATCTATGCCAAGCTGTACCCATATCCCATGGGCGTAGCTGACTTCGTTAATAAGGAGATCCAAGATCTTCTAAGAAACGATATAATTCAGAAATCGGCATCCCCCTACAACAACCCCATATGGGTAGTTGATAAAAAGGGCACCGATGATGCGGGAAACCGCAAGAAGCGCTTGGTGATAGACTTTCGCAAGCTTAACGAGCACACCATTCCCGATAAATACCCCATGCCAAATATATCAATGATATTAGGCAATTTGGGCAAAGCACGCTATTTTTCGACACTGGATCTTAAATCAGGATACCATCAAGTCGTACTAGCGGAGCGCGATCGTGAAAAAACTTCTTTCTCGGTAAACGGAGGAAAGTATGAGTTTAAGAGATTGCCATTCGGCCTCAGGAACGCCGCCGGCATCTTCCAAAGAACGATCGATGACATCCTACGGGAGCAAATAGGCTAATTATACCCGTTACTCGTAGAGTAAAAGGGTATACTAGATTCGTTGAAAAGTATGTAACAGGCAGAAGGAAGCGTTTCCGACCATATAAAGTATATATATTCTTGATCAGGACCAATAGCCGAGTCGATATGACCATGTCCGTCTGTCCGTCTGTCCGTCTGTCCGTCTGTCCGTCTGTCCGTCTGTCCGTCTGTCCGTCTGTCTGTCCGTCCGTATGAACGCTGTGATCTCAGGAACTACAAAAGCTAGAAAGTTGAGATTAAGCATACAGACTCCAGAGACATAGAAGCAGCGCAAGTTTGTCGATTCATGTTGCCACGCCCACTCTAACGCCCACAAACCGCCCAAAACTGCCACGCCCACACTTTTGAAAAATGTTTTGATATTTTTTCATTTTTGTATTAGTCTTCTAAATTTCTATCGATTTGCCAAAAAACTTTCTGCCACGCCCACTAAAACGCCCACAAACCGCCCAAAGCTGCTACGCCCACACTTTTGAAAAATGTTTTGATATTTTTTCATTTTTGTATTAGTCTTGTAAATTTCTACCGATTTGCCAAAAAACTTTCTGCCACGCCCACTATAACGCCTACAAACCGCCAAAAACTGTGTTTAAGACTCTCCTTCTCCCTTCCACTAGCTGAGTAACGGGTATCAGATAGTCGGGGAACTCGACTATAGCGTTCTCTCTTGTTTTGCTATGTTTATGTTGACGATGTGATCATCTTCTCGCAAGACGAGGAGGCTCACATCAAACATGTAGAGTGGGTGTTAAAGAGCTTAGAAGAAGCTAACATGAGAGTATCGATCGAGAAATCGCGTTTTTTTAAGAAAAGCGTGAGCTTTCTCGGGTTCATTGTCACCAGTAACGGTGCAACAACGGACCCAGAAAAGGTAAAGGCCATAAAAGAATTTCCAGAGCCTAAGACGGTATTCGAAGTCAGATCGTTTTTGGGCCCCGCGAGCTGCTATAGGTGCTTCATCACAGACTTCGCTGCTATAGCAAGGCCCATTTCAAACATATTAAAGGGCGAAAATGGAACAGTTAGTAGGCATAGATCGAGGAACATTCAGGTGCATTTCTCTGAGTCCCAGCGAGAGGCGTTCCAAAAGCTGCGCAATATATTGGCATCAGAAGATGTCATGCTCAGCTACCCGGACTATAAGAAGCCATTTGATCTAACGACAGATGCTTCAGCCCATGGTATAGGTGCGGTGTTGTATCAAGAGGGCCGCTCTATAACAATGATTTCAAGAACTCTTAAAGACAGTGAAGCCAACTACGCGACTAACGAGCGTGAGTTATTGGCCATCGTTTGGGCCCTGGCTAAACTGCGGCATTACTTGTATGGAGTGAAAGATATAAATATCTTCACTGACCATCAGCCGTTAACATTTTCTGTGTCGGAATCAAACCCGAACGCAAAAATTAAGAGGTGGAAGGCCCGCATAGACGAGTTCAATGCTCGTCTATTTTACAAGCCCGGTAAAGAGAACCTGGTAGCGGACGCCTTGTCCAGACAACAGCTTAATGTGCTGGAACAAGAAGAGCCCGAATCTTGCGCAGCAACGATTCACAGTGAGGTGTCTCTCACCCACACAATCGAGTCAACAGACAAGCCATTGAACTGCTTCCAGAACCAGATAATACTGGAAGAAGCACGTTTCCCGTCTAAAAATACCTTTATTTTATTCGGGAATAAAAGGCGCCACACGGTTAACTTCGTCTGCAGGGGGTCTTTACTAGACGAACTGGCAGACATAATCGTTCCAAGGGCCGTAAACGCCTTCCATTGCGATTTGCACACAAGATGAGATAGTCCGGAGGTTCCCAGCCACAAAGTTCTGGCATTGCAGGAACCGTGTCGTGGACGTACTCAGAATCGAAGAAAGAAGGGAAATCTTAACTGCTGAACATAATAGGGCGCACAGAGCAGCGCAAGAAAATGTAAAGCAGGTATTGTCGGAATACTATTTCCCCAAAATGGCCAAGCTGGCCAACGAGATCGTGCAGAATTGCAGGACTTGTGCAAGGGCAAAGTATGACAGGCACCCGAGAAAACAAGAACTCGGTGAAACGCCAATACCGTCACACACAGGGGAAATGTTGCACATCGACATTTTCTCTACCGACAAAAAGTTTTTCCTCACTTGCGTCGACAAGTTTTCTAAATTTGCCGTCGTACAACCAATCGCCTCGAGAACTATTGAAGACCTGAAGCCGGCGCTGCTTCAGCTCATGAACTTTTTCCCAAGGGCAAAGACCATTTATTGCGACAACGAACCGTCGTTGAAGTCACACACGATCGTGTCCATGCTGTGTAACAACTTTGGGGTAAGCGTTACAAACGCACCACCACTGCACAGCACCTCCAACGGGCAGGTGGAGCGTTTCCATAGCACGTTGCTGGAGCTAGCCAGATGCATAAAGATAGACAAGGGCTTGAGTGATACGGTCGAAATAATAATGTTGGCCACTACCCAGTATAATAAGTCGATTCACTCGGTCATCGACAGGAGACCGGCTGACATCGTCCTAACACACCCCGATGAGCCGCAGCTAGAGATCCGCAATAGGATCCAGAAGGCTCAGACCGCGCTGAGGGCCAGAAAAAACGCCTCGCGGCAGAATAGGACATTCGATGTTGGCGAGAAAGTGTTGGTAAAATCCAACCGAAGACTCGGCAACAAGCTCACGCCGTTGTGCGAAGAAAGAGCTGTAGAAGCGGACATGGGGACCACGGTCCTTATTGAGGGGAGGGTGGTCCACAAGGACAATTTAAAATGACGCGCTCAGCAGCGAGGTCAGTGTTTCGCTTAATTTAAAATTTTTTCTAGCCACTTGGCGTAATTTTAATAGATCTAAGCGTAGCGCCATCCGCGCACATTATATTCTTAAGCATTTTTATTATTATTGGTGTTGGGTTCCCCTTGTCTACAAAATAAAAAAAATCAACCATTTAAACTTTCACCCACAGGACCAATCTTATCCTTCTCGTGTCTCTATCATTGGCATCGGCTCACATCACCGATTATTCGCGCGCCAAATACATTCCCATAGTCGATGGCCAGATCTTGGTGTGGGAGAATTTCGCCTACGTGAGGCACTCCGCGAATCTTTCGGAGTACGCACGTGTAGTAGAGGAGACGGTCGGTCTGCATAGCCACTTCCCGCAGTCACACATGAGAAATTTGCTGAATGTAGATTCAGCACACTTCCGGGACTTGCTGGATGCGCTGGGCGCGCACCATCGAGTGGCCAGAAGCTTGGACTTCCTGGGCTCCATACTAAAGGTTGTAGCCGGTACACCTGATGCCAGCGATTTGCAAAACAGTAGGGTCGTAGAGGCGCGATTGATAGACGCGAACAATAGGCAGATAGAAATCAATACAAAAATCCAGAGTAGTTAACTAAAGCAAACGTCGCTCCCACGGGCGCATGAAATACGACAACATCCGCATACAGCAACGTAAGCATTATGCCGGATGTCGATACGTAGCCGGCAGACACTGCAGATTTGCGTGGCCGCTACGAATATGAGATCGCAACAATGTGTTTCGTTTTCATGCTAGCTCCTAAGTTTGAATTCTTGTATTTTATATTCAGTTCTGATTTTGTCTCCGACGCTACAGCTCCGCTTGGCTCGGTGTAATAAAGCATAAAAAGTAACTCCTAATCTTTCATTGTCACGGCTCCGCCTGACACCTGATTAGTAAAAGTCGCGCGCGTTAACCGCCGGCCAACCCTTATCATAATTTACATATACAAAAAATATATAAAAGAAAAATCATCCAATTCAATTGTTAATTAATGTCGAAAATTCAAAAAGTAAAAAAATATTTGCCTGGCTCAAGAATTACCACCAGGAGTAGTAGCACCGGTAATCTTCCGGATATTAACGAAGAACCTACTAATCTTATCTCTTTACGACCAAATACGCCAACCACATCTACCATGAGTACTAATACGGGTTCACCCCCCATTCTCAAATTCCGAGCGTGAATCCATCTGATTTATTTAATTCTATGCGCATTCCGGATGTAATCCGCTTCTTACCACCGTATGGGGGAGATTCCTACACGTTAAACGATTTCATTACAAGCGTGGAAGAGATCATTTTACTTATTAGGGGCACAGATCAAACCCCATATGGACAAATGTTACTCAGGGCAATTCGTCAGAAAATCGAAGGCAAGGCTAATGAGGCAGTGATAGCTTCTGGAGCATCTCTAAACTGGGATGAAATTAAGGAAGCCTTCATCGTACATTGTCGGGATAGAAGGGATGAGGTTACTTTAATGGCAGAATTGTTTAATCTACCTCAGAAAAGATTACCTTTGCAAAAACTATATGATCAGATAACTAAGATTAAACTCACATTATTTAGGCTGGTAGACTCAGAGGAAACAGAGTTAATAGCGATCAGGGTTAAGAAGAGGTTAATTTCGCAGGCCTGTTTAAAGTCCTTTCTCACCGGAATTGGGAGACCACTAGGTAGTACAGTCAGAGCTATGAAACCGGAAAATTTAGAAGAGGCATTCGATTTGGCACTAAAAGAACGAAATACCTATTTTACGGAAAACGCAAACAAGCCAAGCCAAAACAGGTTTCAAGACAGGCAAGTAGATAGGTATAAGAACAGCCAATACCAAAATCAAGGCTACAATCGTTCTTAAAATAGATATGACAGAAGGGATTTTACAACTAAAAATAACAACAACGGTTCCACAAATAGGTACCCAGCTATTATGACCCAACAACTAAGAGGAAAAAAAGTAGTGGAAATAGACGATGAATACAAAAACACTTTCGAATTATGTCAAAACCTACTCTGCAATGACCCAATATTAAAATACCCGGATTTTAAGAAACCATTCATATTAACCACTGATGCTAGTAACGTAGCAATCGGCGCGGTGCTATCACAAGGTACCGTAGGATCTGATAGACCGGTGGCATTTGCCAGCAGAACATTATCAGATAGAGAGTAAAATTATTCAACGGTAGAAAAAGAGATGTTACCCATTATCTGGGCAACCAAATATTTCCGCCCCTATATATTCGGTAATAAGTTCCAAATTGTAACGGATCACAAACCACTAAAATGGCTGATGAACTTTAAAGAACAAAACTCCAAATTAGTACGTTGGAAACTCCAACTGTTAGAATATGACTACGACGTTGTATACAAGAAAGGACCACAAAATGTAGTGGCAGACGCTTTAAGTCGTATCACAGTAAACACTAACGTGTAGGCGACAACTTCCCAAGACTATTATCACTTCAGACAGGCCTATTAACGAATTCAAACTACAATATATATTTGAATTGGGAAACCAGAGTAAAACTACAGTAGCAATTCTATTCAAAAACAGGATTAGAAGAACGATTTCCGAACAAAATTTCAATTTGGATAACGTTACTAAAATATTAAACAACTTTTTACAGCCCCATAAAACGTATGCTATCCTAACTTCTGACGAGATCTTTAAAGTTATACAGGAAGCGTATGACAAATATTTTAAAAATCTAAATACTTATACTTTAATCAGATGCAAACTTATATTAATCGATATTACAACAACAGACGACCAAAATTCAGTCATTCTTAATTATCATACCAAAAGTAACCATCGGGGTATCGACGAAACGCTTAATCATTTAAAACGTACCGTTTATTTTCCACACATGAGACCAAAAATCGCGCAAATTATTAAAAAATGCGACACATGCCAAACACTAAAATACGATAGACAACCGACTAGACCACTCTTTCAAAAGACAGAAATTCCTAATACCCCCCTACAGATAATACATATTGACATTTATACAATTAACGGAAAAATAATCTTGACTATAATTGATAAATTTTCAAAATTTGCTAGCGCATATACAATTATCTCTAGAAATTGTATAAGCGTAGTAAAATCTCTTAAACATTTTTTCAGTATCCACGGGATTCCCCAGAAACTTGTTTGCGATCAAGGTACGGAATTTTCTGGACAAGTGTTCCTCGATTTTTGTAAACAATTTAATATAAAAATCCATGTCACGTCTTTTTCACAATCTTCAAGTAATTCCCCAGTAGGAAGACTTCACTCTTCGTTAACAGAAATTTACAGAATTATATTGGAAACAAAAAAATCCGAAAAATTGGAATGTTTACACGAAGACATTCTTTTTGAAACACTTATTACGTATAATAATGCTATTCATTCATCAACCAAACATACACCCTACGAACTATTTACAGGGAGAACACACATGTTTTTGAGACAAACAAACTTTAATAACCAAAACGATTACTTACAAAAATTAAATGAATTCCAAAAAACCATATATCCAGTAGTACAAAAAGAAATGGAGGACAAAATGAACCAAAATATCAATAAATTAAACAAAGGCAGAAAGACACCAATGACAGTAAAACCAGGGGATATAATTTTTCGAAAAGAAAATAGGCGAAACAAAATCACTCCTAGGTTTTCCAAACACAAAATCGCAAAAGATAATAATATCACACTTATATTGACTAGACTACAGAAATTACACAAATCCAAAATAAAGCGCTTAATTCGTAAAAAATAATAATAAATCCATTTTTCAGGTTCTTTACTATCTACGCACACCAAATTAATCTAATTCAATTGGACGGAACTAACTCTTTGGTCAAAATAAAGGTGGGACAAGCAAAATAAATTCAATCATACACCTACTTAAATCATCAAATCGATATACAAGAACTTGCACACACAATAGACAAATTCGATAGAGCCATGTATGATTTAAAAGAAATTTCCTATTCTAGAGAGATAGTAGGTAGTCTGTTCCTAAAAATAAATCAATTAAAGGATAGAGTAAATATTCTAATACCCAAAAGTAGACAGAGAAGAGGATTAATAAACGGTTCATAAAGACAGTAACAGGAAATTTAGATGAGTCAGATGTTCAGCGAATCAAAGAGAATTTCAAAATTATTAGAGAAAACGAAAGAGAGCTAGTAGCCAATTCAAATAAACAAATGACATTTAATAACAAAGTAATTGAAAGATTTGAAAATATCACTAAACACATAAATGAAGAGCAAGAAAACATTAATACTTTCATAAATAAATATAAAAACATGATTTTTAAGACAATAAATACAGAATTTAAACAAATACACCTCCTACAATACGTAACTAGAATAAGTATTAACATTGATATTCTATCAAACTTTTTAAATAATATAGAAGAAAGTATTCTTTTATCTAAACTAAGAATTATACCTAAATTCATTTTATCAACACAAGAAATTGAACTAATAAAGAAAGAAATACAAGACAACGAGATCCAAAACATGAATAATGAAAAAATAATAAAACTATTAGAACTTGAAACATTTATACAGAACAAAAAGATTACATTCAAAGTAAAAATACCACTCTTCAGCAAACTTCATTATGAATTCTTACATATTATCCCTTTACCTGTCAATATATCAAAGTACTTAATACTACCTAAATTTATAGCTTATCACGACCCAAATAATTTTAAGAACTTCGATAAAAGATGTTTACAAATACAAAACCTATTCTTCTGCGAAAACCTAGCTATAAGCTCAAACAATTTTGAACCCACTTGTATAATCGATATTTTAAATAACAAAACTGCGCATTGTCTGAGTAAGGATGTCGGAGAGCAGGAATCCATCGTGGAGGAAGAAGTCGGACGAATAAAGTTGGCCCAAGTGCGCTACCTTGTGGGACCCCAGCTTCGATAGTGTAGCTGTCGGAAATTGTTGTGTTACATCTTACTGCGAAGGCTCTATTGTAGAGGTAGGATTCAAGGAGTTTATGAGTGTACCCGGGCAAGTGTGTTTTAATTTTATGCATGAGACCTTTGAGCCAGACGCGGTCGAATGCTTGAGATACGTCGAGAAATATCGCGCTGCAATATTCCCTATGTTCGAAGGCTGTGCGAATTTCTGATGTTATTCTGTTTACTTGCTCTATGGTTCCGTGTTTTTCTCTGAAGCCGAATTGATGGGCTGGGATAATGTTGTGGGCTCCCATATATGGTATTATGCGCGTTAGAAGGCATTTTTCGAATAATTTGGACAGGCATGATAATAAACTTATTGGTCTGTAAGATGACGGAATCGTGTGATCTTTTCCGGGCTTCGGTATCATTATAATAATTGATTTTTTCCATTTCCTTGGATAATAGCCGAGACTTATGATTCCATTGAAGAGTTTACAGATGACCTTAATAGCACAGTACGGAAGTTCCATTATCATTTTTGTAGTTATTAGGTCACCGCCTGGAGCCTTTTTTGGTTTTAGCTCCCTGATGACTTTTGTGATCTCGTTCGGCTGAAATGTAGTTGGCGTGGATTCAGTTTCGAGGTGGATTTGCGGAGGAACATAATCATCTGCTGCGGGGATCGGCTGGAAGACGCCTCTGAGATGTAAGGCAAATGATTCGGCTCTATCTTTGTCCCTGCGGGCCCAGCACCCTGAAGAATTCCTTATAGGGGTGACGGTTTGAATTGGAGAGCTTAGATTTGGGTAAGCCCTCCACAATGGATGCTTTGTACTAGTTGGCGAGAGTTTTCCAATATATTTAAGTTGTTCATTTTCAGCTTCTTGCTTCAGGGCCCGGCTTAGATTGCGGGTGGCTTCAGTAAGTCTTTGCTTTGAGCATGGCGATCTGCTGGTTTGCCAAGCTCGTCGCAGACGCCTCTTTTCCAGAACCAGCTGTTCAATTTGCCGGTTGGTTTTGAACTTCTTAAATTCCCCATCCTTCCGTTTAGGGGTTGAGATCCTGGCTGCTGTGACGAGTACCTCTTCCAGTGCGGCGGTGGAGCAGTCGATGTCCGCTTCGATATTTAGTTGGGGAGTTAGCTCGATGTGGGAACTCACATACTTTCTGTATTTCATCCAGTTAGTGTTGTGCGACGTCAGCCTGTGGGGGTGGTCCGCAATTTCTGGGCTTTGAAGAAGGCTTATCAACAAAGGCGAGTGGTCAGATGAGAGATCCGGTAGTGCTATGGAGCTTATTAGATTGCGTGGGATGTTTTTTGTCACCCCGAAATCAATTAGATCTGGGATCTTTTTTGGGTCTGCAGGCCAATATGTGGGGCTACCAGGAGAAACCTAGTCCAGTTTATTGCTCACCTTTATACCAGGAGAAACGTAGTCCAGTTTATTGCTCACCTTTATAAGTGCATTATACAGTTGCCTTCCCTTGGGAGTCACGAGGCGTGATCCCCAGTGCGTGTGTTTGGCGTTGTAGTCTCCTGCGGCTATGAAGCGATCCCCCAGAGTGTTGTAGAAGTCCATGAATTGACCTTCAGAGATATTAAATCGAGGTTGGCAGTAGACAGCGGCAATGCAAAGGTTGCCGTTTCCTGAGATCACTTTTATGGACGTGGCTTGCAGGTAATTTGTTGCAAACCTTTGATGAAAGTGGTGTTTGATGCGTTCTCTGATTAAGATGCCCGTTCCGCCGTGGGCCTTGCCATCCGGATGATCTGTGCGGTAAAAGGTATAACCTCTTATATGGAAGTTATATCTCCCTGTGAGGTGCGTTTCAACCAGCAGCATGGCGTCGATGTGATTTACGTTTAGGAATTGAGTTATTTCAAGTTTATGCCGTGAAATGCCGTTGGACTGTTGTGCTACAAGCAACTGAATTACCATGTTCTGGTTCTGAACAAGGGTTTGCATGGTTGTTTTCATGAATGACATAAGTTCCATCATACTTTGTTGCATGGTGAACATCATAGATTCCAATTTGCTTTGCGGTTGCACTGGAACCTGCTGAGCATTTTCTGAGTGAGGCTGGGGCGGATTTTCCATGCCTGTTCTTAGTGCTTCGGCGTAGGAGATTCCCTTGGTTGTATCTAGCTGCCCAAAAGATGATCTGGCTGCCTTGGCGAAATGTTGTTGGTGCGTAGCTGTCGCTCGTCGCATACGACTCTTCAGCTCCTTGTAGACCGCACAGCCTCTGTAGTTTGCCGTATGGTTTCCTCCACAGTTGCCACATTTTTTCATTTGGGGGTCTTCTTTGTTTGCGGGGCAGTTTACGGAGTTGTGGAAGTCTCCGCAGACTACGCAGACCGTCCGAAGTGTGCAGTATGTCCTGGTGTGTCCATACTCTTGGCAGTTTGTGCATTGAACAGGGCCGTTGCGTTTGTGGGGTTCTTCCACTGTGATTCTTCGATGCAGTAAGAGCTGCAGCTTGTAGATCGGGTGCACTTCGTTTTTCTTTAAGGCTTTGCTATCTGGTTCGAGCTCGACCTTGAAAAGTGGTTGCGGTTTTTTGTTTCTGTTAACAATATTGCTAACATTTTTGGCACAGAAACCCCTGGCCTTAAGGGCTTCTTGAATTTCAGAGGGGGTGACGTCAGGTTCTATACCTTTTAGCACAACTTGCAGTCCCTTGCTGTTTTTTAGTTGATAGGTGTAAAAGTTCTTTTTTGTGTCTTCCAGGTACTTATACACAGCTCGGAAGTGTTCTTCAGACTTCGTTTGAACCTTTGTTTCGTGAATGTTCCCTTTAATAAGCGGAACAACATAGAAATTCTCGTCCCCGACCAGCGCAACAATTTTGTTGACCAGGGTGCTTGAACTTTTTTCCCTTACGTAAATAGGGGGGGGCTTAGGTTTCCTTTGGGTTTCCTGCTCCAACTCTGGTTGGTTGTTGTCCGCCTCTGCTAAGATGGAGAATCGGTTTTCATTGGAGCTCCTCGTTTGATCGGTGCTTTTGTTGGTTCGATTGATCTTGGGTTTATTGCCAACCGTGTTGGGTGGACTAAGCTTGCGCTTAATCTGGATGTAGCGGTCCATGCCGGTCTGTATAGCCGGGACCGCTTGTCGCTTATCGAGGCTAACTGTTTTTGTTGCCATTTTATTCCGAACTCGCAGTATTGGTAGTTGGTTTAATTATTGGTGGTGAGTTTGCTGCAGAAATTTTAGCACTGCTTGTTGTTGGAGCTTCATTCAGCGAAGCCGGCGGTGATGGGGTTTGGCATTGGTAACTCCATGATGCGGGAGTTGGGGTGAGCAGAGAAGGTGAGCAAGAGCTGGCTCTCTTGCTGTCGACGGTCAGTAGAGTCGAGTTGCTCTTGTCGCCTTCTGATGTTGATCTATATCTCTAGTTGAGAAATAGGAGTAGCAAGCATTTCTTGGGTTGACGGAGCTTCTACGCTCATTCTTTTGATCGCTGCTCATTTTTTCGAGCTTGTTGTGCGTGGCACTTGTTTGTTTAAATTAAATTAAATCAAATTTTGAATTTAATTTTGAAATTACGCGCCCAACGTTCGCACCTCAGCACTGGTCTTACAGTTGATGTGGCAACGCCACTCGCTCATGATCGCCCTCCGAGATAAGTTGGCAGCGCTGTCAGCTGTTTTATCAGCTGCAAAAATTGCAAACTTATATATTTTGCTAACCACCTGCACACGCGGTCATTCAGCACGCCTAGGTTACGCGCAGAACTATGGCACAAGTCCACCGTTTGTTTTTGCAGATTTGCCGCTAACACTGTTCAGCACAACCACGTTGTCCTTGAATCAAAAAAATTCGAGTTTACCGTACTTTCGATGCGGTTCGTTCTTGATTTGATATCGAAAAGCGTTAATTTTTCCCTGAGTGTAGGGAATTAAAAAGGTTCTTGGGTATGACTTCCTACTACAGGAAGTTTATTCAGGATTACGCCAAGGTGTCGAAACCCTTAACTAATCTTACTAGAGGAAAATATGCTAGAATCAAGGCATCTCAATCAACAAAGGTTCTAATTGAGTTGGATGAAGAAGCCTTACAAGCCTTTACAAATTTGAAAACCTTTCTGTCTTTATCAGAAGTACTAGCTTTCCCCAATTTTAACATACCATTTCACCTGACAACAGACGCGTCCAATTACGCTATTGGGGCGGTTTTGTCACAGGACGACCAAGGGAAAGACAAAACATCGGAGGGCTCATCAGGCACCCAAGGAGGTTCGTCTTCAAATTCTTGAAAAGTTTTATTTTCCAAAAATGGCTAGTACGATCCGTGTTCAGCTGCCTTCATGCGAATGTTGCAAGTTGTTTAAATACGACAGGCACCCGAATAAGCCACTCTTGCACCCAACACCAATACCAGAGTATCCCTGCGAAATCCTTCACATTGATATCTTTACTTTACAAAAGAAAATATATCTGAGCTGCATAGATAAGTTTACGAAATTCGCGAAACTTTTTCCATTGGAGTCAAAATCTTCGGTTCATCTGCGGGAAAAGTTGGTGGAAGTACTTCACTATTGTGTCAGACAATGAGAGGGGATTGCTATGTCCAACTGTACTGAATTATTTACAAACGCTCGGAATTAAGTTGTACAACACCCCAACCCAGAAGAGCGAAGTCAATGGTCAGGTAGAAAGATTCCACTCCACCTTTTTAGAAATCTATAGGTGTCTAAAAACCGAATATCCGACGTTTAAGGACACAGAATTGGTACCCATAACAGTTGACATTTTTTTCAACAGAACATCTCGTATAAATTACCAGGGGTTGGTTGATTTCAAACAACAAACCTTGGAAGATGTTAAAGGTCTCATCGCATTCAATCAAGAGTCAACTAATTTCTATAAAAATACGCTTAGAACAAAACCCCTTTCCTAAAACCAGGGAGACAAGATTTTCGTAGCCAATAGGCAAATCAAAACAAAAGAGAAACAACGCTACAAGCCAGAGGTAGTAAAAGAAGATAGAAGAGTAACTGTCAAGACTAGATCCGGTAAAACTTTTCACAAATCATATCTTAGGAATTAATAACAAAAAGAGAGAGAGCGTGTCACTTTTAATCATACACTTATAAATTAATAATACTAGAATTCCACTTCTAACTGTCATAATGTCCACACACAAATTGTTAAGTTAAAATTTTAATTCAAAATACACCATTTATTCACCCTGCGACGGGAGGTTAACGTAAAATCTGAAGCTAAACGTAAAAAAAAAAGAAAAAAAACCTTCTTGTATCATACCACAATATCTTAATAATCCGAAAACTAAGTTTGCTCTTCATCCACATGGTGGGAGCAATCGACATAATCAAGTACGATTCACCTGTCGTCCCGCTACAAAGAGGCAACGTATGGAGAGTAACCGGAGTCTTCAAGTTGGTGCATTTCATCGATTTGGAAAGGATGCGACAAATCGTCGAGGCCACTCAAGGAGTAGCGGCTATGATCAACGACCAACGAATAACCGCCATAACGACTCACTATCTGCTGGAAGCAACAGAGGGTCTCGTCCGGCTGACCGGCTCATCGCATCGGAACCGTCGAACCATTAATTTGGGTTGGGCTCCGCCTGGAAATGGATAGCAGGCTCGCCAGATGCAGCAGATTAGGACGCTATTTTGAACTCTCAGGATAATATAGCCAGGAACAACGATCAGCAAATACGGATCAACACTAGGCTATTCGACGCAACACACCAGTCGCTCCAGCAGCTAAACGACGTTATTGGGAAGGTAAACGCCATAGATGGGGATTTTCATCTCTTCACCGCTATACTTCACAAGGCTATGATCTTAGCCACACAGGTAGCGGAGATCACGCGAGCTTGTCAATTAGCTAAAACTGGCGTGGTCAACACAAACCTGTTGGACCACGAGGAAATGGCGATGATACTGTCGGAAGTAAGAGACCTTCCTTATCAGAACGCAGTGGAAGCAGTAGAGTTCTCTCGGCCTACGATACTAACTAATGGGACGGCCCTACTTTACATTGTGGCCATGCCAAAGGTAACGGAGCAGAAATATCGTATGATATACTTGTACCAAACGGTGATTGACGGAAAACAAGTAATATTGGAAGCCAACAAATTGGCAACGACCGCCGAAGAAACGTACATCGTCCTCGGCAAATGCCTCTCCATAGGCAATACAACGGTATGCCAGGAAAAAGACCTGCGTAAACTAAAGGAGGACACTTGCATTCCCAGACTGCTTAAGGGAGGAGGAGCAACGCAGAAACCATCATGCCAGTCGACGACGGCACTATCTTCTTAACAAACTTTAATGGTTCAATAAGCGGCCCCACAAAGGAGTACAACTTGAAGGGATCTTACATAATACAATGCTCCAACGAAACCATCGCTGTCAAGGGCAGGAATTACAGCAGCCACACTACAACACATCTGATGGCAATTCCTGTAGTACTCTCGAAAATAACTGCGACGAGGTACGAACTTTCCTTAGAATACGTTCACGACTTTAGCCTGGAAAACATGAAAAGGTTATCCGCAACATCAAGCAGACTGGTATACTCCTGTTCTCTGGAAATCATATTGGTAATGATCATCCTTGTAAGCAGTTATCTCATGTGGAGGAAGATCACGTCAACGAAAGGCATCCCAAATACGGGCGACTTCGCTTCAGTATTGGAATCACAGGTCACCAGCGTCAAAAGCGAGCTCAAGTGATCTGCGGGACTCAGATCATGTGGTGGGGAGGAGTTAACACAGGCCACAACGAGCCTCCTCCCCGTCCCCCTCAATAACTCGTTCGGCCAACAACAACGCTGCGCTGGTCAAATATCGACTAGCGCAAGTGTCGCAATATCCGTTGCGACCAAAACGCTGACACCGCTGACGCCGCACACGCGTCGCCGCTGTGGGACCCAAAAACCACAGCGTCAGCTCCCGACAATGCTGCGCTGGCTAAACATTGGCCGACGCTGTTGTCCCAACGTCCGCTGCGGCTGGAAGGCTGACGCAGCTTCTCAAGCCGGGTAGATAAGCCGGTGGACTGCGATCCGACTACGAAGAGTTCTTGATCATTCTATCAACCTAAACCTTGAATAAATATTAAAATCAATTCAACTTCTTTTATTATACCCGTTACTCGTAGAGTAAAAGGGTATACTAGATTCGTTGAAAAGTATGTAACAGGCAGAAGGAAGCGTTTCCGACCATATAAAGTATATATATTCTTGATCAGGATCAATAGTCGAGTCGATCTGGCCATGTCCGTCTGTCCGTCCGTCTGTCTGTCCGTCTGTCCGTCTGTCCGTCTGTCCGTCTGTCCGTCTGTCCGTCTGTCTGTCTGTCCGTCCGTATGAACGCTGAGATCTCAGGAACTACAAAAGCTAGAAAGTTTAGATTGGGCATACAGACTCCAGAGACATAGACGCAGCGCAAGTTTGTCGATTCATGTTGCCACGCCCACTCTAACGCCCACAAACCGCCCAATACTGCCACGCCCACACTTTTGAAAAATGTTTTGATATTTTTTCATTTTTGTATTGGTCTTGTAAATTTCTATCAATTTGCCAAAAACCGTTTTGCCACGCCCACTCTAACGCCCACAAACCGCCCAAAGCTGCCACGCCCACACTTTTGAAAAATGTTTAGATATTTTTTCATTTTTGTATTAGTCGTCTAAATTTCTATCGATTTGCCAAAAAACTTTTTGCCACGCCCACTCTAACGCCCACAAACCTGCACTTCTACTAGCTGAGTAACGGGTATCAGATAGTCGGGGAACTCGACTATAGCGTTCTCTCTTGTTTTGAAATGCAGTTCTCGTTAAGGTAGTCCTTCGGACTGCCATAACTTAGATATATAAAAAGAAATAAAAAGAAAAAAAAAATGTGTCTTCTTCTAAGAAAATTAAAAATAGAAGCATAAAGTAATTTAAAAAAAACAAGAGAGAACGCTATAGTCGAGTTCCCCGACTATCTGATACCCGTTACTTAGCTAGTGGATGTGCGAAGAAGAAATTTCAACACTGATAGTTTTTGGCGGTTTGTGGGCGTTAGAGTGGGCGTGGCAACATGAATCGACAAACTTGCGCTGCTTCTATGTCTCTGGAGTCTGTATGCTTAATCTCAACTTTCTAGCTTTTGTAGTTCCTGAGATCTCGACGTTCATACGGACGGACAGACGGACATGGCCAAATCGACTCGGCTACTGATCCTGATCAAGAATATTTAGTAGTTCCTGAGATCTCGACGTTCATACGGACGGACAGACGGACATGGCCAAATCGACTCGGCTACTGATCCTGATCAAGAATATATATATACTTTATATGGTCGGAAACGAATTGTAAATTTCGTGCGCTTAAAAGAAAAAGAACCGACTCCAAACATACATAAATACCTTTATACACAAGAACAAATATGCAAAATCAGCAAATTACGGTGTGCGGAAGCAAAATAAACGGCATTAACAATTGTGCATTACACATGCAAATCTAAAGGCATATTAACAAATATATAACGGGTGTTTTTTTTAGAGGTATAGAACTTTAAGTTGGCATTACTGTTCAAGATGGCGACCGATTTAACAGCTGTCAAGTGATTTATTCTCAGTTTGGTTTGGCAATTCGTCATGCGTGCTTACAAAATCCAACTCGTGCAAGAATTGAAACCAAACGATCATCAAGCAAGGCGTAGATTCGTCGAATGGGCCCAAAACGAGATTGCTGTTGTTCCCGATTTTTCATAAGCCTCCAAGATCTTGTGATTTAACACCGCTAGACTACTTTTTGTGGGGCTATGTAAAGTCATTGGTCTATGCGGATAAGCCACAAACGCTAAACCATTTGGAAGACAACATTCGCCGTGTTATTGCCGATATACGGCCAAATATGTTGGAAAAAGTCATTGCAAATTGGACGTCCAGATTGGACTACATCCGAGCCAGCCGTGGCGGTCATATGCCAGAAATCATATTTAAAATGTAATGCCACAAGATTATCTTTCATGTCAATAAAATTCATGTCAATCGAATAATCCATCGTTGTTTTATTGCAATTTAAAGTTCTATACCTCTAAAAAAAACACCCTATATTAAAACGACCATCAATCGCTGATGACTGACTTTAATGATCGAGCATTAAAAAATGTGAACAATTAAACTATTAAACCCCAAAATTCACAATTTAAATTTCGTACTACCGAGCTAAACATATATTAGCAACGATCAATAGCTGATTGCTGCTACATAATGCATCGCGCATTATTATTATTATTATTATTATTATTGAGAAATTAACGCATAATTAAAATTATGCGGAATTTTGGATTAGCTATAGCAGCTGAGGGCCCTAAGCTAAGTTATATACATTTTTTTTTGGGTTTGGTGAGGTTCTTATTTTACGGTTAATGTGTAGTGTTGATATTTATGGATATGATTTTTTATTTTTATTTTTGCTTATATTGTATGGTAAAGTTTTGTATTTTTTAAGAATTGTATTGTTTGGTGAATGTTTTCAAATGAGGTGATTTCTCTAATTGTTTGTTTCAAGAGGTTCGATCTGTTTTGCTGAAGGTCAGGGCAGTCGAGTAATATATGTTGTAATGTTATGTTGGTGTTGCAGGTTGTGCAGATTGGTGGTGGACTTTTAATGAGTATGTGGCTGTGGGTTAGATTGGTGTGTCCAAGTCTTATTCTTGTGAATTTTATTGAGTCTGATCGTGAGATATTTTTCGTCGGAGTGCTGTCGTGGCTAATATTTATACCCGTTACTCGTAGAGTAAAAGGGTATACTAGATTCCTTGAAAAGTATGTAACAGGCAGAAGGAAGCGTTTCCGACCATAAAAAGTATATATATTCTTGATCAGGATCAATAGCCGAGTCGATCTGGCCATCAAAACATTTTTCAAAAGTGTGCGCGTGGCAGTTTTGGGCGGTTTGTGGGCGTTAGAGTGGGCGTGGCAACATGAATCGACAAACTTGCGCTGCTTCTATGTCTTGGGAGTCTGTATGCTTAATCTCAACTTTCTAGCTTTTGTAGTTCCTGAGATCTCGACGTTCATACGGACGGACAGACGGACATGGCCAGATCGACTCGGCTATTGATCCTGATCAAAAATATATATACTTTATGTGGGGTTTTATTTATTAATATTGATGTTTTATTATTATGATAAGTATAGTTTTAATTAATAACATCTATTTTAATATTAGATAATAGTCTTCACGTCGTTTAAGTCTTCTCTCGTCGAATACTTCCGTCTTCTCTCGGCTCTCGTCACAAACTGCCCCCGTCGTCTGCGTTCTCGCCGCTTATATTGGGATCAGTCGCTTCCTTCTGAGAATCGTTGATATACGTCGTAGTTTCCTTTTGGTTCAACTTCTCTTTTTCCGCGTATTGCGATCGTCGACGTTGACTTCTATTTTCCTTGAATTATGTTGATCGTCGACTTCAACTTCTGTTTTCCTTGAATTATTGTCTTTGCGTTTTCGTTGTCCAGAGCGTCGTCAATGTTCATATTCGAATATGTGGAAATATCTCTCCCACATTCGGCCATCCTGACAAACATTCGTCTCGAATGTTTCGTCGTCATCTTATTCGTCGTCGTTTTCACATCTTTATCGTCTTTATTTTTCGGCACAGGGCTCTGCCAATCGTCGTTAATTTGTTTGCCCTCATCTATACATCGTTTCGTCTTTATTTTTCGTCTTTTTTTTTTTGGTGATTTTATCCTCTTTTTCACCGTCTTTACATCTTTCGTCTTTATTCGTTATTTCATTCTCATATTCGCCGTATTTTCTTGTCGTTTCGCCATCTTTATTCGTTATGTCGTTCTCGTCGAGTTTTTACATCGTTTCGGACTCGTTTTCATCATTTACATCATGAATGGGCCATGACTTCATATATTCAGCACAAGTTGATGAATTTTTTGGGCCGTCCGAATTTCCAATTTTTTGAACATCGTACGCATTGTTGTGCTTTACTTTGGTGATTTCATACGGGCCCAGATATTTTGGTTTTAATTTGAGTCCGCCGCCAAACTGTGTACGTTTAATGGCTACTAGGTCGCCAACGTTGTACATTCGTGCAGGTTTACGTCGTAAGTTATACGTCTTTTTGTTTTCGGCTTGCAATTTCAAAATCTGTGTTTTAGCTTTAAGGCGAAGGTCGTTGCGATTGTCGATAAACAGGCTTATTGATTCCTTGCTGATTAAGTCGTGAAGTTGCTTATCATCTTTGCTTCTCATTTTTACACCGATAAGAAGTTCAAAGGGTGTTGTGTTGATACTTCTCGCGAAAGTTGAGTTAATGGCTTGTTGAACTCGATCAACGTGTCTATACCATTTCGTTGGATCATCTACACTTAACTTGGAAAGAACTGGTATAATAATTGCGTTAATCCTTTCCACCTGTCCGTTTACACGCGGTAAACCTGTCGTTGATTTTACTACTTTTATGTCTTCTTCCTCGCAGTATTGTAAAAAATCTTGGGATGTAAATGCTGATCCTCTGTCTGAAATTATACAGACGGGGTTGCCAAAAACGTTACTTTGTCCTCGTAATTTTGCTATGACTTCAGTAGCAGTTGTTGACTTTGTTGGGTAAAGCCAGCAGAACTTCGTAAAAGCATCTACAACAGCTAGAATGTGCTTGTAATTATTGTTTGTCGATTCTAATGGGCCTAAAAAGTCAATATGGTAAGTGTGCAATGGAAAATCTTCTTTTTGTAATGGATGTAGTAAGCCCTCCTGCTTGCCTTGTTTGCGGTTGCTTAAAATGCACGGTATGCAGCAGTCAATATATTTTTGAATTTTTTCGTCAATGTTGTCGATAAAATATTCCTTATTTATCAGCTCCTTTGTTTTCTTGACAGCAAAATGGCCTCTGTCGTGAGCTCTACTAATTATCTGCCTCTGCATGTCTTTGGGCACGACGATTAACTCTAAGTCTTTGACTAATTTGTAAAGAACTCCAGCTTTCAAAAAATAGTCCTGGTATGCAACCTTCGAGTCCTCGATGATTTTGCGGATCGCCTTCAAATGTTCGTCTTTGGATTGAGCTTGTCGAAAACTAACAGCGATTGAGTCATCAACTATTGTCATGATTGGGTATCTAGATAAAGCATCGACGTGTTTCATGCGTGAGCCTGAACGGTGCTCTACCTTGTAGTCGTACTCCTGCAGCAAAAGTACCCATCGTGCCACTCTGGTGCATAGGCTTTGCTTGTCTAATGTTTTAGTAAACGCGTCGCAATCTGTAACAATTTTGAATGAAATTCCAAGGAGATAAACTCGAAACTTGGTTATGGCTTCGATAATGGCAAGCACCTCTAACTCATAGCTAGAATATTTACGCTGCGCGTCTGTGGTTTTTCTGCTCATGTAGTAAACCGGGTGGAATTGGCCGTCATCTGGTGATTTTTGTAGGAGCACGGCTCCAAACCCATCTATAGAGGCGTCGGTGTGTACCTCAGTTTCATAATTCGGATTATAAATAGCCAAAACTGGGGTCGACGTCAAGTACTTTTTTAATGCGTCGATTGCGTTTTCTTCTTTGGGGCCAATTATGAATTTAGCGTCGTTTTTTGTGAGATCAGTTAAGGGTTTAGAAATTAGAGCATAATTAAATACAAATTTTCTGAAGTATCCTGTCAGACCTAGGAAACTTTCGAGCTGTTTTAAGTTGTTAGGAATCTTAAATTTGGCTACAGCTTCTATCTTCTGAGGCGTTGGTGATATGGTTCCATTCTCGATTATATGCCCGAGAAACTGAATACGGGTCTGCAAGAAATGACATTTCTTCATATTAAGCTCAAGTCCATATTCGCTGCAAATTCCTATAACCTCTTTGAGATTTAATACAGCCTCGCGCTCGTCCTTTGCCGGTATAATTATGTCGTCAACATAAGGAAGAGCGATTCCTCTTCGGGTCAGAGCTCGGAAAATAGCATTTATGTGTCTTTGAAACACTCCAGGCGAGTTGGACAGACCAAAAGGAACTCTACGGAATTGGTACTGGCCACTTTGTGTTACAAATGATGTATATTTCTTGCTGGCTTCGGCTACTGGCACATGGAAAAAGCCGTTCTTCAGGTCAATCGTGCTAAATACCATAGCTTCTTGCAGGCGATCGAGCTGGTCATCGATTAGCGGCAGTGGAAAATGGTCTTTTATTATTACCTTATTTATACGCCTGAAGTCTACGCAGAGTCGTTGCGAACCGTCACTTTTCTTCGCGAGCACAACAGGGCTTGTAAATTCGGAGTCTGATTCTTCAATTATTCCACTCGTTAGCCACTGTTCGATTTGTTCTTCAATAACACGAGTTTCAGCGAAAGCGAATCTTCGCGGACGCGAAAATATTGGCGATTCGTCTTTCAGAATTATATTCATTTCAATGTTTGTTGATTGCGATTTTCGTGGAATATAATTTATTAAAAGTTCACGCACTTCGTTTTTTGCATCCTCACTGGCTGATTCATTAATGTCAAATTCATCGTTGTTGATTACTGCGTCAATTTTCATCAAATTTGTTTCCGGCTGTTCATCCTCAAAACTGCACAGTTTTCGTACGCGCAACCCGTTCGGTCCAAAAGAAATTTCAGCATGCAAGCATAATTGCTCCCCGATAATCAATTGCGTGTCCATACAGTAGAGTGGAACTATAAGAAAATTTAAATCGTAATCATTGTTATCGATCGGCTTGATTTTATTCGAATCGCGATCTTTTCCAAATCCAATCAAATAAATACTGCACTCCTCTAACTTTGGTAAACACAATTTGTTGAATAAGTCTTCCCGCAAAATATTAAATTTGCTGCCAGTATCAAACAACGCGATGCAATGTTGGTTTTTAATCGAAACGATCTTGCTCGTTAAACCACTGTTTTCTTTCAAAACTCGAGTGTTTGGTTCATGTTCTTTGACACTTTTTTCGTCTTGTGAACAATTCTTCGAAATATGTCCAAATTTGTGGCACTTGAAACACTTTCTTCCTTTCTCTTTATTGTTACAGCTATTAGCAAGATGTCCCTTTTCACCGCAGTTGTAACAAGCAATCTCTTTTTTGTCACTCTTTGCATCACTGAACATTGGCTGCCATTTCTTCCCTTTCACACTTCCGTCGGAGAATTTTGATTTGATATTTATTATTTGGTAATCTTTTAGCTTTCTTTTAAAGTCAGATAAATTTCTTGCACCATACAAAACGGATTTGTTTAGAGAAAGGTCGTCAATACCGTCGATCACGTATTGAATAAGTGCTTCTTCTTCGACTTTTCCTCGTGATGCAATGTCTTTCATCCGGTACAAATATTCTTGTGCGTTCTCGTTCGCACGTCGCTTGCTTTCTCCGAGTTGTTTGTGTATCTGCTTGCTGCTCACTGTCGACTTGAATTCACTCAAAAGGGACTTTTTCAACGCATTCCACGAATTTAGCCGTTTCTCACTTAAAACAAAGAGTTTTGCGACACCCTTTAACGACTTTTTAGCAAAAATTAATTTTTGGAGTTCGTTCCATCCCATAAGCAAGGCTTGATCTTCAAAGTCGCTTATCCACACCTCTATTGGAGTTTCATCACCGCCATCGAATTGTTTTATTGATTCCTCTATGTCCCGAAAACTAATGGCAAAACGGGGTGTCTCATCTTGTGTATTCCTCCGGTCTCTGCCTATCCCATGAGCACTGTTTCCTTCGTCGATTTGGTTTTCTTCTTCTGATTTGTTGTCTTCGTCGTTCTCGCTCTCCTCGTCTGATTCATCGTTTTGTCCATTTTCGTCGTAGGCGAGAAGGTTGCCGTATTGCAAATTCCGAAATATGTGTTCTGGTGCGTTTTCTACATCATGACTTATTCCGAGAACTACGCATATTGATGTAAGATCCCTCTCGTTTAAATGTTCATCAATGTACGTGCATTTGCGTATGTAGGCTGCGGCATTTTCGTCGTATTTGAAACCAGTAAATTCTCGCAGACGCTTGCGATTATTCCTGTCTCCCTCTTCTTCGAAAACGAACTTATGTAATGTGCAAATAGCTGCTTTCGAAGCGTTTTTTATATTATTAGCTATTAAGTCTTTTAAACACGCCATTTTTCGTTGAATTTATAAACAAAATTTTATATTTTTTCGTCGTTCACTTTTCTACACGTTTTCACTGTTTTTTGGTTATTTCCCGGACGAGCCCCCAAAATGTGGGGTTTTATTTATTAATATTGATGTTTTATTATTATGATAAGCATAGTTTTAATTAATAACATCTATTTTAATATTAGATAATAGTCTTCACGTCGTTTAAGTCTTCTCTCGTCGAATACTTCCGTCTTCTCTCGGCTCTCGTCACAAACTGCCCCCGTCGTCTGCGTTCTCGCCGCTTATATTGGGATCAGTCGCTTCCTTCTGAGAATCGTTGATATACGTCGTAGTTTCCTTTTGGTTCAACTTCTCTTTTTCCGCGTATTGCGATCGTCGACGTTGAACTCTATTTTCCTTGAATTATGTTGATCGTCGACTTCAACTTCTGTTTTCCTTGAATTATTGTCTTTGCGTTTTCGTTGTCCAGAGCGTCGTCAATGTTCATATTCGAATATGTGGAAATATCTCTCCCACATTTATATGGTCGGAAGCGCTTCCGTCTGCCTGTTACATACTTTTCAACGAATCTAGTATACCCTTTTACTCTACGAGTAACGGGTATAATTATATTGTAATTAAATATATACAAAAATGGGTTGGTTTGGATCTGACGGTAGTCGGCTAGTGTCGTGAACAACGTAAAAATTGTAGATCACACAAAAGATATTCAAGCACTGTGGGTTTTGCTCCTAATTTTGACAATTACCAGTGTAGCCCAGTTCCTTCTGACGTTATACGTAAAACATAACAAAATATTAAAAAGAAGATATATGAGTAGGGCGAACAATCTAGACAGGGTTTAAACCAAAAAAAAAAAAATTAGCTATACAAACAACAAAAAATATATATTATCATGAAAAAAAAATCTGAGTGACAGATAAGGAACAGAACTTTTAATATAAAGAATGCGTGCATAAATATATACTAACGGATATAATTTATATAAAATGGTATGGAATGGAACGAGTTATGTAAAAACATAACGAAAATAAGAAATGAATTTGATAAATAGCATAAATGTTTGTCACAAAACAGACCTATTCAGGGAGCGACAATAAAGAAACATGTGACTTTTCTGGTGAATTCCTTCAATGAAGAACGAATACTAGTGTACGATAACAAGGAAAGACTAAATCCAGATCATTGGTCTTAGGAAAGTTCTCATAAAACTTAGATCGAACTTGATATCTATAAAATTGAAACTTGGTTTGGATATATCAATACCAACCATTTTAAATTCAGCAAAAAGAATAGAATCAGACGAACAACCTGAAACAGATTTAACAAAAGATTCTTACAAGTCAGAAACAAAAATAGAAGAAGAAGAACTTAACAATTCCAGCTATATTAACGCAAGCTGAATTGACGGAGCAAGAAATGGCTGAGTCAGACATAGACGACATAGAAACAAAATCTGTCATCATGGGTGTCATCAACTGCCCAGAGGGCATACATACATAAAAGACAAAAAAAAGATCAATTTGCGTACATTTATTACGGCAATAAAGCTGGTTAACCTGACTAAGGGACAACATGAAGCTATTGCCATTGAAGTGATTAAATCGAAAATAATCGGAACAACACTCTATAGAGTACAGAATGAAGTTACAATTGATGCCATTATCAGGAAATTAGAAGAAGTGGTCGTAGGAGAAACAACGGACGTAGTAAGAGCAAAAATGGCAAATGTTTACCGAAAAGGTAAAACAGCCACACAATTTACAAATGAAATTCAAAAACCTACGCAAGTCTCTTGAATCTTCATATATAGATGAATAATTGCAACCAGAACATGCAGAACATTTGATAAATTTAGCACAAAAGAAGCAATCAATACAATGACAAAGAATTGCGATCACGGAAAACTAAAAACAATCCTAGGGGCAGGAACATTTAAGACAATGGACGAAGCTATAAGTAAATACATCCATTGCAGCACTGAGATGACAGGAAGTGCAAGTTCCGTTTTGTTTTACAAGAGAGGACAAGGAAGTTACAACAGAGGTGACTACCGAGAACGAGGAAATGGTCGAGGTGGTAATTATAGAAATAATTATAACCACAACAATGGCCAATACAACAACTATAATAATTATAACAATGGGAATGGCAGAGGACGAGGAGGATATAGAGGAAATAACTACCAGATCAGAGGTGGTGGTAACTATAACAACCAAAACCGCAATTTCTCAAATTATAGCCAAAATGGTAATGTCAGGCATGCACAAGGCACGTCGGAAAACCAGCAGGCTCCCTTAGGAAATCAAGAACAATAAAACAAAAGGTTCATACCATCAATCTCAATCTAAATATTTTCATTAAAGTACAAAATGAACACACAGGTAGGATACTTACATTTCTAGTAAATTCAATAGGTTTAACACTGATGAGAACCAGTAACTATAAAGTGCCGCACAATTTTCATGTTGTGGACGACAATTTTCCGATCCCTGGTGACGGAATAGTTGGATTCGACTTCAAAAAAACATTCAATTGTCAATTCGATTTTACTACAAAAAGTGATTTTTTTCATTCTAAAACCAAATAATATTAAACAATCAATACAAATACCAATTTTTTCATAATATTGATAACACTGAGATAACCATACCATCTCGTTGTGAGGTTATCAGGCAAATTACCGTAAGTTCGGTAGATAACCAAACTCTAATCAGGAAATAGAAGAATGGTGTATTTGTGGGAAACTCGATATCAGATTCAAAAGGCTGAATAGAAGACAACCGAGGAATCTCATTTCCCGATCTCCTGTGACGAGGGTCAGCAGAAGCTGACGCTTATCTTAAATCCTATTTGTTATCTGTGATTGTTATGTAAGTAAAATGATTGTAAAATAGAAAAAGCTAACGATAGCTAGCCGGCCCCCGTATGCCTTAATAAATAAAATAAAAATAAAAATAAAAAAAAAACTCCTGAAAGTACATATGACTATTCACTGGATCTAAGGATGATGGGAAATAATAGTTACACCAGCTACTTGTCGCATTTTTTCATAATCAATCGCCTTACTACTAAAGTTATTAGTCCGGTTTATTTTTTTTTCTGATAAGCGCGTTGCTTATTGCCCCTCCTGTGAGGCTGCGCGCGGAGTGAGGGGTAAAGGTTTACCCTAGCAATGCAGTCTTATCTAACAATGCAGTTATATTTTTGTGTTGTTGCCCAATTGCCCGGTTAGTGGTGGTCAAGGTTGGGGGGGCGTCGACAGCTTAACAGTTGCTATCGTACGAGTGTGCTATGTCCTTGCTCGTCCTTAGTCCTGTCGTCCGTTAGTCCTTTAGTTTTTTTTGTGGAGATCAATTCCTGAGCCCGCGATATAAATAAGAGTGTGATACGAGAGTCGCGATGCCAAATATTCCCCCCTTTACTCTACCGAGAATTGGTAACCGGAACCAGCGCGTGCATGATCGCCCAACTGGAATTTACCATCTGCTCGGGGAAGTTATAATCGTAGTTCGCTACAAGATTTACAGAATAATACTAGACACACGAAAAAAACACAGACCACGAAGAAATAATGTCAGAAACTGTAATAACATATAATAACGCAATCCACTGCACCACTAAACACACCCCTTTTGAACTTTTTAATGGTAGGACCCATTTATTTGACAAAACAATAATACCCAATAATGAGTATGACTATTTAAATAAACTAAATACGTTCCAAGACAAACTATACTCCGAAATAAAAGAAAAATTGTCCACAAACGCCCAACAAAGGACAGAAAAGCTAAACACAAGCAGAGTAGATCCAACAACAGTACAACCTAACAGCACAATTTTCAGAAAAGAAAACATGAGAAATAAATTAACACCACCGTTTTCCTTACACAGAACAGCAAAAGACAATGGAAAAACTCTAATAACCACAAAATCAAAAAATTACAAATCAAAAATTAGGTCCGAGTACACCAACTGTATTAAAAAATTATACGTGTTTCTTTCAAGCTACGAATAGCAAGTTCTAAAAACTACAACAGTATAGTGAAAGTTAAACACGAAGTGTAAAGTGCAGTTTGCACAACTAACAATTATTGACTATAGTAATTATTTACTAAAATAAATAATTATTCCATATTGTTCTGGTAATTGTTATATGTGGACTTAGAACAATGAATCAAAACGACATACGTTCTCAGCGACAATGTGAACAAGACGAGCGCCGGCTCTCTTTACAACGCAACAATGCATACTTTTCTTTCGTCTCACCGCAAATCGGTGATCGAGCACCCTCACCTTCAACTAACTCGAAACTTTTGCCCTCAGAGAACGACAGACCGCGTTCTTGCTCTCCCTCTCTGCCTGCTTCGGCTCACAAGTCGTGGAGCGAAGAGACCGCCTCTCCTACCCCGCTCCTCTCGCAGCACCAAACGACCGTCCCGGGTAACTGTAACACTGCAATAACGAGTGCAGTGACCTCACTGGCAACTGTCACTGCTACCACAACAACAACTTCGTCAGCGGCCCAACTAATTATCGCTGTGCCAGCTGTAAATAATTCAGCAGCACTGACCGTTTGCAACAACAATAATGCACGAGTTACCACATCTACATCTACTTCCCCACCCCCTAAACCTCCACGCCAGAACCATTAGTTCGTTGGCCCACATCTGACCACATCAGCAGTCCACGCCACTACTTCCCCACCCCCCTAAACCTCCACGCTGAGCCGCTAGTTCGTTGTCCCCTCATGTTGCAACAGTGTAGGCGGAAACAGCTCAGCAAAACGGAGGCATTCCCCAAATCCGCTGGGTCAGCAGATTCGCGACAACACAGAGCCATACATAATACTTGATTCTCCTTTGTAATAAGTTAGTCTTAAGCTACACTCGATGAGAGTGAGATCTAAATAAAATCACAACCTTAAAGGGAAATACCTTTTTAATTAAAATCGGGAAGAAACAATAGAGGGAAAAGAAACACAAAGGACCACAGAAGGAAGACACTGGAAGGCTTCACTCGTTAATTGGCGCAGTCGGAAACTGGACCTGATGCAGCTCTTTTTCATCACAATTGTACTTAAGTGAGTAGAGTGAGAGAATAAAAAATAATAAAATGCCAATACACAAAATGAATTGCCACAACACACAAAATACACAACAAATAAATAAGCGAGTTAAAAAGATGCAATCATATTTAATGAAAATTACATAACTAAAGAAATTTTTTATAAAAGAAGAAATTAAATATCTAATCATGTAAAAGTTCAAATAGAACAATTATAGTGATTAAACAAAATATAAAAATCTTGGTAAAATGATTTAGACAAATCAGAAAATATTAAAAATATATTTATGTTGTGAATCAAAATATACAAGTGAGTGATTGAGGCTCGTATGTTGGAGCGTAGTTAGTGGACCGCGTCAAACTTGTGTGAAAGTTGGCCTCAGCGGTTGGGTTGATGTTTGAACAGATCGCTGACAGTTTAATTCAAATTCGAAGGCAACTCAACAGCGACGATACACTGGCGTGTCTAGCGGTTGGGTTGATGTTCGAACAAGTTGCGCTAGTTGTCAATACATGTCGAGACAGCTCAACGGCGACGATACACTGGCGTGTCTAGCGGTTGGGTTGAAACTCGAACAAGTTGCGCTAGTTGTCGATTGCACTTCGAAGACAGTTCAGCAGTGACGATACACTGGCGTGTCTAGTTGTTGGACTGATGTTCGAAGAGGTTGCACTAGTTGTTCATAAGAAACAATTGGTTCGACGGCATTCGTGACGTGGTTGACCCTCAATTATTAGACTGATTCAATCGACATTGGTATTCAGGGCGAATATCCAATGCGGCAACAAAACGATCCATCAAACCTGTATGAGATAAAAACACCTACGGCCTGGTTTAGGCAAACAATCCAACAAATTAAGACAAAAATAATAATACAAGAATATATTTTTCTTCTCTCTCTCTCAATAAATATTGATATAAATATGAAATTATAAACACATACTAATGCATCTGTAATTACAGATTCAACACGAATCCATCGTTCATCATCTGCAAACAAAAATATTCAACACACAATTAATTAAGTATACATAAAAACACACAATTAATTAAGTTCAGGTACACAGATATACACTATTAATTAAATACATACACTTAATTTTTTTTTTACACAATTACACAGAATTAAGAATTAAAGGATTTCTCTAAAAGAGTAAATGTCTAAACTTGCTAAAGTAAAGAAGCTTATTCCGGCGACTAGAAGTAGAACTCGTTTGAGTGCGAGCTTATCAGACGTTAGGGAAGACCAGGTTGCCCTACCACCCAGAATTAGACCTTCTTCGAGTAGTGCACCAAGCACAATGACTAGTTCGTCAGAGACAAGTAACTTTTCTTCCCCACCCCCTCCAATTTCCCCTCAGGACATTTGCCTATCCCTAAAAATTCCGGATGGCATTCGCGACCTTACTCCCTATGATGGAGATCCAACTACCCTAAACGAATTTATAAATAATATCGAGGAAATTCTTCTTCTCATTAGAGGCACGGATAAAACTCCGTATGGTCAGTTCTTGTTAAGAGCAATAAAAAACAAGATAGAAGGTAAAGCAAAGGCGTTATTAATATCATTAGGCATAGGCTTAAACTGGGATGACATCAAAGAAGCATTAATAGGGAAATTCGCTGACAAAAGAAGCGAAGAAACTCTAAACTTTGAACTTCACGGACTTGTTCACAAGAGATTGCCACTGCAGGAATTTTACGAACGAATTTTAGACATCCAAGCAACTTACGGTAGAACCATGGAAAACATGGGAATAGAAACAGCAGCACTAAATCTTAAAAAGGAATCTTTTGAAAAAACATGCTTGTATACGTTTATACACGGCATTAAAGGCCCATTGGGGTCTACTGTCAGAGCATTTAGACCTAGGAGTCTCCAAGAAGCCTATGATGTGGCAATTAAGGAAAGGGATATTTTTATGAGAGAAAATTGGTCTAGACAAACACAGAGTTCGAGATCAAACAATTACAATTATAATGGGAGAGATTATCGTAGAAATGACGAACATCGGGTTGAGAAATATAATAAGAAATCGGAGTTCGACCGAAACATCAGATCTAGGGATCAAAGAGGAAGTTATTCAAAGCCCAGAGACAACGACAGAAATTTTAACAAAATGAGGGCTATTATGCCAAAAGAAGAGGACAGAAAACGCTATGACAGAGACAATAATTACTCACGAAATCACGGAAATCCGGGACAGCAAAGACAGACCCTTAACAATATTGAGACAGCAGGTGTACAGGAATTACATAATATTGATGATGAAAATTTTCAATTAAAAGCCTCGTCGGACAGACGGGATACTTAGAAAAATTTAAAGTTGGAGGTTCCTTATTGTACATTTTAATTAACTTCGGTCCAACCAGTCCACTAAAATTTCTAGTGGACACAGGTGCCACTTCTTCCTTCATTAATCCAGAACTTATTGAGGAACATAACCAACAAACCCTAAATACACCAATCTTAATCACAACAGCACTAGGCTCTCATAAAGTAAACAAGATAGCCAAAATAAAATTATTTACTAAACACAACTGTAACGATACCTTTCCGTTACTTCTCTTCAAATTTCATAATTATTTTGACGGTCTTATAGGCATGAACACGTTGAATAAAATTTTAGGAGTAATAGATATACCAAGTAAAATCTTATCAACACCCAAATTCAATTTTGAATTACTGCAGCAAGTAAAACAAAAAGCTGAATTATTTAACATAGAAGAAGCATCCAAGATATTGGTAATGCTGCCCGTCACAATTAAGGAGGGTACATTTTTATTGGAAGACCAAAAGGTTTCAGGGAATTTGTTTATTACCGGAGGCCTGTACACGGCCCACAACTATTACAGTTGTATGGAGGTGGTAAACTATTCCAAGAAGCAAGAAAAATTATACCTAGAAACACCAATAGAGGTAAATCACTTTAACACGGACGAATTCTATATAGTAAATGATATTAAAGACTATGGTACGATAAACTCCGAAAAGGAAAAAGAAAAGTTCAGTACCCTAAGATTAGAACATTTAAATTCAGAAGAAACAACGGCGTTCAAAAAATTATGCAAACAATTTCCTAATATATTCTACAAAGAAGGAGACAAATTAACATTCACTAATAGAGTCAAACATAGCATTAAAACCACTGACGAAATACCAGTACACAAAAGACCTTTCAGATACAGTCCTGCAGAAAAAACAGAAATAACCGACCAAATTAACAAACTCCTAGAGCAGGACATAATTAGGCACAGCCATTCACCTTGGAGTGCTCCAGTTTTTCTGGTCCCAAAGAAATTGGACGCTTCAAATAAGAAGAAATGGAGACTGGTTGTAGATTTCAGACAATTAAATGACAAGACGATCAAAGATAGATACCCAATGCCCAACATCAATGAAATTCTAGACAAACTAGGGAGAGCTCAGTATTTTTCGGCCCTAGATCTAGCAAGTGGTTACCACCAAATTGAAGTGGAGCCTAAAGATAGATCGAAAACAGCCTTTTCCTCAGTAGGTGGTCATTTCGAATTTATCCGAATGCCATTCGGCTTATCCAATGCACCCGCAACCTTCCAAAGGGTGATGGATAATGTCTTGGCAGAATTCAATGGCAAATTTTGTTTGATTTATCTCGACGATATAATAGTATTCTCGACGTCCTTAGAAGAACATATCAACCACCTAAGCTCGATCTTCAAAAAACTCACTCTGGCAAATTTAAAACTTCAACCAGATAAATCGGAATTCCTCAAGAAGGAATTAGAATATCTTGGCCATATAGTGACCGAAAAAGGCGTTAAGCCGAACCCAAAGAAAATTGAAACTATTAAAGCCTTCCCTATGCCTAAAACCAGAAAAGAAATTAAGTCATTCCTGGGGTTGCTGGGTTACTATAGAAGATTTATCAGAGATTTTGCCAAAATCACTAAACCCCTAACTCAGCAACTTAAAGGAAAGTCAGACGTGACCATCGACGATAACTATATTAAAACATTTGAATTTTGTAAAACACTCTTATGTAATGACCCCATACTACAGTATCCCGACTTCACTAAACCGTTTATTTTAACAACAGATGCTAGTAATGTAGCAATAGGAGCAGTGTTGTCCCAAGGAACTGTAGGAAATGATAGACCTATAGCATATGCAAGTAGGACACTATCGGAGTCCGAAACGCATTATGCCACCATAAAAAAAGAATTACTGGCAATAGTGTGGGCAGTGAAATATTTTCGACCATACTTATTTGGAAACAAATTTCTACTGGTCACTGATCACAAGCCTTTAGTTTGGTTAAAAAACCTAAAAGAGCCTAATTCCATGTGAGTGAGATGGAAACTCCAACTCTTAGAATATGACTGTGAAGTCATTTATAAAAAAGGTTCTCAAAACGTGGTGGCAGATGCATTAAGCAGAATTGTTGTCGAACTCAACACTAATGAAGCCAGACCAATAACCTCAGATACAGAAATTTTAACCTCTAACAGACCAATAAATGAATTTGCAATTCAGATCATATTAAAGATTGCAGATTGTGCAAACGACTTATTGGAAACACCTTTTAAAAATAAACTCAGACGAATTATTTCCAGACCTCTGTTCGACGATCAGACAATGATAGACGTATTAAAAACGGCACTAAGATCAAATAAGACGCATGCAATTTATACCACTGATACAATTTTCGAATCAGTGCAAGAAATTTATGCAGAATTTTTCGCTCCAAGTAAATCATATAAAATTATAAGGTGTACAACATATTTAGATGAACTCCGAACACCAGAAGAACAGGTCGAATACATATCTGACTACCATATCAAGAACAACCATAGGGGCATTGACGAAACCGTTAGTCATATTAAACGACAGATTTATTTCCCCTGTTTAAAAGAGAGGGTTTCCCAACTGATAAACAAATGCGACATTTGTCAAACCCTCAAATATGATAGACAACCTCAGAAACCAATATTTCAGCTAACAGAAACACCTAATAAACCACTAGACATTGTACACATAGATCTATACTCAATTAACAATAAAACCATTTTAACAATAATAGACAAATTTTCAAAATTTGCAGAAGGTTACACTATTCCATCTCGAGATTCCATTAACATCACTAAACATATGATGTTCTTCTTCAAGACCCATGGTATTCCCAAAACAATAGTTTGCGATCAAGGCCCCGAATTTGCAGGAATTATTTTCAAAGAATTGTGTAATCAATACAATATAACTTTACATGTAACATCTTTTCAACAATCAAGTAGTAATGCCCCAGTTGAAAGATTACATTCATCGTTGACGGAAATTTATAGGATAATTTTCGAAAAGAAAAAGGCATTAAAACTCAACCTAGACCATGATTGTATCCTAACAGAAACATTTATAACGTACAACAACGCCATACACTCGTCTACAAAATTGACTCCATATGAAGTTTTTACAGGACGAACCCACATTTTCGAACAAAATTATAAGGCAGTCAGTCAACAAGACTACATGAGGGAACTGGAAAGTTATAAGAACAACTTATATGTAGAAGTAAAGGAAGAATTTGAAAGACAAAAACTCAACAAAATTCTAAAACTAAATGAGGACAGAGTATTACCAATAGCGGTACAGGAAGGAGATACTGTTTTTAGAAAGGAAAATAGGAGAAATAAGCTAACACCCAGATTTACCCAACACAAAGTAGCTGATGATAACGGGGTAACCTTTACAACGAACAAAAGACAGAAAATACATAAATCAAAAATTAAAAAAAGAATCAGACAAAATAGTAGATAAATATATAATAATATCATTTCAGGTTATACATGATAGCAGCTCAACTGCTCCATGTTCAACATGTTAAGGAAAATACCCCCCTAGCAGAGATCAAACTGGGAGAAGCAAGGACCATTAAAACATATAGTTCAGTGGCCCATGTAATAGAACTAACGGAGTTAAAAAATAATTTGAATAAATTAGAATCAAGTCTACAAAATTTACAAGATGAAGACTCTAATGATTCAATAACACCCATACAAAGAAAGATAGACCAAGCAAGAGAAAAGATCTATTCCTTGACCCCAAACCGAAGAGAAAAGAGAGGCTTAATAGACGGTCTAGGTAATGTTATAAAGAAAGTAACTGGGAACATGGACGCAGAGGACGCAGCTAAAATCGAGACAAAATTTAAGCAAGTATTTGAAAATGAAGAAAACATTAACAAGAACCTCGGGCAACAAATTTCTTATAACAACGACATAATCGTAAATTTTAATAATATGTCTGATCATTTTTATAAAGAACAGGAGAAAATTGAGAAGTACATTAATAACTTTAAAAATGGCATTTCTAAGGAATTAATAGTAGAAGATAAGAGAATTAGAATTTTACAAATATTGAATATAATAAATAATAATATAGATATTCTCCAAAACCACATACATGATATAGCTGAAAGTATACTATTGGCTAAATTCAAAATAATTCCCAATTTTATTTTACCTATACAAGAATTGAAAGATATTGCACAGATTTTTAAACTTCAAAATTTTTCTATTAATTCAGAAGAGCATATTTACAGACTACTCAACATAGAGATAGAATCCGAAAAAACAAAAATAATATTTCATATAAAGATTCCAATATTTGATAAGTACACTTACACACTTTCTCACCTAATTAAGTTACCAATCAATGGCACAAATTTTCTCACTCTACCCAAATATATATTGTACGATGATAAATTTAATTATATGTTAAGTTTTCAAGAAAAATGTTCAAAAATACATGGCACTTACATCTGCGACCCCGGAACTGCGGAAAATAACATGAACAACAAAGAGTGCGTGAAACAAATACTACAAGGAATGAACCCTATTTGCGAGGCCAAAAATATCAACACAGACGAGGCAGTAGTAGAACCGGAACAACAGTGGATTGTCATTATCAGCAAGAATCAACTAAGGGCTGAACCAAGTTGTGCTGAACCGTTCACTATTGAGGGAACGACGATTATCAATCACATAAACTGTTCCATATTTATAGACGGTACCAAATACGATGACAGCGAATTGTGCTACGAAGAAAGGATTAAATTATCACTACCAGTAACGAAGAACATATCTATAAATGCAACATCGGAGGATTTAAGCCTAAGCAAAATAGTACTGCATCTTCAAGAGAATAAAGCTAAAATATTCCAAGTCAAGGAATCTACGATTAACCTTCGATTCCTAACCTACGCATCAAGTATCATCCTGGTCATCTTTATACTGTATGCTTTAGCAGTAAAGAAGAACACTACTTACCTGCCCAACCCTGTTACCTCAGTCAACTACGTTCCGTCTATTCCTTCGTTATGGCCGTCACTTTATTCAAGGGGGGGAGGAGTTACCACATCTACATCTACTTCCCCACCCCCTAAACCTCCACGCCAGAACCATTAGTTCGTTGGCCCACATCTGACCACATCAGCAGTCCACGCCACTACTTCCCCACCCCCCTAAACCTCCACGCTGAGCCGCTAGTTCGTTGTCCCCTCATGTTGCAACAGTGTAGGCGGAAACAGCTCAGCAAAACGGAGGCATTCCCCAAATCCGCTGGGTCAGCAGATTCGCGACAACACAGAGCCATACATAATACTTGATTCTCCTTTGTAATAAGTTAGTCTTAAGCTACACTCGATGAGAGTGAGATCTAAATAAAATCACAACCTTAAAGGGAAATACCTTTTTAATTAAAATCGGGAAGAAACAATAGAGGGAAAAGAAACACAAAGGACCACAGAAGGAAGACACTGGAAGGCTTCACTCGTTAATTCACGCAAAGAAGAATCAAAACAAAAGCAGAAGTCGATTTCGACTGTGCAGACTGGCATGGATCGCTACATCCAAATCAAGAGAAAGCTCAGCCCTCAAAACAATAAGGCAGGTAATCAACCCAAAATCAATCGAACCAGGAACGGCAATGAAAACTCTGCAGTAAATAATTCAAACCGATATGCTATCTTGGCTGATTCTGCGACCGAACAACCCAACGAAAAAAACGGTAGGGGAACCAAAAAAGACCAGGCCTCCACCAATTTTCTTACGAGAACAAAGTACAAATGCACTTGTAAATAAACTCGTTGCTTTGATTGGTGACAGCAAATTCCACATTATCCCACTTAAAAAAGGAAATATTCATGAAATAAAACTACAGATCCAAACAGAAGCAGACCACCGTATAGTGACTAAATACCTAAATGATGCTGGTAAAAACTACTACACATACCAATTAAAAAGTTGCAAAGGGATACAGGTAGTACTTAAGGGCATTGAAGCAACAGTGACACCAGCTGAGATAATTGAGGCTCTGAAGGCCAACAACTTTTCTGCAAAGACAGCTATTAATATTTTAAGCAAAGACAAAGTTCCGCAGCCACTATTCAAAATAGAACTCGAACCAGAGCTCCAGGCACTAAAGAAAAACGAAGTGCACCCAATATACAATTTACAGTACTTGCTACATCGGAGGATCACCGTGGAGGAGCCGCACAAACGTATCAATCCAGTTCAATGTACTAATTGCCAAGAATACGGCCACACCAAGGCATACTGCACCCTTAAGTCCGTATGTGTTGTCTGTAGCGAACCTCATACTACCGCAAACTGCCCCAAAAACAAGGACGATAAGTCTGTGAAGAAATGCAGTAACTGCGGGGAAAAACATACTGCAAACTACAGAGGCTGTGTGGTGTACAAAGAATTGAAGAGCCGCCTAAACAAACGTATTGCCACAGCACATACATACAACAAAGTCAATTTCTACTCTCCGCAACCGATTTTTCAACCACCCCTAACTGTCCCAAGCACTACTCCAACAATTTCTTTCGCTAGCGCCCTAAAATCCGGACTAGAAGTGCCCGCCCCACCGACAAGAACTGCTCATTCCGAACATACACCGACAAACATCCAACAAACACAACAAAGTGGCATCGAAGCTATGATGCTATCCCTACAGCAAAGCATGAAAGACTTTATGACGTTCATGCAAAATACTTTGCAAGAGCTCATGAAAAACCAAAATATCCTGATTCAACTTCTTGTATCTTCAAAATCCCCATATTGGCTTCCCTACGGATATCTCTGTGGAACGCAAATGGCGTTTCACGGCATACACAAGAGCTCACACAGTTCATTTACGAAAAAAACATCGACGTAATGCTACTATCAGAAACGCACCTCACAAATAAAAACAATTTTCATATACCAGGATACTTGTTCTATGGTACAAATCATCCAGATGGTAAAGCTCATGGAGGCACTGGAATACTCATCAGAAATCGCATAAAACACCACCACTTAAACAATTTTGACAAAAACTACTTACAATCTACGTCCATAGCCTTACAACTCAACAATGGTTCAACGACTCTAGCCGCAGTCTACTGCCCACCGCGCTTTCCAATCTCTGAGGATCAATTCATGGAATTCTTTAACACACTAGGTGACAGGTTCATCGCAGCGGGTGGCTATAACGCCAAGCACACCCATTGGGGATCTCGACTTGTGACGCCAAAGGGTAAGCAATTGTACAATGCGCTTACGAAGCCAGAAAACAAGCTAGACTATGTATCCCCGGGTAAGCCTACATACTGGCCAGCAGACCCAAGAAAAATCCCAGACCTGATCGATTTTGCAATTACTAAACATGTCCCCCGCAACATGGTCACCGCCGAAGCACTAGCAGATTTATCATCAGATCACTCACCTGTTTTTCTAAATATTCTAACTCGCCCCCACATCGTCGACCCACCGTATAGACTCACAAATTTTAGAACAAACTGGCCAAGGTATCAAAAGTATGTCTGTTCACACATAGAACTAACGACGGCATTATCTACAAAGGAGGATATAGACAAGTCAACGGAAACTCTTGGAAACATTTTAGTTTCGGCTGCAAAGGCTTCAACCCCGCCAGTGACGTATGCAAAACCAAACTACATCAAAACTAATCGCGAAATCGAGCGGCTGGTATTAGATAAACGACGCCTACGAAGGGATTGGCAGTCTAATAGATCACCAATTACAAAGCACATGCTTAAGATAGCCACACGCAGGCTTACCAATGCTCTCAAACAAGAGGAAAAAAACAGCCAACGTTCATATATCGAGCAACTCTCTCCACCAGCACTAAGTACCCTCTTTGGAGAGCTCACAGAAACCTAAAGACTCCAATAGCGCCAATTATGCCACTACGAAGTCCCTCTGGCACCTGGTTTCGAAGTGATGAAGAAAGAGCCAGTGCTTTCGCTGACCATTTACAAAATGTATTCCGACCAAATCCCTCTACCAACACATTTATTCTCCCTCCTTTAATAGCAGCCAATCTAGATCCTCAAGAACCCTTTGAATTCCGACCATGTGAACTAGCAAAGGTTATCAAAGAGCAACTGAACCCAAGAAAATCGCCTGGCTACGACCTAATAACTCCAAGAATGCTCATTGAACTCCCAAAGTGTGCTATTCTTCACATCTGCCTGTTGTTCAACGCAATCGCCAAGCTTGGATACTTCCCTCAAAAATGGAAAAAGTCGACCATAGTAATGATTCCAAAGCCAGGAAAAGAAAAGCTGACCACCCATACAAATCCCCTCGCAAGAAAACTAATCCGAGTATGCAGTCAAAGCCGGCTGCACCGCAACGACCTCCCAGCCCAGCAATAAACTTATTAGGGCATTAATGAAAAAACTATCACTAAGTGAAAGTTAATTAAGTTAGATTAAGATTTGAACACTTATTGTTAGTCTCTTAACACAAAGGGAAGATTCAATAAATAATAAAAAAGCAAAAAAAAAAAAAAATTATACCACACTATCGCTACCCTAAGACACGATGAAACACTCACCGACTCTATATCAATACTAAATGCTAAACTAACACCCTTTTCACGCCACAAAAGAGGTCTTATTAACGGGTTAGGTAGTTGAGTCAAAGTCGTCACTGGCAACATGAACGCCAATGATGGAAAGAATATAGAAACAGAAATTAACCACTTAAAATACTACCATCTCAGATAACTTTGAAATACAGAACTCGTTCAATTATGAAGTTCAAATACGTTTCAAAAACTTAACAAGACACATTAGCAATGAACAGAACTTGATTAAAAACTTCTTCGAAAACACTTAAAATACAATCTACACAAAAATATATAACAATGAAGAAGAAATAAAGAAACTACAATATATGAATTGGCTTAACTATAATATAGATTTATTACTTAGTCACCTAAGCGACATTATAGATTGCAAAAATGAATGTTGTTCCAAAACTCATTTTAGATAAGACAGAAATAACCAAAATCAAACAAATTTTTAAAACCCAAAACTACACAATAAAATCCGAGCAACACATTTATAATCGGTTAAAAATGAACACACTCAATTACCAAAACAAAATAATTTTCAGTATCAAAATTCTCATCTAAATTCTAACTACGAAATGGCAATATTAATTCCACTTCCAATAAATTTCACATTCACATTTCACATTAATTTTGGTTTAGTGTGTGTATATGTATATATCCAGTCTTAATAAAATGGTGATCAAAAATAGTCTGTCAGTAATGTGTACAAACGAGATGGCAATAGAGAGGGCTGCAACACACAATAAAAGAGATGGCCGCCCCAGTATGCAAGTTAACACGAGCAAGTCAGAGGGGTGCGACGACCCGCCGAAATGCCATCCAAGACCGGATGGACCAACAATAACATCGGCGACGCTGAGCCAGCCCAGTAACGCATTTCGCTTTAGCGAAAGCGATGTGCAAGGGTCAGCGTAATGCGAGGCGGGCATGTGCGCGCTGGGTGACCGTCGAAGGCACGGAACTCCAGACGGCACGAGGCGCTGACTATGCGCTCTGCTGGGACCGCTGCCTCCAACCGAAGACTTGGCGGCCTTAATAAATTTGATTTGCATTTAGTTCGTAAGATACCAGAATTCAGAGCAGTTGGCTCTAATAAAAAGAACCATTCAATACAAACGTATTTGGTTTAATTGACGCCCAACGCGCTTAAGTGTCGTAAAACCGTAAAATCCGTAGTAAAAAGATCTAGAAATCAAGGTCTCGTAATCGGGTTTTCTTTGAAAACACTTCGGACTCGCGCGCTGCACAATAATAGTGAACAGCAACAAACAAACAAAATTATCTAATACAAAAACAAAACAACGCTGCACAAGCAACAGTGAAAACCGCTGCATATCAACAGTAATCAGCTAAATCAACGACAGCCAGAGGATAAACGGATCAACCAGCTACCGTCTTCGATGCATTTTTATTATACCAGTATACCAATATAACATGTAAGTGAGATCTTTATTTTCAATTTACCTCTTTTAACGTCAACCAGACATGTGTGCCAATTTTTGAAAAAAAAACACATAATAAGTAACGAAATAAAACAAAAAAAAGAGTGATTGCAATTAAAAGTTCAGGTATAGCGATTTTCATTTACAAATTTTTTTAAAAAAAAAACAAATGATGAAGAAGGAAAATTAAGCTCTTTCTCGTACAAATTATAAAAAAAAAAAAATTTAAAAAGTATCATTGTCCGATGTATAGAAACAGTAACGAAAACAATGACAGTGACGAAGACTTAATACAGAGCTATAAAGACATAAGAAATAATAGCCATCAAGGGGGTTACATTGACGGTACTGAGACCGACGAAGATATAGAATTAAGTAACTTAATTGACGGCTTTACAGAAGTAAAAATGGTTAACGACCAGGAATTTCTAAATCAACATCAGGACCTTCAACAAGAGGCAACAGCAACACAAGAACAGGCGAAAACCTCAGGTACCATTAGTAATAAAGATGTAATTAGACTCATGGAAGCGGCCGTAAATGGCGCACTAGAGCATCAACAAAAAATATTTTCAGAAAAGCTTAAAGAGGTTGAGAATAGGCAGAGAGTAAATGAGGGTGGACCCCTAGTGGTATACGAGCAAATACCACATAACTCAGCTATCTCTTGTAATGAACCGCTTGACTTAGTAAAGTCCATACCAAGTTTTGACGGAAAACAAGATGAGTATGTGGCATGGCGAACCGCAGCAGTTAACGCCTACGAAATCTACAAACCATATTTGGGTAGCTCTAGAACCTACCAGGCCGTAGGAATCATACGTAACAAGGTAATAGGCCCCGCGGGAGTAATGCTTACGTCACATAATACAGTACTAAATTTTTATGCTATAATAGCTAGAATGGACTGCGCTTATGCAGAACAAACTGCAATCGAGGTAACGCAACAACAAATGGTTACTATGCGTCAGGGAGAACTTCCCCTAATGACTTTTTATAATGAGATTGAGAGAAAGCTAACTCTTATTATTAGTAAGACTTTGTTGTCTTATGACACAAATACTGCCGCTATCTTAAATAATAGATCACGGCAGGACGCTTTGACCGCTTTTGTGACCGGGTTAAAAAAATCAGTCCGACATGTAGTTCTCTCAGCTGCGCCCAAAGATTTGCCATCAGCATTGGCTGTGGCTCAACGGGCAGAGTCTTGCAATGAACGAGCCTGGTTCGTTGCAAGCTTTAATAAAAATTTAGAGGACAAATCTTACAATTCAGAAAACCGTCGCCAGGGTAACCGTTTTCATAACACCCCACAAGGTAATAACCACAACAACTCCCAGGGTGTTTTCCAGAGAAATCAAAACAATAATGCACCGGGCACTAGTAACCAAACTAGAGGCTCTCAATTTTCTAAAAACCAAGGACATAAAGGCCAAACGCAACAGAACAGTGAATCAAATAATTCTCGTAAAAGCTATTCTCAAAATCTAGGTCCTGAACCAATGGACGTTGATCCCACATCACGTTCTAAATTTAGGGGCGAGCAGACAGCTCGCAGTCGTCAATGGTTGAACCATACGACCCAAGAGCAGTCAAATGACCAGGAGTATAGGGTAAAGTCATCCTACGAAGCAGCGGAAATCGAGGCAGATAACACGTCCGATTCCGAATCATGTAATTTTTTAGGGGAACGTCCCTGCTCCCGTACATAATTCGTACGATAGCGGGGCGGGAAATCAGGTTACTGTTAGATACAGGAGCCTCCAAAAATTACATAAAACCTTTATCTGAATTAAAACACTTCAAACCGGTGGAAACACCATTTGAAGTTACATCAATCCATGGGCACACAAAAATAAAACAAAAGTGTCTGATCCATCTATTCAATGTTAAGTCATACTTTTTCTTGTTAAACAACCTGAACGGATATGACGGAATTGTTGGACTAGATGTACTAAAAAGGGTCAATGCAAAAATTGATTTAACAAAAAACATCATTGAGCATGATCATGGTACAGAGCAGATTTTTTACTCAAAATGCAGAAATGTAAACTTTATTAACATCAATGACGTGGACGTGCCAAACGCCGTCAACGAAGATTTTAAAAAGATGATCAAAAACAGATCAAAAGCCTTTGCGGACCCAAACGAGTCCCTCCCCTTTAATATAAATACGGTCGCCACGATCCGCACTGACGGGGAACCTGTATATTCAAAACTTTACCCATATCCGATGGGTGTAGCCGATTTCGTCAATTCGGAAGTTAAACAACTTCTAGCAGACGGAATAATAAGACCATCCCGGTCGCCTTACAATAACCCAATTTGGGTTGTTGATAAGAAGGGTTTTGACGAAGAAGGTCATAGGAAGAAACGTCTCGTTATTGACTTCAGAAAACTGAATCAGAAAACAATTGATGACAAGTATCCTATACCATCCATATCGACCATACTGTCGAAAATTGGAAAAGCCCAGTACTTCACGACTCTTGATCTGAAGTCGGGCTTCCATCAAATTGAGCTCGCGGAGCGCGATCGAGAAAAGACAGCTTTTTCGGTCAACAACGGGAAGTATGAATTCTGCAGACTTCCCTTTGGTTTAAAAAATGCCCCTAGTATTTTCCAACGGGCCATAGATGATGTTCTGAGAGATCACATCGGTAAAACTTGCTATGTCTACGTCGATGACGTAATCATTTTCTCCCAAACAATGGAGAGTCATGTCAACGATATAAACACGGTCCTAAAAACTTTGTGCGATGCAGGCATGAGAGTGTCTGTAGAAAAATCTATGTTCTTTAAGGAGAACGTAGAATATTTGGGATTCATAGTGTCCCGAGGGGGAATTAAAACTTCGCCTGAAAAGGTTAAGGCTATAAAAGAATTTCAACCTCCATCAACACTGTTCAGTCTCAGGTCATTTCTGTGACTGGCCAGTTATTATAGATGTTTCATAAAGGGGTTTGATAGCATCGCAAGACCTCTGACGAATATTCTAAAAGGTGACAATGGAAAAATTTGTGCAAACCACTCAAAGAAAGTCAAACTAGAGCTGACCAACGAGCAGCGAAAATCATTTGAAAAACTTAGAAACATCCTGGAGTCTGAGGATGTCATGTTGGCATACCCAGATTTCACTCAGCCATTTGACTTGACCACTGACGCCTCTGGAAGCGGCCTAGGGGCTGTTCTTTCACAGAAAGGTCGTCCAATCACCATGATCTCTCGTACGTTACGCGGAACCGAGATTTCAATGGCAACAAATGAACGAGAACTACTAGCAATAGTATGGGCACTCCAAAATCTCAGAAGCTATTTATATGGCGTAAAGAAGTTAAACATCTTCACCGACCATCAACCACTGACCGGTTCAATGTCGGATAAAAATCCGAATCCCAGGCTCAAAAGGTGGAAAGCGTTTGTTGATGAACATAACGCACAAGTGTTCTATAGGGTGTTTTTTTTAGAGGTATAGAACTTTAAATTGCAATAAAACAACGATGGATTATTCGATTGACATGAATTTTATTGACATGAAAGATAATCTTGTGGCATTACATTTTAAATATGATTTCTGGCATATGACCGCCACGGCTGGCTCGGATGTAGTCCAATCTGGACGTCCAATTTGCAATGACTTTTTCCAATATTTGGCCGTATATCGGCAATAACACGGCGAATGTTGTCTTCCAAATGGTTTAGCGTTTGTGGCTTATCCGCATAGACCAATGACTTTACATAGCCCCACAAAAAGTAGTCTAGCGGTGTTAAATCACAAGATCTTGGAGGCTTATGAAAAATCGGGAACAACAGCAATCTCGTTTTGGGCCCATTCGACGAATCTACGCCTTGCTTGATGATCGTTTGGTTTCAATTCTTGCACGAGTTGGATTTTGTAAGCACGCATGACGAATTGCCAAACCAAACTGAGAATAAATCACTTGACAGCTGTTAAATCGGTCGCCATCTTGAACAGTAATGCCAACTTAAAGTTCTATACCTCTAAAAAAAACACCCGTTACAAGCCGGGTAAAGAAAACCACGTAGCCGACGCCTTGTCGCGGCAAAACGTAAATGCTTTAGATAACGATACACACTCCGACATCGCTACTATCCACAGCGAGGAGTCGTTGACCTACACTATAGAGTCAACGGAAAAACCTGTAAACTGTTTCAGGAACCAAATAGTGATCGAACAGGCAGATTTCCCGTCTATAAAGTCAATCATCCTTTTTAAATCAAAAACGCGTCACATTGTGCGATTTACAGACCGCACAACACTGCTTCGCTCACTAGAAGATTTAGTAAAAATAGATGTCGTCAATGCAATCCACTGCGAGCTACCTATACTCGCCTTCATTCAGCACGATTTAATCGTCGCTTTTCCCTCGACGACATTTAGACATTGTAAGAGCTTGGTCACCGATATAACAAACAGTACCGAGCAAAGGGAAATTATGACCACGGAACACAATAGGGCCCATAGAGCAGGACAGGAAAACGTAAAACAGGTCCTTCGTGACTACTTTTTTCCCAAAATGGGCCAGCTAGCGGCAGAAATCACCGCAAATTGCAGAACATGTTCCAAAGCAAAATACAATCGTCACCCAGTGCAACAAACCATAGCGGAAACACCAATTCCCGGTTATACTGGGGAAATTATTTTCAACTGATCAAAAGCATTTTCTAACTTGTATCGACAAATTTTCAAAATTCGCTATAGTCCAACCAATCGATTCAAGAGCAATCGTAGATATCAAAACTCCGATACTACAACTAATAAACCTGTTCCCTAAAATAAAAACAGTTTACTGCGACAATGAAAGGTCTATCAACTCACAAACCATACGAACCATCCTAGAAAATAGGTATGGTATACAGGTCTCAAATGCGCCCCCCTTGCACAGCACGTCTAATGGCCAAGTTGAGAGATTTCATAGCACCCTAGCAGAAATCGCACGGTGCATCAAGATAGATCAAAACATAACCGAGACGACCGACCTCATTCTATTTGCAACAATAGAATATAACAGAACTGTCCACTCGGTTACAAATAAAAAGCCTCATGAAATAGTTCACGCTATTCCACCAGATTTTGCGGGCACAATAAGAGACAAGATCAAAGAGGCTCAAGAGAAAACACTTAGGTACTCAAATGAACACAAAGACAATAAACAGTACCAAGTAGGCGAAAAAGTCTGGTTAAAAACCAACAGACGCCTGGGTACCAAATTAACGCCACTCTGCTCAGAAGAGGTCATTGAGGCTGATCTGGGCACGACAGTGCATATTAAAGGGAGGGTGGTCCATAAGGACAACCTTCGTTAAGAGGGTGCCCAATTTAATTTAAAATTTTTTTTTATACTATCACTTTTTTATACTTTAGTGACGTTTGTTACTCTCTATATTTTATATTTTTCGCACTTAGGTTAGGAAACTTGCTACTCCCGTTAGTCCTACTGACAACTCCCTCTTGGATCATAAAACTAAACGAATACTCACACGCTAACCACATACCAATAATGGACGGAGATATTACTTTATGGGACGAGTACGGTTACATGGGACATACAACGAACGTTACATCGTACGAGACTTATGCAGACGAGACGAAACACGCAATGGACTTCTTCGTGAAGGAGCACATGAGACGGGTACTTGAAACGGACTTGGAACGAATAGAGACTCTTCTGGACACACTAAAGGTACGTCACCGACATGCCCGTAGTCTTAATTTCATAGGGACTGCTTTGAAAGCAATAGCGGGGACACCTGACTCTGACGACTGGGACCAGGTGAGGCTTAGACAGGGACAGCTAACGGACTCGGTAAATGAACAGATAGAAATAAACGACAAAATACAATTGCAATTAAACACACTGACCTCATCCATGAACTCTATTTTAAAATCGGACAACTTAGACACAGAACATTTGTACGAGACAATTTTGGCAAAAAACCGTGTTGTAATTCAAGAACTTGAAAATTTAATACTTGCAATCACCCTTTCCAAATTAAACGTAATAAGTCCAATAATCCTGAATGACGTTGACGTAAAGGAGATTGAAAGTAAACATCCCACAAACGTTAGCGTGTCAGATATTTTAGAGGTAGCTAGCATAAAAACTTTTCAAAATCGAGACCTATTGTACTTTTTAATAAAATTTCCGAAGCCTTTGTTAACTTGTAGAAAAATAAGAATATTCCCAGTACAGCATGAAAATAGAATCTTAGATTTCGAGGACGGTAGCACGGTCGCGGATTGCGGTACGGAAACCTTCGCGGTCAAGGACTGCAATGTATCAGCGGGCACCACCTTCTGCAGGAGATCGAAAGCGCCAACTTGCGCACAACAACTCATCTCTGGCATGGTCGCCCATTGCAACACCCAGCCTGGACACTTGGACCCAGTCACCATGATCGACGAGGGAATGCTCATCACCAACGATGTAACGATAAATATCACCGACGAAAAGGGAATAAGCCGGATGATATCAGGAACTTACCTGGTATCATATACCGAAAAAATTAAAATAAACGGCACCCTTTACGTCAACAATATCGGAACATCAAAGAAGAAAGCCGCAGTTTCAGCCATGGCTCAAGTAAACGTTCTGAGGCACCTAGAGCGCCTTAGTCTGTCATCAATTCACGGAATGAGCGTTAAAAATCTGCAGCACATCAACCACCTCCAATCCCGACTGCCATCAGGCAACACCTGGATCTTTTGCTCTGTCTCCTCCACAGCCTCAATAACCCTGGTCATCATCTTTCTTATCTACCGTCTGAAAGCCAAACGTCAACAACCATCTAAGACCATTGAATCCGGGGACGACTTCATCTTAAGACAAGGAGGAGTTAACACGAGCAAGTCAGAGGGGTGCGACGACCCGCCGAAATGCCATCCAAGACCGGATGGACCAACAATAACATCGGCGACGCTGAGCCAGCCCAGTAACGCATTTCGCTTTAGCGAAAGCGATGTGCAAGGGTCAGCGTAATGCGAGGCGGGCATGTGCGCGCTGGGTGACCGTCGAAGGCACGGAACTCCAGACGGCACGAGGCGCTGACTATGCGCTCTGCTGGGACCGCTGCCTCCAACCGAAGACTTGGCGGCCTTAATAAATTTGATTTGCATTTAGTTCGTAAGATACCAGAATTCAGAGCAGTTGGCTCTAATAAAAAGAACCATTCAATACAAACGTATTTGGTTTAATTTGCACACTGCGCCATTGCAGGTTTTCTGTATGTATGTGTGTGTGTGTTTCGTTATGAATGCGTAAGAAAGGGACAGATTGTGAGTACTGGGGAGTTCGTAATGGCGTAAAGAGCAGGGATGTCTACGCCATTGCTTTTCAGCTCTTTTTTTTATCAATGCGTTAGAAAGGGACAGATTGTGAGTACTGGGAAGATCGTAATTGCGTACAGAACAGTGATGTCCACGCCATTGCTTTTCAGCTCATTTTGATCTATGCTTATAAACTATATAGGTTTTGAAAGCTTATGTTCATTTCGTAACTATTACGGTGTGGTATGCGTACATATCGAGAATACACTGTACTCAGAATACTTGCACAAATCAGTATTATAATTACATATATACATTGGCAGTGCTAGCATAAACAATAATGTTCAAGTGGAAGTGTTATATGATCGCCGACGGCATAGCGACATATGTATGTCCTCGCGACATATCTCCTCCCAGTACATTTTCGTGTAGGAGCTATGTCGCTTTTATTTCGGAGGAGATATGTCGTTTTGAAAGCGTCATATCTCCTCTCCTCTCCGAGAGGAGTTCTGATAAACCAAACTTGCGCTGCTTCTATGCCTCTGGAGTCTGTATGCCTAATCTCAACTTTCTAGCTTTTGTAGTTCCTGGGATCTCAGAGTTCATACGGACGGACATGGCCAGATCGACTTGGCTATTGACCCTGATCAAGAATATATATATACTTTATAACGGGTAACGGTAACGGGTTTACTACGAGTAACGGGTATAAAAAGAATCAACTGCACTGAGCCTCTCTGAGGGAAATTATTTTAAGAAGAAAAAACTGTTGATAATAGAAAATTATGTATTAATCATGTTTTACAACTCACTATGGTCGACGGAAAAGTTTGTAATGCCCTAACTGGGACCACGTCTTCAAAGTGCTATATATGCAACGCGAAACGGATGAACAATATTGAAGAATGCTTGCAGAGAGAAGTTCAAAAGGATTCGTTTGAATTCGGATTATCACCTCTTCATGCGTACATACGATTTTTTGAATATTTTGTACACATCGCATATAGGCTTGATTTTAAAGTTTGACAAATTAGATCCCTCGACGGAAAAGCCCAAGTGATGGAAAGAAAAAGTAGAATTCAAAAAGAGTTTCGGTCAAAAATGGGCATAATAGTTGACAAGCCAAAGGTTGGTGGAAGTGGTACATCTAATGATGGAAATACTGCTAGAGAATTTTTAAACAATGCAGTCTTATCAGCTGAAATAACTGGATTCGATAAAGAAATCATTGATAGGAAATTACTTTACTCCAGGCGCTCTCTTCAGGCTACAGTATTAATGCTGAAAAATTTAAGGGGGGGGTAGGGTTTTAAAGGGAGAAAAAAACAGGTTTTTACAGATTTTTTTTTGGGCGTACGGTAAAAGTAAATTTATTTCTGATTATTGTACATTAAAGAGTAGTATTTGAACTATATTCTGTGAAATATTGGTTGAAAAATATTGAAAATTGACCGAATGGCAGCAATTCTTCGTAGGCGCCTCAGAAAAAATACATTTTGCGGTGCACGTCATACCTCAGCACTGGATAATCTGATATGAAATACCCAACGTTTTTCCATCAATTTTTATGTCCCTCTAGGTATCCCTGTCGAGTTTTTCCATTTATTATAATTTTTGAACTTTTTACAAAACTTGAAAGTGAAAATACCGATTTTTGGCCAAAGTTCATGACTATTGTTGTTAATAATAAAAAAATTAAAATCAAAAACGAAAAAATCTCGACAGGGTTACCTCATAAATTATGTAAGGAAATACTGTAAAAAATTTGAGAACGATCGGTTGAATAGATTTTGAGATACAGAGTGCACCGACTCAAAAAACATCGATTTGAGAAAAACGTGTTTAAAGTTTTTGTTGCTGTCTTCCCTGCTGAGGGATTACTCAGGTTGTCGTTCGAGACCCGCCTACTTCCAAAGCTATATCTTTGTGAGTTTTGCACCGATTGACTTCCTATTTACAGACAACAATCTTGAGTTACTATACTTTCATAATATGCAATTAAAAAAAATCACTTTTTTTGAACCCTCAAAACCCTACCCCCCCCTTAAGTCTTTCGCACTAAACATAGCCAAGGTACTAACAACCACTTATTCCTGGTATTACCTACCATCCACCATTCATAAAACTTTAATACACGGGCCTGCCGTAATTGAAAATGCTCTCGTATCGATCGGTGAGTTGTCAGAGGAAGATGCTGAATCCGGAAATAAGGATATAAAAAAATTTCTACTGCAGCGTACACGAAAATTTTCTTGCGTGACAACAAACACCTTTTGCGGTATCAAAACCGGGCCGATTTCGATATCATTCGCGATACTTTTATAATATTATTTACGAAACGGATTTGTATCATTCGCGATATTTTTTTAATATTATTCACGGGACGTATTTGGTATCTTTTGAGATACTTTTATAATATTATAAAAGTGTTCGAATAAATTCGTTTCAGATAATAATAATAATTTCATTTCTTTTTTTACATATATATAAAAAACAATGATTTATTTTACTTTAAATTGTTATTATTTATTTTTATTATAGTTACTAATAATAATAATAATAATATATAATTTATATAAAAGTAAAATGATGGAGTAAAATGAATACATATTGAAGTAAATTAAAGTAATGAAATAAACTGAACTTCAAACATAACCATAAAATAAACTTCAAATTTAAACAATACGCGCGCGAGTTACCGGTTCCAACCGGCACACAAACCCTCCAGCGAAGCCACCCCGGCTTACCCTGGAATTGGTACAGAGCAACCAATGTATGAGCAATGGCTTAAATTAGGCCACCCAACGACCGTTCAGCTAACGGCCGTCGTCAACAGCGGGGAAATGTTTACAATGCACTTACACAGGAAACCCCCACTTCTCCGGACTGGGTAATAGGAGCACAACATCAGCAAGAATAGACCCACTCAAGTATAGGCCACACAGCACTCCAGATTTTCGGCAACCCGACTCACCCACTTAAGAGTGGGCGACGCAGCATTTAACTATAACACATTACACATGTAGTATTTAAGACCCTATGTATTTCCTATGTACTTTTCTCAGCGGAGGTCTCATTGTGACCGCCGCTGCAAATACAGATCAGATTGATTTTTACATTCAAACAAGTGACACGTCTTCTTACTTAACAAACAAAAACTCGGAACTTCGGACGAACCTTAAAACCAACTCGCAGAACCACCAACAGTATTCAGGAGAAGCATTCCTGGATCATAACTGGCGCAGCCGACGACTACGAACCGAGATGGGTCGCTTCATAATGATGTTATTGTAAGCTTACACACACACAAATTGATGGTTATCTGTGAGTAGTAAAATTTTCGTTTTAAATTAAAATATCTGAATATGAAGTAATACTAAAGAAAACAAGGTGCGACATGGGAAGCAAAAAGAAAAAGAGAAAGAAAGCAAGGAAAGTGTCGTTGTGGTGTTGTGATTAGAAGTGATAAGTGTGCAGACGTAAAAAAAATTATTTGGCTTAACAAAGAACGAATTTTGTTATAATATAATCGAACAAAAAAAAAAGAATGAACAATAATAAATAATAGAGACTGTAAAGAATATGAAATAATTTTATATTGGCCAAATGATTTTTTTTTATATCCACAGTGCATGCGACACTTAGCCTGAGTCAGAAAATAATTTTTGTTTGTGTTTTTATTTTCGCTGACCCGGAAAATTAAGTGGAAGTACTTCTTCAGTCCCATTGCGGTTCTGCAGAATGCGGCCAATTTGTTTTTTGTGTCACAAAAGAAAATAGAGATAGGTCAGGAATAGCTTCTGCAGTCCCATCGTGTTGTTCTGCAGAGCGCTGTAATGTACGTTTTATTGATGAAGTAATTAGAAAGAAAAAGAAAGAAAATATAGAAAGAAAAGTTAAAAAGAGAAAATTTTGTTGATAAAATAACTCTACAGTCCCATCGTGTGTTCTGTAGATTATTTACAATATTTTCTTTTCATGTAATTGACAAAAAAAAAAGAAGGAAAATAAAGGAATATATAGAGAAAATTTAAATATATTGGTAAAATAACTCTGCAGTCCCATCGTGTGTTCTGTAGATTATTACAATATTTTCTTTTCATGTAACTGATGAATTAAAAGAAGGAAAATAAAGGAATATAAGAGAGATCAAAGATAAACACATTGAGTCAGCTCCTGCAAGTCCCATCGCGTGTTCTGCAGAGGGCTGCTCAAAGCGTGAGGGGTACTTGTAAAGAGGGCCGTGCACTCCCATGTCGTAGCCTAAGAGGAAGGAACTTCCAACAGTATAAAATTAGACTGATTATTTTTTTTAATGAGTTTTGCTCATTATACTTGCTTTTAAATACAAAAAAAAAAAAAGGAGAAGAGCCCTAGAAAATACAAATATATGCTAGCTTGGCCTTAAATATTTACGATTACGAATTTTATACCTTCACAGGTAAAAATCAAGAACACAACACTTGAGAGCTTCAACCACGACCTTACATTACTAAATATACAAATTCTACACATCATAGTACCTAAGTATAATAAGTACACTTGTTAAAAATTATTCACAATTGAGAAAGTTATTCAGAGTTATTCACAATTGAGCGTGACCTTCTTTAAAGATATAATAAAAGTTGACTTAATGCCTAACATAAGTAAAGTTAAAGATCTAATTAAGCCCACCCAAATTACCACTAGAGCAGTCAGTAAAAAGAAGGTTGTTAGCGAGAAGGAAGTACAGGCTAGTTCATTGGCCTTAAGACCTAGAGTTCCGTCCGCTAGTTCAAATATGGATTCGAGTACTACCTCATCGCCGCCCCTGACCGCCAATATGGCCATAAATCCTGTTGAATTGGTGGCTTCAATGAGGATTCCGGATATAATCCGGTTCTTACCGACTTATTCCGGGGATCCGTTGACATTGAATGAGTTCATCAACAATGTGGAGGAGGTAATCTTGATGATTAGAGGTACCGACCAAACCCCTTATGGCCAAATGTTACTAAGAGCAATTAGACAGAAGATCGAAGGCAAGGCTAATGAGGCAGTGATCGCAGCGGGAGCAAGTCTAATTTGGGACGATATTAAAGAGGCCCTAATTAGACACTGTAGGGACAGAATTTAGGGAATGATACACCCCTACTAAAAATTAACCTGGGACAAGCAAGAGTCGTTCAGTCCCATAAATTCCTTATCCATAAAATTAATCTCCAGGAATTTATCGATGGTACGGTCAACTTCCAGCGTGCTATTAACATACAATCAGAGTATGCAATTGAAAGTTTGTCAACAAAAGTGGGACAATTGCAGGCTAGGGTGGAAAAATTGCTACCGAATCGGAGACAGAAGAGGGGATTAATTAATGGTTTGGGAAATGTGATTAAGATCGTAACAGGGAATCTAGATGACTCAGATGGACGCAGAATTCAAGATAGTTTAAAGACAATCTCGGAGAATCAGAAAGACCTCACAGTAAACGTAAACAGACAGGAGGTGATCAACAACGACATTCTGAATAGATTCGACAACATAACGGAACACATCAATAGGGAGCAACAGATAATTAATAATTTTTTGAATTCCTATAAAGATAACATGTTTAAAACTGTTAACGCTGAACACCATCTTTTACATACAATGCAATATGCCTCTAGAATAAATATGAATTTGGAGATTTTATCAGACCATTTAAAGAATATTGAAGACAGCTTATTATTAGCCAAACTAAAAATCGTACCCACTTTTATTGTATCTGCGGAGGAAGTAGAAATAATCCGAAAAGAATTAAACGACCCGGAGTTGCGGGAATTATCTGATGAATATATATTTCAAATGTTAGAATTAGACACTTTCATGATTGGAATTAAGATTCACTTTAGGATAAGAATACCTACTTTTAAGCAACACTTTTATAAGTTCACACACATTATTCCACTACCCATCAATGAATCCAAGTTTTTGGTTGTACCCAATTATATGGCTTACTTTAATGCTAAGGAGGTCTATTATTTTTCCGAAGTATGTAACAAGATATATAAATATTATATTTGCGAAAACTCAATGTCTATCAAAGATAATGTCAAAGCCGAATGCCTCAGTGGCATACTCACTATGGAGACGGCAAATTGTAAAACAAAAGATATAAGTAGCCAAGAAATAATAACTGAAATAGAACCAGCACACATTTTAATATTAAATACACAAAACACAGTTATTGAATCTAATTGTACCACAAGAATTTCCATAAAAGGTTCCGCTCTAGTAACGTTCGAAAACTGCAAGGTTTTGATAAACCAGATTCCTTATGACAAGGAACTATCATCATATGAGGAGAAGTTAGACGTCCATATCCCAATTATAAAGAATATAAATTTCACCGAGAATACAGAAGACATTAATTTGCAAAAGTTAAATTTTAGATCTATCCACGCTTCGAACTCAATTATTTATTGAAAGAACTTTACAACAACAAATCTGGGAGCGTTATATATATTATTATTAATAGTTGGAGCAGCGACGACAACATGCCTTATCTACGCGAGAAGGAGGGTGGAGTTTACTACAATACCAGAGCCAAGTTTCGTGACGACAACTCCTTCGCTGTGGCCGTCACTTCAATCCGGGAGGGGAGGAGTTACCGGTTCCAACCGGCACACAAACCCTCCAGCGAAGCCACCCCGGCTTACCCTGGAATTGGTACAGAGCAACCAATGTATGAGCAATGGCTTAAATTAGGCCACCCAACGACCGTTCAGCTAACGGCCGTCGTCAACAGCGGGGAAATGTTTACAATGCACTTACACAGGAAACCCCCACTTCTCCGGACTGGGTAATAGGAGCACAACATCAGCAAGAATAGACCCACTCAAGTATAGGCCACACAGCACTCCAGATTTTCGGCAACCCGACTCACCCACTTAAGAGTGGGCGACGCAGCATTTAACTATAACACATTACACATGTAGTATTTAAGACCCTATGTATTTCCTATGTACTTTTCTCAGCGGAGGTCTCATTGTGACCGCCGCTGCAAATACAGATCAGATTGATTTTTACATTCAAACAAGTGACACGTCTTCTTACTTAACAAACAAAAACTCGGAACTTCGGACGAACCTTAAAACTAACTCGCAGAACCACCAACAGTATTCAGGAGAAGCATTCCTGGATCATAACTCGCGCGCGCCAGAGCCAAGCAGATGTGGGCACACTGTTCCACCGAGGGAGTGGGCACACTAAGGCGGCGAAAATAACGACAAATAAGCGGGCACACTAGGCCAGCCAGAGCCCTATATAAAGCGGGCCACCGCCACCAGTCTCCGCCGACGATCGGTAGCGCCCGTTTTCGGGTCAGGTTTCGATAATCAGGCGGAAACTCCGATTCTACGTCCGTTTTTAATATCTTTATTGGACATTTTTCGGATCCATCCGAATTATTTCCGCTCTTTGTTTGCTGGGTTATCATGTACAGCCTTAACGGTTCTTCGAACAAGAGGGTATTTTTGTGATATATATTTTTTTATGTTGAGTGTGTAAATACTCTTGAAAAGTACACAATACAGAAATACACAAGTGCATTCATAATACAAATCCTTTTTTGTTCTCTAATTAGAAAAACGGAAGGACAAGCGGAGATCGAAGTCAATTACGACACTGTCAAACGCACTCTGCAAAGAAAGAGTCAACCCTTTCTACCCAAATCTCCAACTTCCGCAGTGGACGTACTTGAAGCATTTAAAGATGAAAACATCATGAGTCGTTTTGGGATGACCAAGGGAAGTTCTCCGAATGTTTATTTTAAAAAACTTTACACGTCTGGATCATTTGCATATTGCAAGGTCATTACTTTGATGCAAGCAAATATTGAGGAGCAGAGTCGGCATTTTTTAATTGATGCTACATTCAAAGTATGCCCGTTTGGAGATTTTAACCAACTACTTATTATTTACATAAAGCATATGCAGAAGGTATGTGTTTTACTTCAGTTTAATTTAATGTCAAAATTAATTTGTTTTTATTATTATGTAGATCACCCCATTCTAATTTGTCTTAATGACGCGCAAAACGGAGCTCTGTTATCAGCATTTATTCACCTATGTAGATTCAAATATTTGTTGCTTAAAAGGGGCATCATTTATTTCCGACTACGAAACAGTGATGCGGAACGCCTTAAAAAACTTGCATCCTTCCATGAATTTTTATTTTATGCAAGAAAAACATATGGTCTAGAAAAAATGCTTAAATGCAATAAACCGGCTTATCTTCTATTTATGAAATTCTTGTACTTGCCGCTATTAGCGGATACCAAAATTGTCGAAGCATTTAATCTTCTCAAAATACAAGCAGCTGCTCTGCAAGGAGAACTTTTCGCCCTTTTTAAAATATTATAAAAAACAGTGGCTTATAAAGGTATTTTAACATACAATAAAATTATTGCTGTATTAATTTTTCGATATATTTTCATCATTTATTATTTGTTTATTTTTTTTGTAGGAAGGACCTACAAATATTTCAGTTTTTAAACGTTCGACGCGGACCACAGGCTCTGTTGAAGCATACAATTTGAATTTGGGCAACAAAATACGAGCAAAAGGGCACTTTTTTAAATTTGTTGAATGCATCATAGACGCCGAATATGAAAAAAGTCGGGAGTTCGCTCTGCTTTTTCAAAACGGTGGTATAGGCAATCAGACGCAACCAAAGCAGCTTCGAGTAAGTAAATATAGAAATAAATTAAATATTAAACAAAAATATTATAACATTAATTTTTTATTATGCAGGACCGTGCTCAAAAAATTATGAACTGTATGGAGATGTTCGAGAAAGGCGAAATCGATATTCAGGTGTTCTTGGCACGGACTGTCGGTCTAAATGAAACATTTTCAAAACAAGATCTTTTTTCTGGAATGTGTTCCGACCTAAACTCTTCCACATCATCGTCATCAAGTTCATCAAATTTAAGCCAACTCTCGGATTCGTTATTTATACAACAAAATCCTTGTAATGTATGCTTAATGAATCCGAAATCTGTAATGCTTCGCCCCTGTAACCATGTCAACATATGTAGTACATGCTGGGACCAACTTGTCGATAACCACGAACAAAATGGAATTGAAACTAATCCCAAATGCCCGACCTGCCAACAGGAAGTCGAAGAGGCTATAAAAATGTATATATATAACTAAATAAATTTAAACAATGTAATAGCAATTCGTTTTATTCATCCGCAATCTATCTGAAATTTTTCTGCTGTGTCGTTTTTAAGATGATGTATCTCCAAAAGCGACACATCTCCGCCGATAAAAAGCTGGATGAGTTGTGTCGTTTTCAAAACGACATATCTCCTCCCGAAGTTTTTTGAGATCGGAGGAGATATGTCGTTTTCAAAGCGACATATCTCATCCGAAATTAAAACGACATACCTCCTAGCGGAGATTTTGAAAACGACATATCTCCTCCGAACTCAAAAAACTTCGCTAGGAGGTATGTCGATTTAATTTCGGATGAGATATGTCGCGAGGACATATGTCGTTACCCCATCGCCGACTTATGGAGCACACTGCATAAGTGCATGGTCAGCATTCCCACGCTAACCGAAAGCCGCTGTGTACATAATGTGCGCACATAGCATTCTCTTCCAACTCTCTTAGCATAAGCAATACATAGTACAGCCGCTTCTCTGCCGGCTTCACCAGGCAGCGAAGGCGCACTTCATAGCCTAAGTGGAATATGTTATTAGCAGAAAGAATCAATCAAGTTGGATAAGTGAAACAAAGAAGTTACAAATAAAATAAACGGAGCTCCGGATCCTACCTTGGACAATATGAAAAAGATCAATAATAGGATTACTACTTTAGAATCAGAAAATGTAGCTCGTATCTAAGCTAAGGGAAGTTTTCACGCTTCCCGATTGCGTGAAGGAACTACAAACGTTCGAGGGTCTGCCTGAAAGATAGGGCTCTTGTGTCAACCGGACTCAGGCGATCTTGAATGACTATGAGGTTATCTAGGGACAAGGCCCTTGACGTCTTCATTCGAGGAGTCGGTAACGACGCCCCCAGACTGTTGATCATGCGTAGGCCAAAAGACTTACAAGAAGCCTACTTCTTCTGTAAGGAACTACAGGCGGTTCCTGCGAGGGGTCGTTCGTTTGCCCAGTCTCCTCCACCCGCGAATTTTGCATCGAATAACCGATTTTACCGACGGGCGAGCGGCCCTCGCTTTACTTCTTCCTATCAGGGAAATGGTAGACCTTCATTAGGTTCGGGATATGGAGGCTCACAACACAATAATCGCTTCCAGGGCCCAAGGCCGGCCATTAAAATGGAGACGAACCGGTCGGTCCCACCATTCTGGCATAAAAAGAATATCGTCCGAGTATTAGAATCCGTTTCAAAGGGCAACGAAGCTCTACCACATGGAGCCCATACCCGGTCCTTCCAACTGACCCCTACTATGATCAGCTCGGTACTGAGAACGCTGAAATAGTAGCTGAGGGTCCAAATTTTATGACCGAGGCCTCTCCAGCTTCCCATACCTAGAATACGAGTGGAAAGATGGGGCTAAATTACAATTCTTGATCGATACCGGCGCAAACAAAAATTGCGACACTACCTATATGCGGTAAATGAGATAAACATCTTTACCGACCACCAACCGTTAACATTTGCGGTAGCGGAATCCAATCCGAACGCCAAAATAAAGAGGTGGAAAGCGCGCATCGATGAGTCCGGCGCACGAATTTTTTACAAGCCCGGAAAAAATAACCTTGTTGCAGATGCCCTCTCAAGACAACAACTCAACGTTGTTTGAGACCAGGAACCAGGGACGTGCGCGGCCACGGTACACAGTGAACTTTCGCTTACACACACGATTGAGTCTACAGACAAACCCGTGAACTGCTTCCAAAACCAAATAATTTTAGAAGAGGCGCGAGTTACCGCCTCAGCATTTACCCTCGGTGGTCCCCCGCCAAAGCCGCCTCGACAACTGGAGATCTAGAGGGCCCAAGAAATACTTCGTTACTACCCACTTGAAACACTGAGTCGTCGTATCGAGTAACACTGGAATTGCTGAATCAACACAAACATCGGGCCAAACAGAACCTCTTGCAACACCGAATCGCATCCGTTCCACTTCTACTTTTCGGCCGATCAGCATATTAGAATAAGCACAATGTATCAAACCAAATTTTAAAGTACGAGAAAGAAATAAAAGAATTCATTCAAATTTAAGAACTCAACTCCAGCGGACGATTGATTTGGGAAAACAACTTACAGCAAAATCTTCAGCATTCCACTACCCGAACCTACTAAGGGAGTTAACTGGCGCAGTCGGTAGTTCCAGGCCTAAGAACGAGGCAACAGGATTTCGTGACGACCAGGATATGCAGTTAATATTAATAATAGCGATGTAAGGAATAACAGTAAGTAGAGTGGAGTGTGTAAAATGGAGGTGAAAATAATAAGAGCCGCAAGTAACCAATTATAAAACCAATATAATAACAATTGCACCTAAAACAGAGTTGGAATTGATTCATTTAAAAGCTATCATTATTCGGATTCGATTTATTTAAAAACGATCTTCTCATGGCGACCGTGACAAAGAGCACAGCCCTTAGGACCAAAAACTAAACACATATTGGAAATTGAAAGTGGAAGTGTAATAGAAAAACAATATAAATTATTACCGCACAAATTCGACAATGAGCGACCAACGTAGTCAGCTCTTAGAACGAAGTTGCTCTTCGTCCAAGTACGCACAAACAACCATGTGCGCTAGATAAATTACAATAACAAAACACAGAGGAAAATATAAAAGAAGAGTAAACGCAGTACAAATGAATAATTCGACGTGGGAAGCTGCAAAGCCGACGACACAAACAGACAAGCCGAGTCTGCGGGAGGCCATCGAGGGTAGACCGGAAGACGGACCAACACCACTGACCACAGCCGAATATATGGCAAGGCAGGCAGCGAGAGAGCGTCAGCGAGCCCTGGACCGGGACGAGCGGTTAACGCAAACACCGCAAACAGCCCCCCCAAAAAACCAGAGGGGCAGAAGAGGCGCGAATTACCAAATACCACACAGGGTATATATTATTCGGTACCCCCCGCCAAGCCGCCAAGAAGTCATTGCACACACGAGTCTAACTCGGTGCAATGCTGACACCGCAGTTAGACAGGATGTCGATTGCGACAGTTCTCGAAAAGGAAACAAGAACTCTTTCTTTACTCCTACAAATAAATGGATTTCATCATCTAACCGAAGGTGCTTGAGGAGAAGCTAAACAGGATTCAGGAATAACTGGTAGAGGCGCGCAGTCATCATCTGCGACCTGAAGGAGGGAAGACCAGCACCACAACAAGAGCGGCTGGAGCAACAGCTAAAGGAAATCAACACCCTACTCCGTCAGAATAGGAAGAAGCGGACTAATTAATTAATTAAGTAAACTTATTTTAAGTCAAAAAATGTAAACTTGAATATTGCCACCACTGTAAGCCAGAAGTCATGACACATCATTACTAACCCCCATGATCATACCCACACACACAAATTTACAAATTCTAAATTTTTCAATTCCTATTTTAAATTTTTTCAATTCCTATTTCATTGTTTCGGTGAACGACAAATAACTACATTTGCCTTACAATCAGCGGCTTGTTTAACTCTAGCAAACCCGAAGCCAAAGACAATACTGCAAATGATGGTGGCAAAGTATCAATGGCCATGTCCAAAAAGGTGGGATTTAATTTGACTAGCAATATGTTCTCAAGAACATCCTGGCTTAATCGATTGTGGTAGTCGGTAAGCACCAGCCTCAGAGTGGAGAATGCTCGTTCAATCGACACCTGTTATAAAATAAGAAACTATCTAAGAAGGAACCTAAATTATTTATGCCATTTTTATTTACCTGAGTTGGCGGTACGGCATAACAAACGTTACTAACTGCGTATAACTCCTGGTCAGTATACTGCTTTCCTTTCCAGTAAGATAGCACGTCTATGTCAAATCTTTGATATGCAAGTTGTAGATTTTCAATTTTTGTGTACACGTCTATTAAATAAATAGGCCTCTAACATTTCGTCTTCCTCGTCATAAAAGAAGTTTTCTATTTGATTGAAGCTTTATTGCGTCGGTTTTTTGTTGCGGAGACAATATATGTTGAAAGCGGGGATCCAAAAACAAGCATGAAACAACAAATTTATTATTTAACAATGTTTTTGTTCGTGTTTCTATTGAATTTAAAATTTTATTTCCAATAGTTTTTGTTAAATTGTGACTTGAATCATTGACTATTTTTTCGGTCAATATTTTTAGTTTAAGCCATTGTGCGTAAAAATTACTATAATGTAGTTGCTCCTCTTGGAATCTTTGTATAGATTTTTGCAAGGGACTAAAAACATTACAATATGTTTCAATAAAATCCCAAAACGAGGCATCTACATCAAAATTCTCTTCATCCGTTCTGTTTTTAAGTGATTCAATTTTACTTAAAATATCTTTCGCTTCCAACAAGTTTTTTAACATTATGTACGTGGATCCCCATCCCCATCTTGTTGGACAGTCTAATTGTGGCACTTTAAATTTTTTAAGCTCAAATATTTCGCGGTATCCATTCGATGGTTTTCTAATATATTTAGTCATATTCCTACAATTAAGTAGGTTGTAGTACTCCAGGTTTTATTTTATAATAATTTAACGTCGGATTGCTTTTATTTTATTTGATTTTTCTTTTCGCTATTTTATTTGCGCGTCGGTCGTTTTTTCTCCAAAATCAAAAGTGACCCTCTTTCTTTATTCTTATAATCTACCTTCATTCTATTTAGATCGATAACACTTTATATCGATATCGTAACATTATACAATTTGGTTACACTAAGGCGCGCGGTTCAAAATGGGATGTTTACATTCGGGCAACCTGACATTTAATCGACCTCGATCATAAACATAATCCTATAGTTTTATTACACACTTGCAACCATGGTTTAAGCCTAGCAGCCTCAAGGATCCCCTTATATGGGAGTTGCGTCAGCTGACAATTGTCTATATCAGTTATTTCATAACGGTCATTAGGAAAAACGCGGTTTACTCTATATGGGCCACGATACTTGGGTGCAAACTTCTTACAATGTCCTGCACTCGCATCAACATTACGAATAGCAACAAAATCATCTAGCTTGTACAACGCCGGTGCCCTATGCTTTAAGCCGTATGCGGTTTCATTTCGGATCTGTGATTGACGAATATTCTCACTTGCTTACCTTACGGTATCTAGACATTGCGGTTTCTCTTGACTAAATTTCTCTTCCAAATACTCGGTAAGCTCATCTACTACTGGACCACGTTGCTCACATCCAAATAACAACATACTAGGGGTCTTTCCGGTACTACACTGCACGGAATTGTTTATAGCGAATTCAACACGGTTAAGCAGCTTATACCAATCGGCTTGATTTAGGGGCTCTGATAGTTTTCCCAACATTGGTGTTAGAACACGGTTCACACGCTCAACTTGCCCATTTGCCTGAGGGGCCGCCGTAGCTACCTTAATATGGTCAATATTTCTGGACTCGAGGAACTCTTGAAACTCAAAGGAAGTGAAACACGTGCCTCTATCGGAAATGATTCTACGAGGCCGACTATAGTATTCGAAATATTTTTCTAATGAACAATTTACCTCCTTAGTACTGGTGGAGTTGACAGGATATAATTTAACAAACTTCGTGAACGCATCAATAATCACCAACAAATGCTTTCTCTTCGAGTTAATAGACGGAGGGGACCTAGGTGGTCAATATGTATCGTATCAAACGGGACCGGAACTTTAGGTATACTATGAAGCGTTCTATTATGAATGCTCTTCGGGACTGAATGTAGAATACACGGTAGACAATTCTTTATAAACAAATCAACCTTACTTCTCATACCGGGAAACCAATATTTTTCTCTCATTTTATTAACACACTTATCTGTCGCAAAATGTCCCAATTTTTCATGAAATTTCCTAATTAAATCTTCCTGCATTCGGCTCGGAACATACATACACATTTTCTCATTATCCTTCGATCTATACACTATTCCATCTATCAACACAAAATTTTCAACTTCACCAATCTCTAACTTCTCTCGCACTCGACGTATTTCGGAATCCCTTATCTGTTCGGTCTGCAACAGTAAATCAATATCATAAGGGGACGCACCTACAATTCCAATAATATTCTCAACTTCCGGGGCAAACCTAACGGATTTAACACGTTTCTTACGATTACAAGGTACATCACATGTCGTAGGTTGAAAAGATCTCTTAGTTCCACGGGGTTCAGAAAGTTCACACGGTTTACAAGGTTCACTAGGTTCACACGGTCTACAAGGTTCGGAATATCCACACGGTTTACAAGGTTCACTAGGCTTACAAGGTTCACTAGGTTCAGAAGATCCATACGGTTTACAAGGTTCAATATCTCTTGACGGAATCGGACACGGATCGGAAATTCCCTCCACCTCTCTTAGCAACTCTGTTTGCCTACTAAGCGCATCTACATGGGCCATGTTTGACCCCGGCCTATGGGCTATAGAATAATTAAAACTTTCCAACTCAAGGAACCAACGGGCGATACGGGGATTTATAGCTCTTTTACTCAAGGTTTGAACTAAGGAACTACAGTCGGTTACTATCAAAAAGGGTTTATGTTCCAGATATATTCGAAAACGGCGCAGGGCATATATGATTGCCAAGGTCTCAAGAAAGGCCACTGCAGCCGAATCTCGTTATCATAGTTTTGAACTTGAGACCTTGGCAATCATATATGCCCTGCGCCGTTTTCGAATATATCTGGAACATAAACCCTTTTTGATAGTAACCGACTGTAGTTCCTTAGTTCAAACCTTGAGTAAAAAAGCTATAAATCCCCGTATCGCCCGTTGGTCCCTTGAGTTGGAAAGTTTTAATTATTCTATAGCCCATAGGCCGGGGTCAAACATGGCCCATGTAGATGCGCTTAGTAGGCAAACAGAGTTGCTAAGAGAGGTGGAGGGAATTTCCGATCCGTGTCCGATTCCGTCAAGAGATATTGAACCTTGTAAACCGTATGGATCTTCTGAACCTAGTGAACCTTGTAAGCCTAGTGAACCTTGTAAACCGTGTGGATATTCCGAACCTTGTAGACCGTGTGAACCTAGTGAACCTTGTAAACCGTGTGAACTTTCTGAACCCCGTGGAACTAAGAGATCTTTTCAACCTACGACATGTGATGTACCTTGTAATCGTAAGAAACGTGTTAAATCCGTTAGGTTTGCCCCGGAAGTTGAGAATATTATTGGAATTGTAGGTGCGTCCCCTTATGATATTGATTTACTGTTGCAGACCGAACAGATAAGGGATTCCGAAATACGTCGAGTGCGAGAGAAGTTAGAGATTGGTGAAGTTGAAAATTTTGTGTTGATAGATGGAATAGTGTATAGATCGAAGGATAATGAGAAAATGTGTATGTATGTTCCGAGCCGAATGCAGGAAGATTTAATTAGGAAATTTCATGAAAAATTGGGACATTTTGCGACAGATAAGTGTGTTAATAAAATGAGAGAAAAATATTGGTTTCCCGGTATGAGAAGTAAGGTTGATTTGTTTATAAAGAATTGTCTACCGTGTATTCTACATTCAGTCCCGAAGAGCATTCATAATAGAACGCTTCATAGTATACCTAAAGTTCCGGTCCCGTTTGATACGATACATATTGACCACCTAGGTCCCCTCCGTCTATTAACTCGAAGAGAAAGCATTTGTTGGTGATTATTGATGCGTTCACGAAGTTTGTTAAATTATATCCTGTCAACTCCACCAGTACTAAGGAGGTAAATTGTTCATTAGAAAAATATTTCGAATACTATAGTCGGCCTCGTAGAATCATTTCCGATAGAGGCACGTGTTTCACTTCCTTTGAGTTTCAAGAGTTCCTCGAGTCCAGAAATATTGACCATATTAAGGTAGCTACGGCGGCCCCTCAGGCAAATGGGCAAGTTGAGCGTGTGAACCGTGTTCTAACACCAATGTTGGGAAAACTATCAGAGCCCCTAAATCAAGCCGATTGGTATAAGCTGCTTAACCGTGTTGAATTCGCTATAAACAATTCCGTGCAGTGTAGTACCGGAAAGACCCCTAGTATGTTGTTATTTGGATGTGAGCAACGTGGTCCAGTAGTAGATGAGCTTACCGAGTATTTGGAAGAGAAATTTAGTCAAGAGAAACCGCAATGTCTAGATACCGTAAGGTAAGCAAGTGAGAATATTCGTCAATCACAGATCCGAAATGAAACCGCATACGGCTTAAAGCATAGGGCACCGGCGTTGTACAAGCTAGATGATTTTGTTGCTATTCGTAATGTTGATGCGAGTGCAGGACATTGTAAGAAGTTTGCACCCAAGTATCGTGGCCCATATAGAGTAAACCGCGTTTTTCCTAATGACCGTTATGAAATAACTGATATAGACAATTGTCAGCTGACGCAACTCCCATATAAGGGGATCCTTGAGGCTGCTAGGCTTAAACCATGGTTGCAAGTGTGTAATAAAACTATAGGATTATGTTTATGATCGAGGTCGATTAAATGTCAGGTTGCCCGAATGTAAACATCCCATTTTGAACCGCGCGCCTTAGTGTAACCAAATTGTATAATGTTACGATATCGATATAAAGTGTTATCGATCTAAATAGAATGAAGGTAGATTATAAGAATAAAGAAAGAGGGTCACTTTTGATTTTGGAGAAAAAACGACCGACGCGCAAATAAAATAGCGAAAAGAAAAATCAAATAAAATTAAAGCAATCCGACGTTAAATTATTATAAAATAAAACCTGGAGTACTACAACCTACTTAATTGTAGGAATATGACTAAATATATTAGAAAACCATCGAATGGATACCGCGAAATATTTGAGCTTAAAAAATTTAAAGTGCCACAATTAGACTGTCCAACAAGATGGGGATGGGGATCCACGTACATAATGTTGAAAAACTTGTTGGAAGCGAAAGATATTTTAAGTAAAATTGAATCACTTAAAAACAGAACGGATGAAGAGAATTTTGATGTAGATGCCTCGTTTTGGGATTTTATTGAAACATATTGTAATGTTTTTAGTCCCTTGCAAAAATCTATACAAAGATTCCAAGAGGAGCAACTACATTATAGTAATTTTTACGCACAATGGCTTAAACTAAAAATATTGACCGAAAAAATAGTCAATGATTCAAGTCACAATTTAACAAAAACTATTGGAAATAAAATTTTAAATTCAATAGAAACACGAACAAAAACATTGTTAAATAATAAATTTGTTGTTTCATGCTTGTTTTTGGATCCCCGCTTTCAACATATATTGTCTCCGCAACAAAAAACCGACGCAATAAAGCTTCAATCAAATAGAAAACTTCTTTTATGACGAGGAAGACGAAATGTTAGAGGCCTATTTATCGCAAGGCGTTCAATCAAAAGTAAATAGTTCAATAGACGTGTACACAAAAATTGAAAATCTACAACTTGCATATCAAAGATTTGACATAGACGTGCTATCTTACTGGAAAGGAAAGCAGTATACTGACCAGGAGTTATACGCAGTTAGTAACGTTTGTTATGCCGTACCGCCAACTCAGGTAAATAAAAATGGCATAAATAATTTAGGTACCTTCTTAGATAGTTTCTTATTTTATAACAGGTGGCGATTGAACGAGCATTCTCCACTCTGAGGCTACCACAATCGATTAAGCCAGGATGTTCTTGAGAACATATTGCTAGTCAAATTAAATCCCACCTTTTTGGACATGGCCATTGATACTTTGCCACTTTTTGAAAACGAAGAACTTACTCTTAGTGGTTTATAAAATAAGTAAAATAATAGTTATAACAGAAAGCAATGAAAATTTATTTATGTATCATTTTTCAAAATTCATATACTATTATGTTTTTATTTTTGCTAATTTTGTTTCTATAATTTTTTTAAAATTGATTAGTTGTATTATTTTATAAGCATTATACAAAAAGAAAGTCCAAAAAATAAAAAAGTACAAGAAGTACGCTATAAGTAATTTCCAAAAAATTTAGTCATTCGTAATTAAATAAAAGTCGCGGCTACTGAATGAATTTGTCGCCTCATGCGTCTGTCGCCTTATGCTGCTCGGCAGCAAAAATCAGAAGCAGCAAACAGTCGAAAGCACCGACTTACGCTGCTGCGACTGTTGGTCAGCAGCAATAGCAACGAAAATCAAAAGCAGCAAACAGTCGAAGGCACCGACTTCTGATTTTTCAGAAGCAGAAGCAATTGTTCGCTTTCTGATATCGCTCGCAGCAGAAGCAGTGAAAATCAAAAATATTGCGACTTCTGCTAATTCGACTGCAGCTTTTCCAACACTGAAAACAATAACCAGGTTATCCTTAATAGGCTTATCATTGATAAAATAAATAAAATTACCCTGGCCAATAGAAATCTAATAAACAGCTTAAAATATGAAGGAGACGCCCAAAGAGATACTAGCACCACTTTAATGTTTCAAATTCAGATGCTAAAAGAGGAAATTCGTAATCTTAATCAGGATATACAGTGGGCAAAAGCAGACATTAGCAATCCCCAAATACTAGGAGATCAAGGGATCAATTAAGTCAAAAAAATTTTAGAACAGAACCAATTACCCTACACAAATTTTGAGGAAGCCATGCACATAGCAGAAGTAAACATAGCAAGTAACGGAACAATGTTAATCTATATTGTAAAAATCCCTGTAACCGATACCAAGTTATGTAAAACAATTTTAATTAAACCAATAAAAATTGGTCAATTTGTCAACAAAATAGAAACCGAAAATGTAATTAGGTGTAAGGAAAAATTATTCGCAAAAATTGCAAATTGTAATATCTACAATGGAATAACAATTTGTAAACATAAAAATATGATAGACATTAGTAACTCTTCATGCCTTCCAAACCTCCTAAAAAGTCGCCCTGCCACCTGCACTAGAATCAACAATCAACACATCCCTACCATCGATGAAATTGCACCCGGAGTTATACTACTAAATAAATTCAGCGGCGAGATATCAGTCAATGGAACAACGTCAACGCTTAATGGGTCATTTGTCATTAATTTCAGCAACAAAACAATAGAAATTGATGACCAAGTCTTCACGAATAGGTACTCCGTACACCACCAACCTATGCCGGCAATTCTCCAAACTAAAATGACCATTAAAAATCTGGAAGAGAAACTATCTCTAGAATTGGTCAAGGAACTTAATGTCAACAATACCAAAACCTTGGAGCTGCTGAAAACAACCTCCCACACAGCCGATATATTGATGGGCTGTGTCATAATCACCGAAGTCGTTCTAATAACGATCCGCATCTTGATAAGGAGGGTCGCAAAATTTCGTGTCAACCCAAACACCGAAGACGAATGCGTCAGCGTCTGGAGCGCTTCCCGCTGGAGCGCTGACGGCAACCAAAAGCACCGACGCGGGCAGAGGCAGCGACGGAGTTGACACCGACGCAGGCAGAGGCAGCGACGGAGTTGGCGGCATAAATATCACCAAAAATTGTAAACCCACTTCAGTTCTAATTTTTATTCAAATAAAACCGGACCTCGAGTCCGAATTACCATCTTGTGAAACAATTAATTTGTGTTTTATTTAACTTATTTAACCCTCTTCTTGCGCTCTTTGTCTTACCCCCTTCACCAGCCTGTCTTACACGCGATTCCTCCTCTTACGTCACTTGACGGTCACTCAACTCTCGCTATGCCCACTTCAAAACGCTGACTTCGTCCCCCGCCCTCATCCATCAACACGACAATGTATTCAATGACCCACCGGCACTTAGTTACAATCGCGCTGACTGCTACGCCAGCAAACGACACTTCTTGTTGTTGGTCGCGATCACGCTGCCGACAAACTGCTGCATCTGCAAATTACGCTTGTTGATGTGGAGCGGCAGAACCGCCGGACGTTTGATAAGCGACCGCCGACTTGGAATGGCTGGAATTACGGCCGCTTACCCAACTGCTATGCGGAGTCACCCTGCACCGGCCGCGAACGCTGCCCACGACTCTGGAGCCGTAGCTACAGTGCGAACCTGGCCCAGCCGCGGAAGGCAGTCTTTTCTGACACTACAACGGAGACAGCAGCAAACCAGCCATTAAAAAATCGAGTTATCTCTAAGAATATTACAATAAAGCGAATTTATAACGTTGAAATCCATCGTCTCGTCTATTTCTGAGGATCGCCATTGGTAGAATAACAAGGATGTTGATTACACTCACTAGGTGAGCTATTCAGTGACAAGAGCTCGTCACACCCCCTAGCAACCATGGGTTGCATAACTGGCGCCCGAACCAAAAGAGTAAATAAAACAAATAAATGAAATTAAAACAAAAAAAGAAAAAAATGGAATGTGGAAAAATTTGAAAAATTAGAGTGACAGTGATGTGATGTGACAGTGAACAATCAAACAATAAAAACGACCACCCGCCGCGGTGAGAATGCCCCTACAGTCTGTAGCGGGAACAACATTCTGCACGGGCGTAAAAAAGTCGCACATAACTAACTGAAAAGACCACCCGCCGCAGCGTAAATACTGTCTCCGTCCAGAAGCAATATACGCGGGCGCAAAAGCGTCTTCATAAAAAATAATAATGGAAAATAATAATACAAAGGCCGTAACGACCCACTGCGGCGATTTGCCTACACTCTCTGTAACCTATTCGCGAGTGCAATGTACATAGTGCCGAAGAGGAAAAAAAAGGAATAAATAAAATGAAAAGATGAAATAATCACCAGATAAACTCTAACTAAAATGTGTGGTAATCTGCTGGACAGGCTGAGTGGTGTGGAAGCACCCGAGGAAGCTGCCCAGTGGATTGTGTGGCAACCGTACCATTAGTAGGCCAAGGCCAAAAAGGAAGAATACGGACCACCGCGCCCAGTTCGACTGTTCACTAAATTCACTCGTCACTGTCGTTTCAAACCTAACTTATTGAAACCAAAACCACATGAAAGAAAGATGAAACATAAACGAATATAAAAAAAAACGATAAACCATTGCCCACAATTATTATTAGAATTTTCTAAGAAAACATCTTTATCTTTTCTCAGATTTTAAGAAGAATACAACACGCACACCTCAACACGCATACATCTATTGTCAAGGGTGAGTGAAACCATATTTACATCCAGTTTGCGCTTTTCAAAAAGATAAAAAATAAATACCGCAGATACGTTTTAATTAGTTTGCGCTTTTCTAAAATAAAAAATAAAATACGTTTTAAATATTAAGTGAACGAACTCTTGGTTAACCGTCAGCCGGTCCGATTCAGTCTACTTCCGATACCCCCACGCTAGTAATAATGGAGGAAATTAAAAAATCTCTTAACGTGCTCCTTGCCCAGTTCACCAGGTTGAAGGATGACATGAAAAGGATGAATAGTAGGCTCAACACGCTAGAATCCGAAAACGAAGGCCGGCGGTCACGCCTCCGGTGCCATTGGCGCGTGCGCGCAATGAATACGAATTGAAGGAAGTCTTTACGCTTCCAGATTGCATCAAGGAACTTCAAACATTCGAAGGTCAAGCCGAAAGATACGTTTCTTGGGTGAACCGTGCGCAGGCAATTCTGAACGATTACGAAGGGAGACCTCTGTTCCGCGCGGACAAGCGCGATGTGCGTACGCTGGAATATCAGCTTGGCCAACTGACCCAGGGAAATAAAACCCTAGAGAAGTATTATTTGGAGGTGAATAAGCACCTTTCCCTTATCCTCAACGGATTAAAGGCTATGGGCTATCCAATGGAGGCTGTTAGGGCCCTGTCAGAACACTCGAGGGACAAGGCTCTTGACGTCTTTATCCGGGGAGTCGTCAATGATGCCTCTAGGCTACTGGTCATGCGCAGACCAAAAGATTTCCAAGAAGCATACTTCTTTTGCAAGGAGTTACAGGCCGTTGCCCCGAGAGGAGGTCACTTTGCCCAGTCCTCCCCGCCGGCGAGTTTCGTACCAAATACTTGGTTCTACCGGCCTCCTCGCTTTTCTTCCCCCTATCAGGGAAACGGTAGACCTTCATCAGGCTCGGGATATGGTGGGTCCCAAAACAATAACCGCTTCCAGGGCCCAAGACCCGCCATTAAAATGGAATCTGTAACGAACTGATTTTCTTGTTTCTGCTCGCTACGAAGTGCAAAGTCCCACCAAATTTATGATTTGTGTGATTGCCCGACCAAGGAGAAGACAGAGTCTCAGATTTAAATCATGTTATGGCGACGGGGTGTATCGTCCGAGAGACCAGCTAGCGCTCCTCTCCGAACCACCTTTGCCGACCACTGACTCCACCGTCCCTTCCTGCGTAGGCCAGGCACTTGTCGCCCTTGCCGACGGATAACCTGCGGGCTCGACCAGGGCTTAGGAGGTTATGGGGCAGGGTGTATCGTCCGTGAGTCCAAAGTCCGCACCGTTATCGTATGACCTCTACGCCCTTGGCGGGTTTGAGTCCAAGGTCCAGCGCGGTAAGGTTATTTCACGGTCTCCGCTTTGCCGGGGTCCAAGGTCCATTATTTCCCGTTTGACCTGACCGCCCTTGACTCCTCTCGCATTCCAGCCGTCTTCGCTGTTGCTACGCCGATCTCCTGCACCCGGATTTGTGGGGAGTTTTAAGACTCCTCACATCTCCCCCTTTCTTCGGAAGTATTTGAAAATAATGTTGCTTCCGGCGGTCCTCTGCTTTGGTTCCTCCTTGCATAGGCAACTTCCTCGATCTCCTCTCGTCGACCCTGCGCCCTTCGTTCTCAGCCTGGCAGTCGCAGCTTATTAGACCCCGTCGTTCAGCGTCGGGACTTGGCATCTTGAACATCCTTGCGCCCCCCTGATCCTTTACGTCTCAGCCTATTTGAGCATCTCGACGTGGCATCTTGATCCTCATCGTTCCTCACTCCTCACGTCGATCTGCGCCTCCTTGATCTCTTGCCGTCTGCTTCTGGTCACCAGCTCCGCATTTAAATTTCCCGCCTTCTCATCGCTTTCCATCTCTGGCAATTCCACCGACTCTCACCATGATCGAGTTATCGATGTTGGCGACCGGCGTTGCCACTTCCGATTCCTATCGATGTTGTCTCATCGCTGATTGCGCGATCGAGCTATCGATATTGGCGACCGGCGTTGCCACTTCATGTTCCGATGTTCCGATGTCGTGCCGATTGCTGTCAATAGTGTGACAGTTTCCAGTATTTTTGTTCCCTATCGATCTCACTATCGATCGACCGCTATTATCGTAGCGCCCCCATCCCGATTTTCACTAAGCACGTGGATTTCGTAGTTGCAGCTCAATGGAGGTAAGTTACGGAATTTCGCGTAAAAACCGCCATCTTTACTCATCCTCTCTTCGTTTCAGCTCCTTGAATATGACATGATGCCCCTTGATGCTCCAGGGTTGCCTGCCCTGGACACGGGCACCCTGGAGGCCCTTCCGCAAGGATCCCGGATGAACGCCCCTACATGCTCCGGGCGGCTGCCCCTGGCCCTCAAGCGCCCTGGAGGCCTCCTTCTTCGTCCGTTCTTCTTCGTGCGTCCGTTCGCTGGCCCGCGTGCCTGTTGGATGCTGCGGATGACTCCTTTTTTTTTTTATGTAAGCAATGTGTGCCCTTGCCCTCCCCTGTCCCAATAACTCTGTTTTCGCTTTCGTTTTTGTCTTTGTTTATTGTGGCACTTAGACTCGTTTATCCCCGCCGCGACGCACCTTCAACCGGAACCGCTGGCCGTCCAGTACGAAGAGCTTGGCCCAGCGGTCCTTGTGTCGCCTGCCCGCCTGGGCCTCGGCCTCCTCGACCACTTTGGGTGGCCACTCCGCGCGCTCGACTTCTCGCCACGGCTTCTCACACAGCGACTGCTGCCTGCGGAGGCAGGGTCGTTGCGGTGGCTGTATTGCCTCGGGGCATGACTCCTGCCGCGCGAGTTTCGGTGGTGGTGGTGCGGGCCACACCCACGGACCCTTCTCCGGGTTCTCCTCCGCGCCTTCGTCCTCCATCCGAGCGCGAACTCGCGGGTCGCGCGCTCGCTTCTCAACCGGCCTCCACCCGACCGCGCCCACCACCTCCGGCGTGTCCTCCGGTGGTGCGGGCCATGTCCACGTCACCGTCTGCTGGTGCCACCGGCGGCCGCCCAGGCCGATTGTGTGACGTGCGCCTGGTCCACTTCCCAGGACTGCTGCCGCTCGCACCGGGGCCCCTCCTCATCCTGGGGTGGCGGCGTCGGCGTGCGTGGTGGCGGCGGCGTGCGTGGCGGTGGTGGTGGCTGCGGCTGCGCCGGATCCGCCCGTGGCCCTGCGTCGCCCGCCGCACGCTGCGGTAGGCCATCCTTGCCCTCGCGCTCCGGCCTCCTTCGTCCTCTTCCGAGGCCACCACCGGGGTGACGGTCTCACCCCTGTCGTCCTCCTCGCTCTCCGAAGAGAGGGACACGTAGTCCACCGGTCCTTCGGCCATCGCCTCTTCCTCCGACAGCTCCGTGTCCTCCTGGACCGGGGATGGGGATCGCGACACCAGGGGTGACGCCAGAAGCTGGAGGTAGGACTCAACATCCGCCCTCCATATCGCTCCGGGCTGTTCCCCAGTGCCGGTCTCCCTTACCTCCAGGTTGTTTTGCGCGCTGCGTGTGTTCATCATCATGTGCCGACTTGATCTTAAAAGACCGACTCTCGCTTTTTCCGCCGCGACGAAACCTCGGTTTTCGATCTGCTCCTTTCCGCCGTTATTCCGCGGGGCCTGTACCGGTAACGGGATTCTCCTCCGTGCACCTGCCTCCCACGGAATTCGCAACTGTGTGCGTTAGCAGTTAACGGTTTTCCGGCTGTGTACCCTCCCTGTCCCGCTCTCGCGCTCCAACGGGCCTCTTGTGTGTGTGTGTTTATTTGCGACTTTCGACTTTTCGATACCCTGTATCGTCTTCCCCCCTTCTTCGCGAAAGGGTTTTATTATTGTTTATCGCTCTCGTTGTCCTCTGGCCCGCCGGCGCCCGCGCTTCCCGGCTTCAAGTCGCTAATATGAGCCGTTTTTGTTTTCCTCGTTTTATTATTATTATTGAGAAATTAACGCATGATTAAAATTATGCGGAATTTTGGATTAGCTATAGCAGCTGAGGGCCTTAAGCTAAAGTTTTCCTCGTTATTTCGTGTTTTAATATACATATTACCGGCAAGTTCTCGTCCCATGTCCTCTAATCGGCCCCTGTGAACTGCGCGATCATTGTTTTCACGGTCCTGTTGGCCCTTTCCATCGGGTTTTCTTGCGAACCCTGGTTGCCCCTCTGAGGCTGGGGTCGCGTGGCGTTTCCCGATCTTGGACAGCACTCTGCGGTCTTCGGGCCGATTCTCCCGCACGTCCAGCAAAAGGTGATCGGTCGGTTCCGACATTCCCGCATCCAGTGATCCTGGCTTCCGCACCTATGGCAGGCTTGTGCTGGGTTTAATACAAACTAGACATCTGCATGAGTGGCGAAAAAGGCACATTCAAATGCACAATGCCGAAAATGAATGGAATGAGAATGACAGCAAAGTCAAACTGGTATGAGTGAGTGAGTGAATTTACGTACGACTCAGTCGCACAACAACGAAACAGATGGAAATGAATTGAATGGAATGAGAACACAGTAAATTGAGACGGTTCATTCGAATGATTCAAGTGACAACTGAAAACAATGAAAAAGAAATGAAATTTGTTTTTATAGTTGTGTATGCATATATGTAATTTGGTTATATATTAAACTTATTACTAAAATAACAATATAATTAACTTAAATTCGAATGCAAAAACATTATTTTGTTTATATTTTCTGGATTGGTGGCTATTAAACAACGCTTTTCTGTAATTAAATTTCTTGCGCTAGAAAATGCGCGTTCCGAAGCCGCACTGCTTGCTGGAATGCAAAATATTTTGCAACTTACTTTATGCAAAAGTGGAAAAAATTTTTTATTCAAATTCCACCAAGCTAAAACATTAAAATCAGGGGTGTATGCAACATTTATGTTAGAATATCCTGCGTCTTTGAAGTACAGCTGTCAAGAATAAGCAAAGGAATGGATCGAATTCGCACGCAACAACTCGATTCATTCGAATGTTCTAGGCATTTCCAAATGTTTCATTTCATTTTACGCTTCATTCATTTACGTTCATTTCGTTGCAGGTAGTAAGTTATGAGTGGAATGAGAATCTCACTCATACAATGTCGGTTCATTTCGTGCGTTTCACTCATTTAATTTAATTCCATTCGAATGTATTCTATGTGACGTATGTTATGAGTGGAATCATGCAGATGTCTAATACAAACCCCTGCCGCACCGGGTCTGGCCCTCGCCCGTTCGTTTCGTGCCTCGATGGTCCTGTTGGCTCCTCTTGGCACCTTCTGCACACAGCGTGCTGTTCCCCTCTTGGGAAATCCCGCTGGTGGCGGGCTCTGTGGGTCCGCTCTGACTCGAAACGCTCCCTTTGGGAGTCCAGTTCCTCGAATTCGTCGGCCAGGGCCATCAGAGCATCCAGGTGTCGGCACTCGTACGGGCGGACAAACATTCGTAGAGCTGGAGTGCTGTTCTCCCTTATCCTCTCCAAGATCTCTTTCTGGGACATCCCCAAAGGCCGCATTACGGTCAGCATGTCCACCATATAATCTTTGAAGCACTCGCCATGCCGCTGTTTCCTCTGCCTGACCTGGTCTGCCAGCTTCGTTATGAAGCCTCTGGGCAGGAAAAATTCTTGGAAGCTGTGGATGAACTCTGCCCATGTCTCCCAGAATCTGTTGTTGGCGAAGAACCCTGCCCTTCAGCAGTTCCGGCATCGATCGCGGGATTTGGTTGATCTCTAGGCCGTACGTCATTGCTGACCACTCCACCTGCTCCAGGAACTCCAATGGCTTGTCGTGACCGTCGTACCGGAAGCTCCACTCCCGCACCTGTTTCGCCACCTCTTGCGATGTCTCGCCGATCGCGGCTGGACTCCCGCCTCTCCCTTCTCTCGCGGCTGCTTTCCCGCCGTTCACCCCCGTTTTCCTGACTTTCGGGTCTGCTCCCGCTGGACTCCATCATGCTGTGGACATCGAGGCTCCTCATCAGGCCTTCCACGCCGGTGACTTTGACTTCCGGGGTCGGTCTCCTTGTGTACTCCCTTTCCAATGCCTCCAGTATGGCGACCGTTCCGGGCTCGTCTGCGGTCTGCTGGATAAATTCGGACAGCGTCTTCCTCATATCCTCGACCAACCCTTCGAGCTTAATGCCTAGGGCGCTCGCTATTGCCACGATTTCTTCATCTTCTCCTCTGTTCTTTTGGCCAGGACAATCACGGTTGGGCGCCAGATGTAACGAACTGATTTTCTTGTTTCTGCTCGCTACGAATTGCAACGGCTAGCTCAGAGAGTTTGTTTGTTCGTCTCACCAAAATTTATGATTTGTGTGATTGCCCGACCAAGGAGAAGACAGAGTCTCAGATTTAAATCATGTTATGGCGACGGGGTGTATCGTCCGAGAGACCAGCTAGCGCTCCTCTCCGAACCACCTTTGCCGACCACTGACTCCACCGTCCCTTCCTGCGTAGGCCAGGCACTTGTCGCCCTTGCCGACGGATAACCTACGGGCTAGACCAGGGCTTAGGAGGTTATGGGGCAGGGTGTATCGTCCGTGAGTCCAAAGTCCGCACCGTTATCGTATGACCTCTACGCCCTTGGCGGGTTTGAGTCCAAGGTCCAGCGCGGTACCGTTATTTCACGGTCTCTTCGCTTTGCCGGGGTCCAACGTCCATTATTTCCCGTTTGACCTGACCGCCCTTGACTCCTCTCGCATTCCAGCCGTCTTCGCTGTTGCTACGCCGATCTCCTGCCCCCGGATTTGTGGGGAGTTTTAAGACTCCTCACATCGGTCGGGGCAGTCACACCGCTCAGATTACAGGGCAGTCCAGAGCGAGGGATCCGGTGTGAAAAGAACGTCGTCCGAATACCAGAATCCATTCCAAAGGGCAACGAAGCTCTATCACATGGAGGCCATGCCAGAGCCCCCTACCACAATCCCCGCCGAACAAGGCGTAGTTGCCTCATCTGACCACTATTATTACGATCAGCTCATTGTTGACGACGTTGGCATGCCTGAAATGGGCACGGAGAGCCTAAATTTTATGACCGAGGCCTCTCAAGCGTCCCATACTCAGAGTATGAGGGAAAGTATGGGGTTAGACTACACTTTTTGATCGATACCGGCGCGAACAAGAATTTCATCAGCCCCAGAATTGCCGCCGGCTCCACAGTCCTAACCATCCTCTTCCGTGTACAATCGGCTACAGGCAGTGTTAAAATAACACACCGCGTAACCGGCAAGTTCTTCAAACGTTTAGGAAATGACTCGACCCTTACATTTTTTGTCCTCCCCGGCCTGAACGCCATCGATGGTATCATAGGGGACGATACGCTCAAGGACTTGAAGGCCCTTGTTGACAGAAAAAACAACTGTCTGATCATATCCCCTGGTCTCTCAATGTCAACGACAAGAGCTCGTCACACCCCGAAGCAACCATGAGTTGCATGACTTATATATGGTACATATGTACATATATAGTGACATATTCACATAGTCAGCACATAAGAATATACTGAATATCAGATCCCACGAAATCCAAATGTAAGAATATGCTGAATATCAGATCCTACGAAATCCAAATTTAATATAGAGACATATTCACATAGCCTGTACATGAGAACATGCAGATCTCACGATATAAACACTTGCACCCGGAGTAAGCGATGCCGCTCTCCCTATATGCATACACTCATTTATTATTGTATAAGTTAACAACACGCTTTACCAAAAGCTCATAAAGAAAAGCTTAGGTCAGCGTCTGCATTATTTCCTGCACGCGCCAATCTAAAGTAAACTAATTCATAACCAAATTAATTTTAACAGAGCATTGAACTGCAGTTGCAAAACAGTTCACACGGGCACCTGCAATTCCTACTAAATATTAGCCACAACAGGAAATGGCCAAGCAGTTCACACGGGCACATGCAATTCTTACGAAATATTGACAACAACAGGAAATAGCCAAATTTATTAAGAAGTCATCAGCAGAACTGCAATTAACCAATTACAGCAGACTGCACAACTGACAAAATGTTGTCAAACTTTGATTCGTCGCTGCACCAGCGCTGCCACCATCGCTGCCACCGCTACACCAAATTCTGATTCACAAAAGGCCAGATTAGGGAACTAGAGTAGAACTTCAGTTGAGTCTTAACTTTGAATCCAATCAATAAAGTTGCAAAAATAAATTTGTAAAATTTATTTATTATTTTTATTAATAAACAAATAAATTAACTTGCGCCCGAACAGGGACCGGTTTATAACATAACAGAGCAAAAAGCCTCTACGCTCGCGTCGTGACGAAAAACAAAAAGTAATTCGACTCCCCGAGCACCTCAAAATATGCCTCAAAGAGCACCAATTGCTCAACAATATGGCAGACCAATGCACAACATGACATTCTTTAGCAACCAAGCACCAATACAACAACCGTACGTACAACAACCATACTCACAGCAACTAAACGCACGACAGCCGTTCACACCAAACCCAACTTTCGTACCGAATCGCCCCACGGCACTAAAACCGCTGCCCCGTCCTGAGCCTATGGACGTGGACCCCAGCATCCGCACAAGACAAGTGAACTATATGAACAGACCACCGAACTTTGAAATGGGTAAACGACCAGGAAACCCCATTCCCCCTGTTCCACAGGATGACAAACGACAACGTACTTTCAATATAGAAACTAATGAACAAAATAATGACACTATTACACCTAGTAGCAATGACCAGAACACATAAAACGAACAAACAGAATATGAACTGTTAGCGTACAGCCAAACAGGCTCAAACGAATACGGCCAAACGTTAGACGAATACCAAGAACAATACGAGTACTGTTACGGGACCTATGTAGGACAAGAACAATACGCCGATCTGCATTTTTTAGAGTAAATAGCTGAAAGAATTAAATGGTTGAACTATTCATCAACAAATTAGGCAAAAACGTGAACTATTCGTCATAATAGGTTCATCTTTTAAATTTCTTTTTGACACACTTGATGAAAATGATAGAGTAAAACTTAACAAAAGTAAAGGACTGCAGAAACTCACCAACTACGAAAATACTCGCAATAATATTGACAAACTCGTCTATGAGCTCACGCAATTTATTTAATACATAGAAGACATAGAAATGGGCATGAAACGTTCACGTCTTGTTTTTTTTAACCCAAAATAACTCAATTACGACAAGTAAGAAAGCATTAAAAGCCAGAATATACTTATAATCAAAACATCAACTGGAATTCACAAAACAAATAACGAACTATTACTCATTTCACATATTCCTATTAACCACAAAATCTTGAACACCATTTAAATAATTCCCTATCCCGACCATAATGGGTATTGACATATAATGGGTACCAAATATTATACTTACATGGAATCTAACGGAAACTAAAATTGCACAAAATTGTCAAAAACTAAATGGAGATATTAAAATAAATGGAAACAAAATTATAATAATAAAACAATGTAAAGTTAAGATTGGAAATGTTATTTTAAGCGAAAATTCTTTAAGTCCAGAATTTGATTTAACTTCATTGTATTTACCAATTAATGTGACTAAAATTAAGATAGTAGAACATAATGACATTTTAAAATTAATTTCAGAAAATAATACCACATTTTATGCAACAATAATAATTTTAGTTCTTATCATTTTTCTTGTCCGATCAAAAATTTGTACACTAAATCCACAAACTGTTTTATATACAAAATTCAGAAAACAAGCAAAAAATAATCAAGAACCACAACAAGAAATAGAACCGCCACAAATACAGTTGCCCGCATTGTACCCTGAAATGGCAGCCCAAGCATAGGCAACCCTTTTAAGGGGAGGGAAGTGACATATTCACATAGCCAGCACATATGAATATCTGATCCCACGAAATCCAAATGTAAGAATATGCTGAATATAAGATCCCACGATATAAACACTTGGACCCGGAGGAAGCGATGCCGCTCTCCCTACAAACACTTATTTGTTATTGTATACAAACACATACTACCACAAGCGGGAGAGCTTGCTCCCATCCCGAATAAATGTAAACTAAGGGCCTCATAAAAAATATTTTTTGTCACCAGAATTAGTCTTAAGCTGAGATTTAATAAATAAAGTCTTGAAAACTACTTCATCGATCTTTTTATTTCATATTCCGCGGGACGAGACATTAATTCGGCCCAGTGTAACAATAAACATTTTACTATATATAATATATAAGTTAACAACAAAAATGTTAAAATCCAGACGACGAACCCTAATCAGCATGCTTCAACCAGCAAGCTCAGCGTCTGCATAATTTCCTGCACACGCCGAGCTGCCAAGTAGAATTCGAAGAATCTGTTTGGTAACAACTTTCGCTCCCACTAATGCAAGTGATTCCAAGAAGACTGCATCGATTCGACCAACAAAACATCAGCCGATGCCGTGGCCTATTGAAAGCTATGGAGCCGACGTCGATCCTCTGCCACCAAGGGCAGCGCAGCTCACAGCTTGTTAGGGACAGCTTAGGGTAATTCAGTTGCAAATTGGATTTAGACAAATAAAGTCGTAACTGAAGATATTGGAATCTTTTATTTTTTACCTCGCTACCAGCAAAGTAATTAACTGGCGCCCGAACAGGGACCGGTACGCGTACGATACATCAAAACGCTTTGTAAATTCGCGGCTAGCAATAACATTTGCGGCAACCGGTCAAAACGCGAGTGACAAGAACGCGCAACTCACGAAAAATAAACATTTCTTGTTCGTTCAAATTCACTTTGGCAAATTGAACTTAACTTGTTCATTTGCCCATCGGTGGACTCCAAGGACTGAAGGCAGGGCCCCAGACCACCCCTCAACCCTGTACGCATCGCTGGATCCCAAGTAGTCTTCGTTGGACAAAAAGGATGAAATCCGGATCGTCGGAGGGAGGAGCCACATCAATAAGAATACCCATATTACTGTAAGCTTAACCAACCAAAACTTAAAAAAACAAAACTAATAAACAGATTGAAAAAACTATAGACTTAAGTGATCAATGAAATACCGTAAAATGATAAAACAAACAAAAAAATCACAAAAGTGATATAACTAATTCCAACTTTACGATTCCCAAGGGACCCCCTAAAGTACAAGGAAAAACCAGCCACTGGTTATAAAATTTATAAAAGACACAAAAACATATTATTTTTAAGAAAACACAAGGTCTTACTAACTCAATTCAAACATAATTACAAATAAGCTTTATCAATTGCTCTCTTGATCTATTTTAAACTCGACCCATTTTTAGTTCGGATTCACTTAGTGTTTTATGGCTAACGTGAACAACTTTATAAGACCCTTGATACTTAGTGCTGAAGCGGGTAGACAACGCGTCAGACGACAGGAAGAACAAGAACTCAATAGAAACATGGTTGAAAATGTAGACAGAGCTGCATTAGCAGCTACAATTAGCGAAATGTTAGCACAACAATTACCAAGTCTCTTGAGACGCCACAATTCTTCGGAAGAATTCGCAAACTTAACAGTCCAGGTAATTGCCCCAGAGCATGCAGGGAACTTAGGTGATTTAGACAGAGTGCCGGATATGGTAAAAACTATCCGAGACTTTTCAGGTGATCCGTCCGAATTTAGTTCATGGAAGAAAGGAGTAGACCGTATTTTAAAAGCAAACAGTGCAATGCGTTGTAGTGTGCGCATATGTAATATTAAGAACAATAAGTATACAAACACATGGCAACACTTTGTTGCTATGTTTATGTCAATAAGCCTCAAGACGAGTGTAACATGATCGTCCACTTGAGGCTACAAACTATAAGTGCATGGTCAGCATTCCCACGCCGGCCAAGTGCACCATACATGTGTGCATAACTCACCGACCGTGACAGTCGTCCAACGTTGGACTAATTAGTGAAGCACACGTTGGACTAATTAGTGAAGCACACGTTGGACTAGCTGGTGAAGGACAAATTGGACAAAAACGGATGGAACCGCAACAACAACAAAAATCTGAGTGAGTAGAGTTAAATCGAGATATGGGAAAGCACCGCGGCGGGTTGAAGACAAAGTTGAATAAACGTATAGCCCACGTAAGGTGGCTCATATACGGTCAACAAACCCCACCGCCTTGGCCGAAAGCTCTAAAGCTACATGCAGAGCTAGACCACTTGCTAAACTACCAGCAAGAATTAAAAAAAACCCAACTCGAGAAAACTCACTCAGATAACATAAAAAATATACAAATCGTTAATGAAGTTCCAAAACCGACAGCATGTCCAGCACCAGCACCAGCTCTAACGAAGCCTAAGAAGACCTGCCCACGGGACTGCAAAGGAGTCTGGAGTCCTCACTGCCTGGGGACGTGTGTGCAGCCCTCGTCATCATCGACACATATATAGACAGCAGCGAGGGAGTGTCAGCGTGCCACCACCGGCGACGCCCAGCTGACACCGGCGGATCAACGTCATCATCGACACATATATAGACAGCAGCGAGGGAGTGTCAGCGTGCCACCCCCGGCGACGACCAGCTGACACAGGAAAATCAATAACGTGGAAAATTTTTTTTTAAATATTTAGTTATATACATAAATATATATATATAAAAAAAAAAACACAAAAACATTTTGTAAAACAAATTGTAAAATGGAGCATATTCTATTGTGCCCCATTAACCCAATATGGCCCGTGAAGCCATAGCTAGAAACAGGCAGGCAAAATTGTAAACATAAATGTCCATAGAGACAAATACAATAAGTAAAACAGAAATATACAAAAATACAGAACATTTTTTAAAAAATTTGGAAATTAGTATACCCAAAATGGGTTTAATAGACACGAAAACTGTTGACTCCACAGCAAATGTAATAAATAAAGTGGAAGTCCAAAATGCAGACTTGTTCTGGATAACCATATTGCTAATTGTAATTGCTATGATTATGGTTACCCATGCATTAATAAAAATATACAAGCTGCATAATAAGTGTCTCAAAAAACAATACCGTAGCGCTGCTAACGGTTTAGATAATATTTAAGAAAGATTCACTAATGCGTGGAACTCAGTTATGAATGAGATATAAAAGTAAAAAAAAAAAAAATAAAACGTAATACTATTGTTGTCTGATTACAAAAAGAGAAATATATATCAATAGCAAACCATGAGTGTAGTTCAAATACGACACACTAAAGGTAAAGTCTAGAAACATATTATAAGTAAATTTTCAAATTTATATGAATGGTCTCGAGAATATATGAGTACATGTGAATTAACATAAATTTCCCCATAACCATCGTGTTGGTAGCTAGAGTAGATCATCATCGTCTCTCGATTAATCATCATAGTCTCTCGATTTATCATTATACGATGGTTTTGGCATACTAGGTGAAGTGTTATCCCAAAGGGAATTTATTCATTTCAAGATGAGTTAGATCATCATCGTCTCTCTATTAATTGTCACAGTTTCTCGACTAATCATTATCGTCTCTTGATTAATCATTGTACGTCTCATCTTCAAATTTTAATATGAATTGCTAACCTTGGGGCGTAGTAGCGTGTGTGTTACATATTGACAATAGATTTTTGCGTATATAGATCGATGTGGATAATATGACCCGGATATTGGGTATAGGTGTTTTCTGTATTATATCAAATTGGCCAGTACCACAGCATGGACTGGAAGCAGCTTGTTGATCAAATAGAGGAATCAAAATCAAATTTCAGAAAATCTTATAAATGCTTAACGCAAAACAGATCAATACAAGCTGCAACAATAAATAAGAATGCTCAGACATTAGTAAACAGTTATAATGAGGTAAGAGAACTTATACAACAGAATAGGAAGAATTTAGACAGTAAACAGTGTACTAGAGTTTCGGAACTACTGGTGGCATTAAGGGAAAAATTAATACTAATAAAAAATAAATTCAGCCTCCAGATAGAAATTCCATCTATACTAAACACTCCATTAGTAATAGATGTTAATGAAGAAAACGCTGACACAGACGAAGAATATCCGACTGTAGTCGAGAAAGACATTAAAGAAGAAGATCTTCACGATCTGACTATACCAGCAACGTTAATGCTGAAGGAAGAAAATACTACCAATAACGCACCTGACTTAGAAAATACCTTAACCATGGCTGAGCAAGCAGCAGCCATTAGGTCTTACATTAAGGATGTCGCGTGCGCAGTGCCCGAATTTGATGGACAAAAGATCCATTTACAACGATTTATTAAGGCAATCAAATTGGTAGATTTAGGTAAAGGACCATATGAAGAGATTGCAGATTGATTTGAACTCAGTCGAAAATGAAACTACGATTCCAGCAATTATAAACAAATTGCAGAAGGTAGTTGTCGGTGAAACATCCGGCAATATCAAAGCAAAGCTATTAACAGAGGTAAAACTGCAACGCAATTTACCGCTGAAGATGATAGATTAAGAAAGCTGTTAGAAGCGTCATTTATCGATGAGGGTATACCTCTGGAACATGCCACTAGCCTAAGTACTAAAGAGGCAATTGACACCATGATAAATCGCGCTGAGCACGAAAGTGTCAAAACAGTATTAGAAGCAGGGACTTGCACCACTATGGACGCGGCGATAAGAGCATACATAAGAACGAGTGCAAGAGTTACCGGTGACATCAATAAAGTGGTGTACTTTAGAGGTAACAGATCTAACAGAAGATACGGCAATGCCAATAGAGGTCCCAACCGAGGTAGAGGCTTCAATAACAATGGCTATAGAGGCAATTATAATAACGGTTACCAAAATAATAGTTACCAGAATAATGGTTATCAAAACCGCAATAATGGAAATAGTGCCGGTTATAATGGCAATAATAGAGACCGCAATAATGTAAACAGAGGCCGTAACAACAACAACCAAAATAACTATAACGGCAATAATGCCAATGTACGAGTAACCCAGGATCAGGGAAACTCGCAACAGCCCTTAGGTACCCAGTAGGAGAAGATCGTAGGGTATACGCCATCAATTACAGTCTCAATATATTTACAACATTTATTCATGTCGAAACTGGTGTAAAACTAGTTTTCCTTCTTGATACAGGTTCAGATGTCTCTATTCTCAAAGAGAATTCTGACAAATTTTCTAATATTCAAGTAACTAACAAAATAAATATTCAAGGCATAAGCCAACAGACAGTTCAGTCTCAAGGACAAACTTGTATTGAGATACAGACAGGTAAATACATTATTCCACACGACTTTCATTAAGTAGATAAAAATTTTCCCATACCGTGTGATGGAATAATAGGAATAGATTTCATAAAAAAATATAATTGCCAAATTGATTTCAAACCAGAAGAAGATTGGTTTATACTTAGACCCAACAATTTGAAGTTTCCCATTTATGTTCCCATAACATACAGCTCTGGTAATAATACAACACTATTACCAGCAAGATCCCAAGTTGTCCGAAGATTAATAGTATCATTAAAAGATGATAACATTTTTATTCCGAACCAGGAAATACAAACTGGTATTTATGTTACAAATACAATTACAGCATCTAGTAATACATTTGTCCGAATTTTGAACACAACAGATTCTGATCAATTGGTCAATATAGATACTTTAAAATATGAGCCACTTTCGAACTACAATGTAGTTCAGGCAAGTGGCGAAAACAGAAATAAAACTGTCTTGTCTCAGTTGAAGAAAAATTTCCCAAAATTGTTTAAATCACAATTAGAAACCTTATGCAGCAAATATACAGATATATTTGCATTAGAATCAGACCCAATAACAGTTAATAATTTTTATAAACAACAGTTGAGATTGAAAGATGATGAGCCCGTATACACAAAAAATTATAGAAATCCTCATAGTCAAGTAGAAGAAATACAAGCCCAGGTACAGGTACAGGTACAGAAAGATAAAATAGTTGAACCATCAATTTCAGAGTACAATAGCCCTTTGCTGTTAGTACCTAAAAAGTCAAGCCCAGGTTCAGATAAAAAGAAATGGAGATTAGTAATAGACTATCGCCAGATTAATAAGAAACTTTTAGCTGACAAATTTCCACTACCGAGAATAGATGATATTTTGGACTAACTAGGTCGAGCAAAATATTTTTCTTGCCTTGATTTGATGTCAGGTTTTCATCAGATCGAGCTGGATGAAGGCTCAAGAGATATAACATCTTTCTCAACCAACAATGGCTCATATCGTTTCACGCGATTGCCATTTGGTTTAAAAATAGCGCCTAATTCATTCCAAAGAATGATGACTTTAGCATTCTCCGGAATAGAACCGTCTCAGGCATTCCTTTATATGGATGACTTAATAGTCATCGGTTGTTCCGAAAAGCATATGGTTAAAAACCTCACTGAAGTTTTTGATAAATGCAGGGAATACAACCTAAAATTACATCCTGAAAAATGTTCATTTTTCATGCATGAAGTCACATTTTTGGGACATAAATGCACAGACAAAGGAATTTTGCCGGATGACAAAAAATATGATGTCATTCAGAACTACCCAGTTCCACATGATGCGGACAGCGCTAGACGTTTTGTTGCATTCTGCAATTACTACAGACGTTTCATCAAAAATTTCGCCGACTATTCGCGGCACATAACAAGATTATGTAAAAAGAATGTTCCATTCGAGTGGACAGATGAATGCCAAAATGCATTCATACATTTAAAATCGCAGCTAATAAACCCAACACTCTTGCAGTACCCAGACTTCAGCAAAGAATTTTGCATAATAACAGATGCAAGCAAGCAAGCATGTGGCGCAGTTTTAACTTAAAACCACAATGGCCACCAGCTCCCAGTTGCTTATGCATCAAGAGGTCTTACCAAAGGTGAGAGCAATAAGAGTACAACAGAACAAAAGTTAATAGCAATTCATTGGGCAATAGTATATTTTAGACCGTACATCTACGGAAGACACTTCACTGTGAAAACAGATCATAGACCATTGACATATTTATTCTCAATGGTCAACCCCAGTTCTAAATTAACAAGAATAAGGCTTGAATTAGAGGAATATAATTTTACGGTAGAGTATTTAAGGGGCAAAGATAATCATGTAGCTGATGCGTTATCAAGAATAACCATCAAAGAGCTAAGAGAAATTACTGGAAATATATTAAAAGTCACTACAAGATTTCAAAGTAGACAAAAATCCTGCGCAGGAAAAGAACAAGTGGATTTGCATGAGCAATCCAAAGAAAAAGCTTCAGAGCCCAACGTATACGCAGTCATAACAAATGACGGAGTACGAAAAGTAGTGACATTGCAATTGAATGATACGATATGTTTATTTAAACATGGAAGGAAAATCATTTCAAGAAATGATGTTTGTGATCTTTATACTGATGGAGATCTTGATCTAGATCCATTTTTCCAAAGGCTGGAATCGCAAGCCGGTATATACGTTATCAGCCAACTCAAAATGGCACCGTGGGAAAAAATATTTTAACACGTTTCAATAGATGAATTTAAAAATATGGGCAATAAAATATTAAAGAATTTAAAAGTAGTGACCAAAATAAATAATGAAAAAGAAAAAGAAGCTATATTGTCTACACTACATGATGATCCAATACAAGGAGGTCATACAGGAATTATAATAACCTTGGCCAAGGTCAAAAGACATTTTTACTGGAAAAATATGAGTAAATACAAAAAAGAGTACGTAAGAAAATGTCAAAAATGCCAAAAAGCAAAAACAACAAAGCATGCAAAGACCCCAATGACTATAACAGACACACCAGAACATGCTTTCGATAGAGTTGTCGTGGACACAATCGGTCCACTACCCAGGTCGGAAAATGGTAACGAGTACGCAGTCACCCTCATGTGATTTAACCAAGTATTTAGTTGCCATTCCAATAGCAGATAAAAGCGCAAAAACAGTCGCTAAAGCTATATTCGAATCTTTTATTCTGAAGTACGGTCCGATGAAGACGTTTATAACGGCCATGGGAACAGAGTATAAGAATTCAGTAATTATTGACCTATGTAAATATTTAAAAATCAAAAAAATAACATCAACAGCTCATCACCACCAGACAGTTGGAGTGATCGAACGAAGTCATAGAACTTTGAACGAGTATATACGATCCTATATATCGGCGGACAAAACCGATTGGGATGTATGGCTTCAGTATTTTGTATACTGCTTCAACACAACCCCATCTATGGTACATAATTATTGTCCATATGAATTAGTTTTCGGTAAAACAAGTAATTTACCAAAGCATTTTAATAAGTTACATAGCATAGAACCAATATATAATATAGATGATTACGCTAAAGAAAGTAAATATAGATTAGAAGTAGCATATGCTCGAGCAAGAAAACTGCTTGAAGCACATAAATTGAAAAGTAAGGGAAATTACGACTTAAAAACAAAAAATTTAGAGTTAGAAGTAGGAGATAAAGTTTTATTAAATAATGAGGTAGGCCATAAATTAGATTTTAAATACACAGGGCCCTATAAGATAGAAAGCATAGGAGAAAATAATAATATTACGTTACTTACAAATAAAAACAAAAAACAAATAGTTCATAAAGATCGATTAAAGAAATTCCATTCATAACTGACTTTACACTTATATTTTTCTTGATCATTTATACACAATTTTTATTTCTTATTACAAAATTCACTTTTGTAATAGTATTGTTCAAGCTAAACAAAAAAAAAAAAATAATAATAAAAATAAAAAAAAAATAGTAAAAAAAAAATAATATATATATAATATGCATTCATTAAATAAAATAACTACACTAGGTTACGTTATTTTTCAAAAGGAGGGAGATGTAGTGTGCGCATATGTAATATTAAGAACAATAAGTATACAAACACATGGCAACACTTTGTTGCTATGTTTATGTCAATAAGCCTCAAGACGAGTGTAACATGATCGTCCACTTTAGGCTACAAACTATAAGTGCATGGTCAGCATTCCCACGCCGGCCAAGTGCACCATACATGTGTGCATAACTCACTCTCGCTATAAACATAAATATATAAGATATATGTACATAAGAGAGAGCCGCCCCGCTGCTGGCGTAACCGGCAGCGCAGCTACGCGGTTTAGTTGAAATATTCTTAAGATGGAATGACCAGAGTCTTGTGAACCACTGAACGGGCAGAACCCTTTTCTGCCCAACCAAATCTCTCAATATTAATAAAGAATATCAAGAATTATAAACTTATATTCTGCCTTTTGATTTACCACGTTTGGTTATACTACAGCGTAGATCAGCTCGTTCATTTGGTTTTGCAATCTCACAGCATTCGAACGTGCGAAAACTCATCTGTAAATCTAGTGTAAAGAAGTAAAGACGCGTGGACTTCTGTAACCACGAGGGTGTTACATAAGTACCAGTTTGTGAATAAAACCAAATATTGAAATCAGTCTACTAAAGCAAGTGGGTCAAGGCCAGGCAGCCAGAACACGCGAGTTACCGATCCATCGGTACTATACACCACCCCTCCCCCTAAACCACCTCGCCTACACAAATAGAAGACATCGAACCGGGAAGCTTTGCGATACAAAGTTGCAACATAAACATCAACGGCGAGTCAGCTGCCGGCATCCGCCCAGAGAGCTGACACCACATTCTTTTCGCTCAGACAGGGCAACGCATACGATTCCATATACATACTTATAAACATACTTATACTTTCTGCTGTGTCAGATACTTTATTTCTAAGAACCTTAACATTGGAACACTTACATACATATTCACTGTTAGCTTATTTAAGACGAAAGGAAAATGCGACAGTCAGTCGATGTTGAGCACCAAGAACTTGTGGACATATCCATGTTAAAATCTCGAAATAAATCACTGATTCTCGCAACAAATTACTGATCGTATTCCTCCTCACAAACCCCCCCCCCTGTCTTCCGCATTACAATACCTCACGAAGCTCCCCGGAGGTAACTGGCGCAGCCGGGAAACTGGAATGGAAAATATATTGTTAAACCTTTTATTAGCCTTACTGTAAGTAGTTGTGGGAAAAGAGCGAGAATAAAAAATATGTTCAAACAAAACAAAAAGTGCAAAAATGTCTAAAAATTCTAAAAGTAATCACAACAAAAGTTCTACTACAATACATAAACCGCCTTAACAAACATACAAAACACTTATATATATAATAAAAAAAAAAAATATAAAATACGCTGTATTCGTGAAATATGATGTGCGATGTACTTGTGTGAAATCAATCGCTGAAAGTCACTGCCGAAGTTTATTAAGGCCAAGTACCACATCATTATTTTTACGTGTACATATGTATATATGCGCAAAACAACTAAAGCAATATACACACACACAAAAATTTCAAATGCAGAAAATGTAGTGTACCTGTGTGGCATCAATCGCTGATAAACCACTGCCGAAATATTAAAGGCCTGGTACTACACCGCAACAATACATACACATACAACAAAAATATATACACAACATAACCATATATACATACGTGTAAAAGTGACGTGTAAAGTACTTGTGTGAAATCAATCGCTGATAGTCACTGCCGAAGTTTATTAAGGCCAAGTACCACATCATTATTTTCACGTGTACATATGTATATATGCGCAAAACAACTAAAGCAATATACACACACACAAAAATTTCAAATGCAGAAAATGTAGTGTACCTGTGTGGCATCAATCGCTGATAAACCACTGCCGAAATATTAAAGGCCTGGTACTACACCGCAACAATACATACACATACAACAAAAATATATACACAACATAACCATATATACATACGTGTAAAAGTGACGTGTAAAGTACTTGTGTGAAATCAATCGCTGATAGTCACTGCCGAAGTTTATTAAGGCCAAGTACCACATCATTATTTTCACGTGTACATATATATATGCGCAAAACAACTAAAGCAATATACACACACACAAATATTCCAAATGCAAATAACACTATTCGAGCAATAAAATGTATGATTCTTAAGGCGGGATACAAAACCACAAATTACATATAAATTGCACACCTTAATAAAAAGAAAAACAACAAGAAGTAATAATAAATAAAAAAATTTTTTTTTTTTGAAACATGCACCCATATTCTCACTCTTTCAACACAAATAAATTATTTAAATTATACATACATACACTAATATCACTATATTACAGAAATTAACGCACAAGAAAACACACTATCCAACAATAAACACGTAATTAAGAGTAACTAGGTTCATTGTAAATTGTTTTTAAATGTCAAAAAAGTTAACACAAACTATAAAACAGACAACTCGCTCCGTATTAGGATCACAAACATTTCCAAAAAGAGTCACACGATCAGTTACTAAAACAAACACCCTCCCCGTAATTAGAGAAGATAAACCCTTACCCCCCCTTCAACCTATAAATATGGATTCGGGCAACGCCTCTGGAAACAATTCCGCCCCACTAACACCTACTGTCAGTGGCTTCAGCAGTATTGCTACGGCACTTAGTGCCACCGATATTTTAGCCTTTGTTAAAGAACTTCCGACTTTCGATGGGACCCCAGGCCAACTCGATAAATATATAACTAGCGTTGAGGAAATAATCATGCTCATTAGGGGTACCGACCAGACGCCGTACGGACTGTTAACACTCAGGGCAATTAGGAACAAAATAGTCGGAAGAGCAGACGAAGCTCTTAACCTAGCCAACACCAAACTTATATGGGACGATATAAAGAGTAACCTACTACGTTTATATTCTAGCAAGAAAAGCGAGGCTAGCCTCTTAGGCGAGCTCCAATCTTTCCCGGACAACCTAACTCTAGGGCAATTGTTTTCGGCTTATCAAGGATTAGGAGCCAACTTATATCCACTACTTCCAATAGTGGACAGTCGGCTACAATCATTGAAGCCAAGAAAACACTATATGACGAAGTCTGTCTAAATGCCTTCATTTCAGGAATTAGAGAACCGCTTAAAACAATCATCAGATTGAAAGACCCCAAGACTATTGAAGCAGCTTACGAACTATGTCAAAGAGAAAGGGCTCGCTACCATAACAGAAACCCATACCCCCCTACACAAAACAACACCGAACGACGAACTAACAATTACAATAACAGTAACAATCGCAGAGACAACAATGACCGTAACAACCGTAACTCATCTTACACCCAAAACCACACTAATCATTATTCAAACCCCAATTCCCAATATCGTCAGGCCAACACTGGCAACAGGGCTAGTAACCCATTTAGGGACAATAAAACACCAAAATATGAACTACACAACATAGAGGAAAGAGAACTCACCCAACACTGCCCTACCAACCTAAATTTTCAAGCACCAGCCTCAGGAGCCCAACAGGATACTTAAATCCTACCACACATGCAACTTCCCTCCCATACATAACTCTAAATCTCCAACAAAAATCCCCTTTGTCATTTCTTATCGATACAGGATCCAATAACTCCTTCATTGACCCAGAATCCGCTAACCAACTAGAGTGCACAATCCTACCAATATCCACCTCAATTACAACAGCACTAAATAGTTTCAAAATAGAGGAAAAGGCAATATTCCCAATGCCACCCGAGTTCAAAACCGAAGGTCAAATTACCCTACTTAAATTCAAATTTCATTCGTATTTCAATGGTCTCATAGGAATGGACCTATTATCATACCTAGAAGCAAAAATAGACCTAGTAAACTTACGACTAGTAACTTCAAAGTCTACACTCCCAATATTCTTGTACACTAACCAAGCTTCGAATATTTTTAACATTCCTGCCTACAGTAAAGTTATCTTACCACTACCAGTAAAGACTAAGCATGGGGAATTCTATTGTTGTACCACACAACTAAACAACGAGTTATCGCTGTCAGAGGGACTATATAAATCAAACAATAATATTGCCAATGTTGAAATCTCTAACCAATCCGACTCAGATAAACTACTATACCTAGAATACCCCCTAGAAACCACCCCTTACAATAAAAATGACCATATTTAGCTCTTTAACATATCAGCCACACCCCTTGATAACGCTACACCCCAATTACAAATCTTAACAGAACACCTTAACCCAGAAGAAAAACTAGCCTTAACAACTCTATGCAAACAATTTCGTGACATATTCTACAACCCAGAAACACCATTAACTTTTACCAACAAAATCACACACTCCATCCCCACCATAGACAACACTCCAATCCACGCAAAATCCTACAGATACCCTTTTGTCCATAAAACAGAAGTCAAAAAACAAATCGAATCCATGTTAGACCAACAAATTATTAGATCTAGCCACTCCCCTTGGAGCGCCCCGGTGTGGGTGGTTCCAAAAAAGCTCGACGGAACAGGGAACAGGAAATGGCGACTTGTAATAGACTACCGCAAACTCAACGACAAAACCATTTCGGACAGATACCCCATCCCAAACATAAATGATATATTAGATAACATTAGCGGTTTTCATCAAATCGAGATGAAACAAGAAGATATTGCCAAAACAGCCTTTACAGTCGAAGGGGGTCACTATGAATTCATACGAATGCCCTTCGGCTTAAAAAACGCACCGGCTACCTTTCAACGGGTTATGGACAGCGTTCTTGGCGACCTTAACGGCACCATTTGCCTAGTTTATCTTGACGATATCATAATCTTCTCGCCTTCCCTACAAAAACACTTATTGGACATAAAAATGGTATTCGAAAAACTTAGAGCAGCAAACTTCAAACTACAACCTTCAAAATCAGAATTCCTAAGAAAAGAGATCGAATTCTTAGGCCACATAGTCACACAAGACGGGATAAAACCAAACCCGAATAAGATTAGTGCAATCCAAAAATTCCCTTGCCCCACCAACAGAAGAGCCATCAAATCTTTCCTCGGTCTACTGGGATATTATAGGAAGTTTATAAGGGACTTCGCACGAATAACAAAACCCATGACTAAACAGTTGAAAGGCAAAAGACAAGTTACTACAGACAAAGACTTCGTAGACGCATTCGAACAGTGCAAAACCCTTCTTTCCAACGATCCAATCCTCATACACCCAGATTTCGAAAAACCATTCATTCTTACTACGGATGCTAGTAACTTCGCGTTAGGAGCCGTACTATCTCAAGGTTCCCTACAAAACGATAGACCTGTATGCTTCGCCAGCAGGACCCTCTCCGACACCGAAGTTAACTATTCAACCATAGAAAAAGAAATGCTGGCCATAATATGGGCAGTAAAGTACTTCAGGCCATATATTTACGGCGTAAAATTTACTATTGTTACCGATCACAAGCCACTAATATGGCTTATGAACTTTAAAGAACCGAACTCTAAAATAATCCGTTGGAGACTCCAACTCATGGAATACAATTTCGAAATAATTCACAAAAAAGGTTCACAAAATGTAATCGCAGACGCCTTAAGTAGAGCGGACCCAAATTTAAATCACAACGAAACACTAACGGTTGAGCCTTGCCCCACTTCTGAAAAACCTATTAACGAATTTAACACACAACTCATACTAGAAATAGATACAAACACGTCTTGCCAAACTACAACACCATTTAAACAAAAGCTTAGGAAAAAATATTCACAACCCTCTTTCGACTTCGACAATATCGCTAAAATCTTGAAAGGAACCCTAAAACCTAACAGGATTTGCGCATTCTTGGCAGACGATAATAATTCCGCATTAATAGTAAAAGCTTTCTTAACGTATTTTGCACACAAAAAACACTTTAAAATTATCAGGTGCAAATCACTTCTCCACGAAATCGTAGGAACCCCCGAACAAAATAAATTCATTCACGAATATCACATTAATAGCAATCATAGAGGCATAGATGAAACATTCCTCCACCTCAAACGAGAAACCTACTTCCCTAATATGAAAAGCAAAATCTCTGAATTAATTAGAAATTGTGAAACCTGTCTAAAGTTTAAGTATGATAGGCAACCGCAAAACATTTTATTTGAAACCCCAGAAACCCCAACGAAACCCCTCGACATAATACACATAGACGTCTACACTATTAACAATAATTTTAACCTGACAATCATAGACAAGTTCTCCAAATTCGCAGCCGTTTACCCCATTCCAAATAGAAACGGTATCAATTGCATCAAAGCTATAAAAAACTTTTTCAGTCAATTTGGACTACCCAAAAAGTTAATACACGACCAAGGAGTAGAATTTTGCAACGACATATTTCGAAAGTTCTGCTCTCAATATAATATAATTCTCCATGTCACGTCATTCCAGCAGTCCTCAAGTAACTCCCCAGTAGAACGCCTACACTCCTCTTTGACAGAGATTTACAGAATAATACTAGACACACGAAAAAAACACAAACTACCTACAGACCACGAGGAAATAATGTCAGAAACCGTAATAACTTATAATAACGCAATCCACTCCGCCACTAACCACACCCCTTTTGAACTTTTTAATGGTAGGACCCATTTATTTGATAAAACAATAATACCCAATAATGAGCATGACTATTTAAATAAACTAAATACGTTCCAAGACAAACTATACTCCGAAATAAAAGAAAAATTGTCCACAAACGCCCAGCAAAGGACAGAAAAGCTAAACACAAACAGAGTAGAACCAACAACAATACAACCTAACAGCACAATTTTCAGAAAGGAGAACAGGAGAAATAAATTAACACCTCGGTTTTCCTTACACAGAACAGCAAAAGACAAAGGAAAAACCCTAGTAACTACAAAAAACCAAAAAATCCACAAATCAAAAATTAGGAAAGTATTCAAACCTCCAAATGACTTAAGCCTTTCCACCTGCATTCCAGATCCTTCCATGGGGCATACCAATCTATCTCCATCCACAACTTCAATAACACCAACCTCTTAGCAAAAGTGCCGCTAGGGAAAACACTCGTGATAGGAAACTATAAAAAAATTAGCCACATAATTGATCTGTCCGAATACACCAACTGTATCGAAAAATTATATCACACTATCGATACCCTAAGACACGATGAAACACTCACCGACTCTATATTAATACTAAATGCTAAGCTCGCCCAAACTCAAAGTAAAATAGACGCACTAACACCCTTTTCACGCCACAAAAGAGGTCTTATTAACGGGTTAGGTAGTTTAGTCAAAGTCGTCACTGGCAACATGGATGCCAATGATGCAAAGAATATAGAAACGGAAATTAACCACCTAAAAAGCCAATCCACCACCATCTCAAATAACTTCAAAATACAGAACTCATTTAACGATGAAGTTCAACTACGGTTCGAAAACTTAACAAGACACATTAACAACGAACAGAATTTAATTAAAAACTTCTTCGAAAACATTCAAAATACAATTTACAAAAAAATATATAACAATGAAGAAGAAATAAAGAAACTACAGTACATAAATAGGCTTAATTATAATATAGATTTATTACTTAGCCATTTAAACGACATTATCGAAAGTACACTGCTTGCCAAAATTAATGTTATCCCAAAACTCATCTTAGATAAGACAGAAATAACCAAAATCAAAAAAATTTTCGAAACCCAAAACTATACAATAAAATCCGAACAGCACATTTATAACCTGTTAAAAATGAACACAGTCAATTACCAAGACAAAATAATTTTCAATATCAAAATCCCTATTTTTATTAATTCTAACTATGAAATGGCAAGATTAATTCCTCTTCCAATTAACTCCACACAATTTGTAATAGCACCTAAGTACTTAATATATAATAACAAAAGTAATAGTATGTTTTCAACTATGTATAAATGCCCTGTAATCGAAGAACAATTCATCTGCGAAATCGATTCCATCAATAATCTTAAAAATAATACTTGCCTGGGACACCTTACCCAGAATAAAACCAGCTACTGCGACATAAAGGAAACGGGACTCACGACTGATGTCTTCGAACCGGAAAAAGGCTTCATATTTATATTTAACGGGTACAACCTCCCAATCATCTCCTCCAACCAAACCATAACGAACATCAACGGATCGGCCATAATTAAATATAATAATTGCACATTACGAATCAACGAAATTAACTACGACAACACAGTGGTATCAACAGAAGAGCATCCCGACTTCTTCCTACCACCAATGCGGAAACTAATAAAAAATGCCACTGTCAACGTACTTACCTTAGAAAGACTTCACCTGGATACGATCACAACATCCAACAAACTACTGGTCGTCACCGCAGGAAACGCTCGACACTCGACAACCCTGTACATCCTCTTCACCATATCCCTAATCGCCGTAATACTCACCTGGACACTTCGTAGGGACACCCACATCTTCCATACCGGGTCCGAACACATCCTTCCAATCGTCGCTCCACCAATTCCTCCGTTATGGCCGTCGCTCCAAACTGGGGGGGAGGAGTTACCGATCCATCGGTACTATACACCACCCCTCCCCCTAAACCACCTCGCCTACACAAATAGAAGACATCGAACCGGGAAGCTTTGCGATACAAAGTTGCAACATAAACATCAACGGCGAGTCAGCTGCCGGCATCCGCCCAGAGAGCTGACACCACATTCTTTTCGCTCAGACAGGGCAACGCATACGATTCCATATACATACTTATAAACATACTTATACTTTCTGCTGTGTCAGATACTTTATTTCTAAGAACCTTAACATTGGAACACTTACATACATATTCACTGTTAGCTTATTTAAGACGAAAGGAAAATGCGACAGTCAGTCGATGTTGAGCACCAAGAACTTGTGGACATATCCATGTTAAAATCTCGAAATAAATCACTGATTCTCGCAACAAATTACTGATCGTATTCCTCCTCACAAACCCCCCCCCCTGTCTTCCGCATTACAATACCTCACGAAGCTCCCCGGAGGTAACTCGCGCATGTCGCGGGAGTTACCACACCCCCTAAACCCCCACGCCTACACCACTGGGAACATCGACACCCATGGGCCCTCCGGTACAACGAATCGGGAAACAAACAAGTGTGTCAACATTGTATTACATTGTATCGATCAGCATTGTACCAACATCCGGCCAAATGCTGACACCAACAGCAGCAAGACCAGACGACAGGAACGCTGACACAACATCAACCAGCGGCAGAACAATCTAGCATAACTCTTATACATAAGCCCCATGTACTAAGATTTTAGGTTTCATGAACAGAACGAAAGAAATATAAAGTCACTCTGGAAAGTCAGAACGAAAGAAATATAAAGTCACTCTGGATACTGAACTCAAAGCGTAAACTCGTCTTTATTAAAAAGGTCAAATTTTATACAAGTGCCCAAAACTTACAAAAGTAATACACCAACAAACACCCAACATCTTTACTCCTGCGGACTAAATCCTATTAACTCACCTCCCTTCATTCGGCCCCAAGGATAACTTTGGCGCTCTCGCGCTTACATTTATTAAATCACCCTTCTGGACCTGGCCAGCCGACAGTTTGTTGCTAGAACGTTCGAGAGTGAACCTTTAAGTCAGCACGTGGAACCATAACCTAGTCCGAGGTCAACGCTTACCCAGTACAATAAAAGTCATAAGAAGCTGCCTCGCGATTTGAGATTGCCACCTGAAAACGTTCGGAGAGCCGTTCTGTTGCCTCGGACGAGTTTGTGGGCGCGTTTAGCGCGAAGCCACAGTGACTGGGCGCGTTCAGCACATTTCACGGCCAGTAACTCTTTTGTTGGAAGAGAAAAGCACCTCTGCCTAGGCAACACAGCCTGAACCACCGCATAGTGAAACTCGTCGCCAGGGACTAGCCGATACTAGCCAAGATGTAGGATATCCACCAAATCCGAACCGCCTCGCACAGCCGCTGAAAAGCCGCATTTACCTTTTTTCTATAAGCAAGCCCGCTGTAGCGCGCACCAGCCACGTGCAGCTCATGTTTAAGGAAGGTCGTCTCCCAGAAGTACATCGTTATTGAAGAGAGGTCCGCAGAAGCTCGTCAGCCGATCCGAAGCACGTGTGTTGCAAGCCATGTAATTTAGAAGAAAATACGGATGCTGCAAGAACAGGCAATCATTAACGACCGCCATTATTTAAAGCCATTGATAGAAAAGTCGTTTGCATTTATTTAGTCAGACCCTTTCTCTTATACTAGTTATTTTCTTTTTCATATAGTTGTAAAACAGAATGCGATCTGTATACCGCCAGAGTGTATCCCACTTAATAATGAATTAACTGCATATTTACTTTGACAACTTTTTACACACCACCTGCATCTTCCATGGATCTGTACGTAAGTGATTAAGCCGCAATAACGGCAAACGTATGTGCATATATTTTTATATTCAAATTAAAGTGGGATTTGTAAAACCAGCGTATAAGAAAGCATGTAGGTTAATCTAACGTAAGAGTGAAATATCTTTATTTTGATTTGGTTAACTTGTAAATTGAGAATAAACGCCCATGAAGGGAACCGATTTGAATTAATTTGTATTATAAATAGTTGTTATTATGAATAGATAAATCAACAAAATCTGGGTCTGTTGCCAGTACCGTGATGCGAATGTCAATATCCTATGAAACGAATTGAAATGTAATAAAAGAATTGTAAAGGGGTAAAAAATGAATATACAAGCGTTATCAAGGTTGGAAGGGTATAGAATGGGGGCAACTTACACCTAAGCCACCCTATATTGCTGGTATCCGCCTCTCTAATAGACTACTTTTTAGGCTCCGTCTGTTAATGTCCGATTACTACACCTTTTGAAGCATTCAGAGAACAGTGCACTTAAAACTTTTCGTTGTACAACGGTTGTAACATATAGATGAGGAGGAAGACCCACGCCATATCCGACGAGCTTTGTATCGAGCAAATGCAAGAAGTGCACGAGCACCGATCCGTCTATACACTAGAGAACACCTACCTCCGGGCTACTACACACCTTCTGCGAAAGATCACGACGCAAAACCTCTGCCCGATCGCTCCATGCGTGTAACACGTCCCAATGCCATGCTCTACCCAGCCACCTGAGGCCTGTAGATGTCGGCATCGTTATCATTAACGAGGCAACAGCCCGCATCAGCACGGACGGCGGCCAGAGGTGCTCGTCAAAGGAACGCATCTGGTAACCTTTGAACGATCAGCTACCATTAACCTAACGGAGTTCGTGAATTTTCGAAAAACCACCCTGCACCTATAATTAATTATAATCAAGACATTACCCGTGTCCAGAGGTAGAAAAACAACAAAGTTACTCGCAAATGACATAATTAGACCCTCACGTCCTCCATACAACCCCAATATCGATTGTCAAAAAAAAAAAATGGACAGAGAAAACACAGAATGGTAATCGAATATAGGAAATTGAACACGCTTACCATTCCAGACAGATACCCCATACCGGACATTAACAACGTACTTGCACAACTAGGACAGAACACGTTTTTTCCCGTCATTGACCTCAAATGCGGCGTTCACCAAATTTTACTAAGGAAATCTGATATCAAATAATCGGCATTCTCAGTTAACCAGGGAAAATACGAGTTTACCAGACTACTATTTTACCTATTTGTTCCTTTTCAGGGGTTAGGATTTTCAGGGGTTCAGCGTCGCTTCATCAAAGATTATACGAAACCCGCAAAGCCCCAAAATACCTCAAGCAGAACGCTAACCTCGACGAAAACGCTAGGCAAGCATTCAATAGGCTTAAACAAACTCTCGCTTTTGAAGAAGTCATTATCCAGATTATAGTAAGGAATACCCATTGACCACCGATGCTTCAGATTTCTAGAACCTTAAGTAAGGCAGAAGAAAGTTACGCACCGAACAAAAAAGAAATGCTGGTCATACTTTGGTCAATACAAACTTTTCGAAATTTTGTTGTATGGTCCATCCAAAATAAAGAGATTCACAGATGTCGAGTCTCTCACACACCCAACTAGTCCAAAAAGCCGTAACGACCAAAAAAAAAGATGGAAAGCAGTTGTAGAAGAATACACCCACAAACTTTTGCACAAACCTGGCAAGGCAAACGTGGTTGCCGATGCATTGAGTAGACCTCCCTTGCAAACGCATAAAGAACTAAATGCAATGACAGAAACCGTGCACAGTAGTTTTAGCTCTCCCGAAAAAGTAATACCTATGGCAGAAAAACCAATAAATGTTTTTTAAAAATCAAATACTGCTATCTTTGGGAGAAACATCCTACAAATTTGAAATTGTTATTCCCACAAATTACATAACCAATATTCAATTCAGAAAATTTTCTAAAAATTCTAAAAGAAAGGCTTATCCGTCCGTTATAAATGGAATCTATACCGAGGAGAAAACCTCAGGGAAATTTCAAGAAATTTATTCACTTTTTAATAATTACAAAACCAAATTCTCTAATAATATAGTTACAGGCCTGACAGACGAAAACTACCAAAAAAACGAAATTATATCGGTTCTAAATTATTATCGCGTTCTAATGTCGGTCACATGCTTGGCAAATGTGAGTCTGCGATCCAGAAGCACTCCAAGGTATTTTGCTGCGATCGGCTGTGGTACAGGGGCTGCCTCGATGTAGACGGGCGGTGGCGTTCTCCGCTTTAAAGTATAGCAGACGTTGTTGGATTTACTGCTATTGATGCCAATGTTCCAACGTCTTGCCCATTCCGAGAACCGATCTGCAAAGTCCTGTATACCATCAGCTGCGTCGTGCTCGCATCGGGACCTGTAGGTGACGCACACGTCATCGGCAAATGTGGCCAACATTGATTTCCCGTAAAGGCTTACATCCGGCTGCGGCATGTCGTGGCTATATAGGCAGTAGAGCAGGGGCTGAGGACAATACCTTGTGGAACACCAGCTGCCACATTGTGCTCGGTGGAAATTGCTGAATGAAAGCGCACAGCGAACCTCCTTCCTTCCAGGTACGATTTTAGCAACCCATAATATGGAGCAGGCAGGGTCTGCTTGATTTTTAGCTGAAGTCCAATGTGCCACAAACGCTTCTCGAATGTCCAAGAAGAGGCTGTTGCAATATTCCTTGCTGTCGTAGGCAGTCAGAATTTGCTCGACGACCCGATGGAGCTGCTCGACAGTACAGTGGCCAGCACGAAAACCGAACTGAGCACCCCCCAGGGGGTAATCCCCTGGGCTTCCATAATCCTTACAATCCGGACAGCAATCAGTCTCTCAATAACCTTCGAAATTGAAGGGAGGAGACTGATCGGCCGGTAGGAGGCGGGCTCCCTTTCCGGCTTGCCAGGTTTGTGGATCATGGAGATTATCCCAAGCTTCCACTGATAAGGGAAGTATTGCAACCTCACAATAGCGTTGAAAACCAACGTTATGTAGAGGATCGCTTGACTGGGCAGGGCCTTCAATGTGGCGTTGCAGATGACGTCATGTCCTGGTGCTTTGTTGCTACTCTGGCGCACAATGACTTCGGCTACCTCGCAGGGTTCAAACGGCGTGATTGGCAGATCCATTTGAAGCGCTTGGTTCAACCGCTCCTGAGTTTCTTCAACCTGTTGCAGGCTGGCAAGCTTGAATGGTTGAAATCGCTCAGCGAGGTGCGCAGCGAATACCTCCGCTTGTCCCAAGTCGGTCCGACACCATGTCCCGTTGCTATCGACTAAAGGCGCCTTCCTCGTGCAACGCCTTCCACAGCGAATGCGTCGCTTCGCTTTCGACTCCAGTATTGGCAAGCCTTTCGTCGAACCATGCGGATTTGTGCCGCACCAACGCGCATCGGAGCCTACTCAGCGCTCGATTCCATTCCGTCTTGTCCAACGGGTGACGGGACCTCATCCATCTAGTGCGTAAGCGCCTCTTCTCAGCTATGAGCAGCAGGATCTCCCTGGTTATTGGGATTCGATCTGCTGCGGGCTGCCGAGATATGCTGCGAGTTGCCAATCTAGCTGCTGACTTGATATTGTTGGTGAGCAGTTCAATAGCGTCATCAACATCCTGACCAGAGTTTATGGTAGTGTTGAGGGGCAGTGTGGATTCCAGTTGCGATTGGAATACCTCCAGGTTAGTACGCCTAGTGATAAGCCGCTCCATCTTAGGGTAGCATATTGCCCCCGCATCCAGCGTAATTACCAGAGGCAGGTGTTCGGAGCTAAGCTCAACAACCGCACTTATGTTAGCGTGGATGCCCAGCACACCCTTTGTCAGTGCAAAATCAATGAGCGGGAGTCCTCTTAGTTCTGTCAATCGTGGCCCAGGTGATGTCGATAGTTGCAATATCCAGTTATGTATCAATTTCCAATTGTTTTCTTTAATTATACAGCACTTTATTTCGTTTGTGTTATTTTTATTTTAAGTATATAAAATGTGTCTGGACAATACACGTCCGTTCGTTAGCAATAATGAATAAAAAGTCAGATGAGTGCTGAAATATGTCTTTGTCTTATATATACATATATCTTAGCTAGCACAATTTGTTTACGTTATAATTTTGCAGCCGGCCAACTGTCCAATGCTTTGACATTGTCCTATTCTTGTTGATGTAGCTTCTAAGCGGATGTGTCTGCAGTTGCGACATTCGCTTATTAGCTACAATGTTTCCCGGTTCAATAACATTGTTAGTGAACTTGGAACTATCGAGGGGGTTTCGGTGGGGAGTGTAGGAGTGGTACAGATAGGTCGGTAACTCGCGCCTCTTAGCCTTTCCAGTAGACTGCCACTCACCACTATATACTTGAATATCAAGTGTTTGTTATGAAATGGGGCCGCTCGCAAATAAATTGCCGCCGCGGTTTTTGTTTACTGTTTTATATTGGTGTTTAGCCACGACATTTTAACACTCGCGAATCAGCGAAAAGCTATACCGCTGCGGTGGGTAGTCGTTTTTCATTACTCGGAATCACTAAAACTTGTATGCGCCCGTGGAAGATGTTGTTCGCATATTGTCGCGCATCTCCACCGCAGCGGGTAGTTGTTTTATTATTTTATATTGCACATTCGAATCTTTAATCTTTTTTAGTTCTTGTTTCGTTTTTCATTTCACTTTTTTTTTCCCTGGTTTTTCTTTTGTTTCTGGTTCAATGTTAAAGCCGACTGCCGACTGTTCGAGCGCCAGTTAACGCCAGTGTCTTTACTGGCGGTCATCGTTAAACGTATACATTTACCTGTATCAGGTTTTCATGTTACTCTCGTCCGTTGACAATAGGAGGACGCAAGTTGCTATCCCCAATGCAGGAGAACCTAAGATGTTGATCCCTTCACAAGGAGAACACAAGTTGGTTGGTTGATTGCTATAATTTGATGTATTAAGTTTTTTATTAGGGTTGGACTTCTGCCTATCGTCGTCGCCAAATCGGTTCTGCCTCCATCGAGTAACCAACCCACCTGGGTAACCGCCGGTGCTGGCGTAAAAGTGCTTACGCTGCACACGCGCTTATGCCGGCCGTCGGAGCGCTTTCGCAAGAGCGCTCGCATTGCATTTCTGCGTGAGAACGTTTACGTCGCTCAAACTCGCCGTCGCTGTGCCCGAGCTATCGGTGACGGCACAAGCATGCCTTCACCTCCTCCGAAACCCCCACGGGCAGCGACCTACTTATGAGACACTCAACCCGGACACACACCGCAGCGAAGTCATCAACCCACACTGGATCAGCAGAGTCAGGATTCCCAAGAATCCAACCGAAGCACTGGAAGGGGCATCCGGGTGAAAAGTGCCGACGCAAGGGGTTTCGCAGAACAAAAGAATTGTTCGCTAGGCTAAGAGGAAAATTATTCTGAAAATAAAATTTATTCTGTCACTGAACTTCGAGCGACTCACTTCAATACCAAAAATCCTCCTTGGCTTTAATATAAAAACAGAACAGATCCTCGACCACGACTTAACTGGCGGAGCCGAAAAAGGAACCTAAAGGAGATCCAGAGCATCCAAAAGAAGGAAGATATGAAGATCACCGGGATATTATTAAATATTACTCTGTAATGCAGGTAAGAAGCCGGCCAAGTGACTTTAATAAGTGATTGCAAATGTAAAATAAAAAAGAAGCGAAATTAAAAATAATGCAGTGCACCCAAAATAATTGTAAATTCAGTGCGCTTAAAAGAAAAAGAACCGACTCCAAGCATACATAAATACCTTTATACACAAGAACAAATATGCAAAATCAGCTAATTAAGGTGTGCGGAAGCAAAATAAACGGCATTAACAATTGTGCATTACACACGCAAATCTAAAGGCATATTAACAAATATATATTAAAACGACCATCAATCGCTGATGACTGTAATGCATCGAGCATTAAAAAATGTGAACACTAAATATGCAATGAAACAAATATACTATTAAACCCCAAAAATTCACAATTTAAATTTCGTACTACCGAGCTAAACATATTTTTAGCAACGATCAATATGTGCCGTAATAAAAAAAAAATCATTTTGCATATTACAAAAAAAAAAAATTTATGGAAACATATTTTTAGCAACAATCAATCGCTGATTGCCGCTACATAATGCATCGCGCATTAAAATATGTAAACGCCTAATATGTGCCGCAATAAAAAATAAATAATTTCCCATATTACACAAAGAAAAACTATACAGACATATTTAGGCGGCAATCAATAATAATTAATATCCGCTCATGCATCGCGCATAAATATGTGAATATAGCCACACTGAAAAAAAAAGGGAAAGCATAACAAAACCTATGTGCCACAACTTAACAAATGCTAGTGCTCCGCCACCTAAATTAATGCATGTGTGAATAAAGGCGCGGCCGATAATTTCTTTCTGTGCGCCGGGCAAGAAAGGGGAAACCGGCACCGACAGCAGTTCGTAGGGAGCCCCCCTCCAGGCCTCGGCAACCGCACCTGATAGTCGACCACTTGAGTTGTTTATGTGGGCATGCACGCCGCAGCGTCCGGCCGCTACATTGTAGACGGTGTCGCATAACAACATAAACTGTACTCAGTAAAATCGACAAAACGATCGCCGCGGAGTCGGATGCTTTTGCGCATCGGATGCTAAAATAAAACAAGAGAGAACGCTATAGTCGAGTTCCCCGACTATCTGATTCCTGTTACTTAGCTAGTGGATGTGCGAAGAAGAAATTTCAACACTGACAGTTTTTGGCGGTTTGTGGGCGTTAGAGTGGGCGTGGCAAAAAGTTTTTTAGCAAATCGATAGAAATTTACAAGACTAATACAAAAATGAAAAAATATCAAAACATTGTTCAAAAGTGTGGGCGTGGCAGTTTTGGGCGGTTTGTGGGCGTTAGAGTGGGCGTGGCAACATGAATCGACAAACTTGCGCTGTTTCTGTCTCTGGAGTCTGTATGCTTAATCTAAACTTTCTAGCTTTTGTAGTTCCTGAGATCTCAGCGTTCATACGGACGGACAGACGGACATGGCCAGATCGACTCGGCTATTGATCCTGATCAAGAATATATATACTTTATATGGTCGGAAACGCTTCCTTCTGCCTGTTACATACTTTTCAACGAATCTAGTATACCCTTTTACTCTACGAGTAACGGGTATAAATATACAAATAATCAAATTTTACGACTGCACTGCACAATGTATCAAGAAAAAACTTAAAAAATAAAGAAAAGAAGAAAAACTGCACTGAAACCACTTGGCCGGGGGCTTTGGGAATTTAATTCTCCATTAATAGACATACACTAACCATATCAAATTACAGATCCCAACGTATTCGTTAGGATCGACAACGCACCCCACTATCTATAAGTACAAGCAAACAAGATACACGTAATTAAGAAAAATACCCAAAAGAATTTAAGAAAAGGGAAATAGAAAAGAATACGCTACATCCCTAAACTATATATTATCCTTATTATTTTTTAGCATATTCATACATTCATTATACACACATTTTTACAATTTTATATACCTTATATATATATTTTTTGCGAATTTAAAAAAAAAATTTTTATTATACCCATATTACCCAAATATTCCTATATACATTTTACAAGAATACATCAACCCCTATACCAATACATATATACGTCATTCTATCAGACAGTCCACACCTTTACATCTCAAACTTCTTAGTACCCTTGCAAATGTCCAGAAAAACAATCGTGGATAAGACAAAGTCTAGGCTAGGCCTTAGAAGTACCAGCAGTTTACCGGAGATGAGGGAGGAAGAAATCATAGTTATGGATTCCGGAAACGGGTCAGGGGGATCGAGGACGACTAGTCCGGCACCCCGTGTAATAAACATGGCCAACGCTAGCGCACTACTAAACACCTCAATGAATACATCGATTAATATGACACTGAATCCCCAAGACATACTAGCCTTTGTAAAACAACTGCCGACCTTTGAGGGTGCACCAGGGATCCTACAAAAATTCATAGTGAGCGTGAAGAAAGTGATCATGCTCATTAGGGGCACTGATCAGACTCCGTATGGGCAGCTACTGCTACGCACACTTAGGAACAAGGTGATAGGCAAGGCGGACGAGGCCCTGAATATGCTGGACACAAAATTGGAATGGGACAGCATCAGGGATAACCTGAAACGCATGTACGCATGCAAGAAATCGGAGCCTATTTCAATCTCCGAAATACAGAATCAGCCGGACGGTCTTCCCTTCGGGAAATTGTTTCATGAAATTAATAGATTGAGAAGCGAGCTGCTGACACTGGCCACCGATTCCGAACAAGGGGGCTGTGCAGCATCGAGGAGAGCTCTTTACAACGGCATTTGCCTAAATGCCTTCCTAGTAGGCATCCGCGACCCGCTCAGGACGGTCATCCGGGCTAGGAACCCGTCGACCATAGAACAAGCCCACGAATGGTGCCAGGCAGAGCAAAGCTTCATGTACCAAAGACAGAATAGGCCCAGAAATTATTACAATAACAATTTCGACCACAACAGGGAACCCCCAAACAGACCAGGGGGACGCTTAGACGATACCGCAACTATCCCCAAAACAACTACAGGACGGATAACCGGCAAGGGGAATTCCGCAACAACGACAATAGGGGCTGGAATAACAATTTCAGGGCAGGACCACCGGCCCCGAGACAAGATAACCCAGACCGACGCAACGGACCCCCTCCAAGGGCTCCAACCAATTTTAACAATATCGACGACAATGTAAATTTTCAACCAGGGGCCTCGACCGACAATTCGGCTACCTAAATAACATGACGCATGGCTCGACTCTACTGTAGTGTATCTACCCTCAATATGTAGAGTAGAGTTAATATGTAAGTAAAGTATATACATTGTGACACTTTGTCACATAAATGATAATAAGCACAAATAATATCAAAAGACCACCAACACCTACATACACACTCCAGCTCTTGAAATACGATCTAACGCTTATACATAAGCCGATCGCGGAGCGTGAGAATGCTGAGCATGCACTTTGCAGCTCAAGTGGTCAAGCTATACACAAGCTATGTATGCCCTCTGCATACACATGTATATGTATACAATATAACAAACACATAGTCTTAAGCACACCATGTACGGGTAGCTGTACCCAAGAACAGCAATATGAATTCATTCAAATAAAGCGATTCAAACAGAGCAGATGCTATGAGCTCTGTCAACCAAATCTAACTTACCAAATCTAAATTACAACTAAAAGTTATTACAATACCTATTTCAACAACTAAATATTACATGGCGACCGTGACTCGGTCTCGAGTCTGTCTCTGTGTGTGTGGATAAAAATTGTGAATTAATACACAAAAACAAATGTGAATAAAACAAATAACACACAGACATAAGCGGCAATTGATGGCAGACGAGCCACAATTGACCGAGGCGCAACCCGAGGTAGAAAGGGACCGGCCAACACTAATGGAAGCGCTGGAACTAAACCCCACCGATGGACCACGCCCACTCACAATAGCTGAGTACCGGGCACGTCAAGAGAAGCGCCAACCAAGGAAACACAAACGCTCTGGACGTAGAGTAAAATTATTACAACAGCGCCGACTGGTCAAGGAAATGACCCAGTTGGCCAAGGAGGAATCAGCCCGGCAACGCTACAAAGAGCGTTTGGAAATCATAGAAAAGGAACTTCGCCAAAGTGCGAAGACACGCAAACGGGCTGCTTAAATGCAAATGCCCCAATTTGCCATAGATTTAAACTAAACCCAAGCCGAGGCGGGAAACCGCTGCTTGAAAAAAACTAACAACAAAACTGTCAGGCTATATACTAACAAATGAGGTTGGAGATTTTTTTTTAAATTCTAATGAAATGTAAACTTTGACTTGTGAGCCAACCACATTAAAACTATCAAATTTCCATATCTCTGGCACTTGTATATATTTAATACAAGTTGCAAATATTTAAAGTAAATTCATTAAATTTCAATATTCACTATAAAAACTTTTCAAACTTTATTTCCAATAAATTGAGAGATTAAACAGATTTCATTTTTTCTTTATTGCAAATTAATATTTCCAAAATGGGTTCTACTGAATCAAAAGTAGATCACCCAACAGCCAATGTAATTAATGAAGTAAAAATAATTGATCACAAAGATGAACTACAAAATATATCCATCTTGTTATTGATTATGACTGTCATATCAATTTTGAGTTTGACCCTTAAGATTTATCAGGAACATAATAAACGACTTAAGAAAAGATATCAGAGCCGTGCAGATGGCCTAGACAAGATATAAACTGTACTTACGAAATAAAACAATATAGATATGACTACAGAATATAAACAACAGTATAGAATACCATTTTTATCAAGGAAAATCACAATATGTAGACATCCTTCTTGTCAAATACATTTATATGATTCAGAATTCCACTTTAGTAGACAAAATTGTTGCGACTATAAAACACCAAATGAGTGATTCACAGTGGGTACACCTAAAATGGCCCAAAATAGCAGCATCAATAAACCATAATAAAGCAGTATTTGACAAATCATATAAATGTGTAAACAAAGAAGTAGCTATTAAAGTAGAGACTCTAGAAATACACATAAAGATAATAATAAAAGAATACAATAACATATGTAGAATAGTCACATCTATAGAAGATAGATTAACAGAAACACATAAGAAACATTGTCATAAAATACTAAGATCTCTCAATAAAAGATTGATCAATATTAGCATCAGACATAATCTAGATATTCAAATACCTGAAGATTTGCATTCATTGATTAATATAGATGAAAACCAATTACAAAATCTCGAGGAGTCTAAAGGTAATATCGACATTGAAATCGAAAGCGATATTGAGTCGTTACCAGAAGACATTGAAATAAAAAACAACGAAACCAAAATGCCAGACCAAATTGAGAAAGATAGAGAATATGTTCGACAATTGTCGACAACAATACCAGAATTCAATGGCAAAAAGTCATCATTGACACGCTTTATAACAGCGTTAAGAATAACAGATAGAACAAAGGGAACTCAGGAAGATCTAGCAGTAGAGATAATAAAATCAAAAATAATAGGACCAATTTTATACAAAGTAACAAATGAAACAACCATCAGAGGCATCATTGACATACTAAATAGTAATGTAAAAGGTGAATCAGCTGAAGTTGTAAAAGCAAAGTTACTAAATATTAAACAGAAAGGGAAGACAGCTTCCCAATACACCACTGAAATTGACAATTTGCGTAAGCAATTAGAAACAATATATATTGACTTAGGCCTTTCAGCCGAAATGGCGGATAACTTCGCAACTAAAGAGTCAATACAAGCAATGACCAAAAATTGTGAATACGAAAAGCTACGAATAATACTCGAAGCTGGTAATTACAATACATTCAGTGATGCAGCAGGAAAATACATACACTGCTCCACTGAAATGACAGGCAGTCCCAGTAGCGTCCTATATTTCAACAATGGACAACAAAACTACAGGGGAAATAACAACTATCGCGGCCATTACCGAGGCCGAGGCCGAGGTTACCGCGGTGGTTACAATACCAATTACAACAACAGAGGTAACTTCAGAGGAAATTACAGAGGAAACAACCGAGGAAGGAATAATTCCAACCGAGGTAATAGACAAAATCAAAATAACAACAACAATAACAATGTCCGAGCAATCGAAACTGCTAGTACATCACAAAATGCTACAGCTTCGGAAAACTAAATAAGACGGTTCACACAATCAATCTTAATTTCAACATTTTTATACATGTGCATAATAATAATACGAATACAAAATTAACATTTTTAATAGATACAGGAGCAGATATTTCACTTATCAAAAACAGCTCAGATAATTTCCAAGACATAGACCAAAATACAATAACAAACATTTTTGGAGTTGGAGAAGGTTCAACAACCTCTCTAGGTCTAGTAAACATAGAACTAGCAACAAATAATTACATAATTCCACATAATTTCCACATAGTAAATTCTAATTTCCCAATACCCACCGATGGAATCATCGGAATAGACTTTATAAAGAAATACAATTGCAAATTAGATTTTAATACAGAAGAAGACTGGTTAATTTTGCGACCAGACAATATCACCTGTTCAATAAACGTACCAATAAGACATACAATAGGCAATAACTCAACGTTATTACCAGCCCGATCCGAAGTATTCCGACTAATTAAATTAAATACATCCGATGAACAGATCCTCATTCCTAATGAAGAAATAGACACAGGCATCTTTATTGCAAATACAATAACGACTAGTAAAAACACAGTAATTCGTATAATAAACACAACCAAAAGAAACCAAATAATAAATATTGATAAGATACAATTTGAAAGTCTTAACAAATATGAAATAGTAAAAACAATTGATAACGAAAGAAATGAACATATTTTACAAAAATTAAACAAAAATTTTCCACCATTGTTTAAAAAACAACTAAATAAATTATGCACAAATTACACAGACATATTAATAATTATAGAATACCAGAATCACAGAAAGAAGAAATAAATAGACAAGTTAACAAATTAATTGATGATAAAATAGTAGAACCAGCCGTATCTGAATACAACAGCCCATTGCTACTAGTACCGAAGAAATCATTACCAGGTTCCGCAACAAAACGATGGCGACTGGTAATCGATTATAGACAAATTAATAAAAAGCTCTTATCAGACAAATTTCCACTTCCAAGAATAGACGATATTCTTGATCAATTAGGACGAGCAAGATACTTCTCGTGCCTAGACTTAATGTCAGGATTCCATCAAATAGAACTAGATGAAAAATCAAGAAACGTAACGTCATTTTCAACGAGCAACGGCTCCTATCGCTTCACGCGATTACCCTATGGTTTAAAAATTGCGCCCAACTCATTCCAAAGAATGATGACAATGGCATTTTCTGGATTAGAACCTTCACAGGCATTCCTGTATATGGATGACTTAATAGTCATCGGTTGTTCCGAAAATCATATGATCAAAAATTTGACTAACGTCTTTGACCTATGTAGGAAAAATAACCTAAAACTACACCCAGACAAATGTTCATTCTTCATGCACGAAGTGACTTTTCTAGGTCATAAGTGTACTGATCGTGGTATTTTGCCAGATGATAAGAAATACGAAGTCATTGACAAATACCCCGTCCCTACGGACGCAGACAGCGCAAGAAGATTCATTGCATTTTGCAATTATTATAGACGTTTCATCAAAAATTTTTCTGGCTACTCTCGTCACATAACAAGGTTATGTAAAAAGAATGTAAAATTCGAGTGGACTTCAGAATGCCAAAATGCATTCACATATCTCAAACAATCATTAATACAACCCACGTTATTACAATATCCAGATTTCAGCAAAGAATTTTGCATAATAACAGATGCAAGTAAACAAGCTTGCGGGGCAGTATTAACACAAACATACGATGAGATACAACTACCAGTAGCATATGCTTCTCGCAGCTTCACTAAGGGAGAAAGTAACAAAAACACTACAGAGCAAGTATTAGCGGCAATACACTGGGCAATTAACTACTTCAGACCATACATATATGGCAAACATTTCGTTGTAAAAACAGATCATAGGCCTTTAACATACCTCTTCTCAATGAGAAATCCTACTTCCAAACTCACTAGAATGAGACTTGATTTAGAAGAATATGAGTTCACAGTAGAATATCTTAAAGGAAAAGATAATCATGTAGCCGATGCGTTATCAAGAATAACCATCGATGAATTAAAAAACATGCAAAAACAAGTCTTGAAAGTCACTACAAGACAACAGAGTAGACAAAACAACTGCGCAGTAAATGAAAAAGAACAAGAAATTTTGCCAAGGCAAATACTTGAAAATGCTTCTAAGCCCAACGTATATGAAGTCATCAATAATGACGATGTACGAAAAATAGTGACCTTGCATATAACTGACACATTATGTTTCTTAAAACATGGTAAGAAAATTATTGCAAGAATTGAGATTAGCGACCTATATACTAATGGAACTCTCGACTTAGGTCAGTTCTTCCACAGGCTTGAAAAAGAAGCCGGTATACTTGGTATCAGCCAACTCAAAATGGCACCGAGCGGAAAGATCTTTGAATTAATTTCAACTGAAACTTTCAAAAATATGGGCAATAAATTTTTAAAACAAATAAGAGTAGCGCTACTCAAGCCGGTGACCACAATATCTGATGATATTGAAAAAGAAGCAATACTGTCTACATTTCACAATGATCCTATTCAAGGAGGTCATACTGGCATTTCAAGAACGCTAGCGAAAATCAAAAGACATTACTATTGGAAAGGGATGACAAATTTCATATCTCAGTACATACGTAAATGTCCAGAATGTCAGAAAGCAAAAACAACAAAGCACATAAAGACCCCTTTAACAACTACAGACACACCAACTAAAGCATTTGACAAAGTCATTATTGACACAGTTGGACCATTACCCAAATCAGACAATGGTCATGAATACATAATTACTTTAATATGTGATCTGTTCAAATACCTTGTTGCTATCCCCATAGCAAACAAAAGTGCTAGTACAGTAGCCAAGGCTATATTCGAATCATTCATTCTCAAATACGGTCCGATGAAGACGTTCATCACCGATATGGGAACAGAATATAGAAACACAATCATGAACGAACTTTGTAAGTATTTGAAAATAAACAATCTTACATCAACAGCTCACCACCATCCAACACTTGGTACGGTAGAGAGAAGCCACAGAACACTAAATGAATATCTACGTTCATACATATCAGTCGATAAAACTGATTGGGACGTATGGCTTAACTATTTCGTATATTGTTTCAATATTACACCATCAATGGCACATAACTATTGGTAGCTGGAATATACGGTAACGACGGTTTTTTAACGGTTTTATGATTATATGATTTTTTATATATACGTATACACGACCCTATAACCAGTTTGTTTGATATTTCTAAATATTTCTCAACTAATAATCCAACCACCAGTTACCTTCCCAGAAAATTGAGGACACAGTAAGGTGCATAGCCTTGAACAGAAATCACCCCCACCCTTGCGATCATCCTTATGACTGCTTGTGCGCGCAGGTACACCCCCTTCCAAGATTGCTTGTGCGCACCCCCTTCCAAGATTGCTTGTGCGCGAAGAAGTGCAATTGTAATTTTGAGAGTTTTTATGAAAAGTCGTATTTTTAATTTCAGAATCGTGAAAAGCATACCATTGGAAAGGGCTTGAAAAATCCTTTCCAATGACACCCAACTCCTTTTTTTTTTTTTTTTTTTAGAGAGGGATCCCCATAGCATATACCGAATCGGCGGTTTTGGCCTGTTTTCGGGTAGTAGTGGGAAGGATGATCGCAAGGGTGGGGGTGAGATTTCTGTTCAAGGCTATGCACCTTACTGTGTCCTCAATTTTCTGGGAAGGTAACTGGTGGTTGGATTATTAGTTGAGAAATATTTAGAAATATTAAACAAACTGGTTATAGGGTCGTGTATACGTATATATAAAAAATCATATAATCATAAAACCGTTAAAAAACCGTCGTTACCGTATATTCCAGCTACTTTCAGCTAAAAGCTATGGAGCCGTTGAGAAGAAAATCTAAACCATCTGAAGTCATAGCGACTTTCAGCTTAAGGCTACCCACGTTTTAAATGTATGCCTTGCAAAATGTTACTTATAAAGTAACAATGACTAGTAGTCACCAATAATTTCATGATCCCTGACTGCGGTCATCCGAAATAATTCCCTACAGAGATATGTATTTCAAATTATCTGTGATCTGTCTCCATTTTCATTATGCTTGGAGACCCCATAAAATCAAATATTTATGACTCTTTGAACCTATTATCGAGAAAGTCAAGCGGCTATTTACCTGCATCCAAACCCATAGCTCGCCCTCCTTTTCTGACTTCCCCATTGCAGTCTGTGCAGTCTGCAGTCTGTGAAGGCTCCTTAAATCGAGAACCAATCAGGTGGATTCTAAGAGTAGACACCCCCTGTAGATGTCAAACTCTCTAATCCTCGTGTATAAAAATGGATACCCTTAAATTGCTCAGGATCAGTTCTTATAATACCTCAGCACTGCATACCAATGGATCTTACTGTAGAATTTGTCGACTCAGTAAATGGAGTAAATGTGTTATTAACTCAAGACTCCGATGTCGAAATAATTGAAGGCTCGAAGGAAGATTATGTGGAGGCTATCGACACAGAGGATTCGGTAGATCGCTTCTTAAGAGGAGTATTTGACCCTTCTATGTCGTCTACCCCCACTACAAAAATTGGAAGTGAATTTGCGTCTCTTGAGTGGAGCGATTTTCCTTTTGGAGCGACAACGCAAGACGTTTTAAATGATCTTATACGAGGCAATGGAGACGATCAAGAAATGCAATGTGCACAGCATTTCGATATGGATATACTGCACACAGATCCTATAATCTATGAGTTTCCTGATGATGATCATATCTTTGATCAGTTCATCGAGCCAAGTCAACCCAACATTTATTTACGAATAATGAAAGATGAAGATGACCATTCATTACTAGACGTTTTATTTGATCTAGGTTTTTAATTTGTCTATATTATACAGAAATTTATTAAATAAAACTATTTTACAAAATTCAATTCTCAAACTTGTTTTATCTTTATTTGATAACTTTCCATTGATTTACGCATACTCTTCAATTCTGCATCGTGCATCAGCAAGAGATGAACATTGTAATTATATCGCAACCAGAATTTTCGTTCATTGGGACAGAAAAAGCAACAATAATAAGACGATTTTGATTTTTGATAGCTGAAGTTATGCACTTTTAAGGTGTGTTTTTTTAAACCGCTCCGTGAAGCAAACGATTTTGTTTCCGAACACAACTCACAATACAACTTTGTCATTCTGAGAGTAAAAATTGAATCTGAGTTTTCGAGAAAAGTGCTGTCTTATATTAGGTTTGTAGTAACCTTTTATTTCATATGAAGTTATATATTTCTACAAAATGAGACTCAAGTATATAAAAATATTCTACATAGGCTTAACTGAGTTTATGTATAAGTTAACAACAAAAGAACTCACAGCACCGAATTGCGAAAGATCGCAAACGGATCCGGCCATGCACCTGCAGTAGCGCGGGATCAGCGTTTCTGTGGGAGCGACGAGGGCAAATGCAGAAAGCTTGCACGCGCATCCGGCCGTGCACCTGCATTGGCCTCGAAATGCGAAGCTCAGCGTCTGGAGAGCTTCCGTGGGAGCAAAGAAGGCAGAGGCAGCGACGGAGTCAGCACCGACGCCAACAGAGGCAGCGACGGTGCTGGGAGGTATAAATAACACCCAAATTGTAAAATAGCTTTAGTTCAATTTTGCTTAAAAATAAACACGGACTTCTGTCCAATAAAACTATTAAAAAATCGAATTAACTTCATTTTGATTAACTGGCGCCCAACGTTAAAGGGTCCGGACGCGGTAAAAAATCCTTCGGTGTAAACGTAAATCCTGTAAGTGCACCCCACAGGCTGCCCCGGTTACGATACGCGAAAACGCAAACCTATAAGAGCACCCCACAGGCTGCCCCGGTTCGCGGATAAATCTGGATAAATCCGTAAGAGCACTGACGTGCCAAGATCACCGCTGGACGGCTCCTGCAAAAAAAAAAGAACTCACTTACATCAGACTGAAGGCGATCGCCTCAGCCAACTGGACGGAGGAGTTAAGACGGTACCCAAGTAGCCCAGGAGCAAACAGGAAGACTACCCACTAACCGGTTCAGGATGTATTTCATAATGTAAGTTAGTTAAGAAAAAAAAACATTTTTTAAAAAAAACACACAAAATCTATACGTGAAACACTGTGCAAAGATAAAAAATTTTTTAGTCTGAAAACATAACAAATCCGTACAAGAAATACTGTGAAAATATAAAATCTTTAATTCAAACAAAAAATTATTTGAAAAACATACAATACCCATACGTGAAATACTGTGAAAAGTTAAAAAATTTTTTATTTTTCGAAAACACACAAAATCTACACAAAAAATACTGTGCAAATATAAAATTTGTAATTCCAAAAACACAAGAAAAAAATATTAAAATATAAAAATTGTTTAATTCCGAAAACAAATATCGCATAAATAATCATGGCGAATCCAAACAACCTAATTAGGCCTGCCCTACTTAATAATAACACAGCCCCCGAAGTAAACCAAGCCCTTAATGTAGCCCAAATGCAGGGACAAATTCAAGAAATAGTAGAGAGGCTTTTGAACCAAAGACTAAACTCAAACACTGCACCACTACTCGATCAGGCAGTCAATATCAACAGTGCAAATATGATGGAATTAGAGCGAGTCCCAGATATAGTTAAGGGTTAAACCCTGGCCAAGCCGGAGAATTTAGTTCATGGAGGAAAAGCGTTGAGAGGGTATTAAAAATATATTCGTCATTAGCAGGAACACCCAAATACTACGGAATTCTCAATATTATTAGGAACAAAATCGTAGGCAACGCAGATTCAGTACTAGAATCTTACAACACCCCACTAAATTGGATAGCTATCTCGAAATGTTTGACAGCACACTACGCGGACAAGCGCGATGTGACCACACTAGAATACCAAATGACCTCGTTAGTACAGGGAAATCAAACCACATCAGAATTCTACCAACAAGTTTACACCCACCTATCCCTTATTTTGAACAAGATTACTTGTATGGAAATGGGAAAGGAATCAATAGATCTATTTGCCAAATCCTACAGGGACAAGGCACTCGACACCTTCATTAGAGGCCTGAACGGCGACTTGCCCAGACTGTTGGGTACCAAAGAGCCCGCGGATCTCCCCTCAGCACTTCAGCTATGTGAGAAATTAGAAAACCAAAATTTTAGAACTAATTACGCAAATAGCCAAACACATTCAAGAAAATTCGAAGGCCCTAATAGAGGACCACACCTACCAAGGAAATCCGTTCAACAATTTTCAAACACAGGTCGACAACCATTCATTCCACACTTGGCTCATGTTCCACAGACCCCTAGAGCAAATAATTATGTGCCACAGCAACAATATGGTGCACATTACCAACAATATTCTGGCAACCCACCAACACAGCCACCAAGACCATCGGCCCCAAAGCCACAACCTAGGCCAGAGCCTATGGACGTAGATAAAAGTATGCAAACTAAACAAGTAAATTACATGAATAGACCCAAATTTGGACAACAGGAAAAAAGACCACCACCACACGGACTAACCGGACTGCCAGACAAAAGACAGAGAAATTTCCATCTAGAAACCACTAGCGAACAAGCTACAGAATACATTGACGATCCAACAGACACTGACGAAGCGACACTTAACGAATACTATTCACAAACCCCAGATTTCGAACAGGAACCAGAGGAGACAGAATCTACTGAATTACATTTTTTAGAGTAGAACCCTCTTCGTTACCCTACTTCCAATCTAAGGCAGGTAATGGAGAGATGATAAAAATTCTGATAGACACCGGATCGAACAAAAACTATATTCAACCCAGATTAGTTAAGAAACCAATCAAAAACAATAAACCTTTTTCGTTAACTCTGTGGGCGGACAAGTTCCGATAACGCACCATACAATCGCCAATCCTTTCAACCTAAAAGACACTTATATAAAATTTTATCTACTACCCTCCTTAACGAGCTTCGACGCCATTATCGGAAACGATACACTGCGCGAAGTAAAAGCCCAAATTAATTTGCAGAAAGGGTATATTTCAATACAGAACAAAAGACGAATTAAAATAAAGCAGAAAACCTCACACGAAGTCAACAAATTAGATACCCAAGTAGAACACGCTACAGAGACTCAAAAGAAACATTTAAGGACTATTTGCTCAAAATTTAAAAATCTCTTTGGAGACCCGGACGAAAAACTGACATACACGACAAAAGTAGAAGCCACTATAAGAAGTACAAACGATAGCCCAATATACTCAAGACATTACCCATACCCAGAGGCTCTCAGACCAGAAGTAGAAAAACAAATACAAGAGCTACTCGCAAACGACATAATTAGACCCTCACGGTCTCCATACAACTCCCCAATATGGATCGTCCCGAAAAAAATGGACGCATCTGGACAGAGAAAGCACAGAATGGTAATCGACTATAGGAAACTAAACATGGTTACGATTCCAGACAGATACCCTATACCGGACATTAACAATGTACTTGCACAATTAGGACAGAATAAGTTTTTCTCAGTCATTGACCTTAAAAGCGGCTTTCACCAAATTCCACTAAGGAAATCCGATATAGAAAAAACAGCATTTTCAGTTAACCAGGGAAAATACGAGTTCACCAGACTACCGTTTGGCCTCAAAAACGCCCCTTCAATTTTTCAACGGACGCTGGACGATATCCTTAGAGAACACATAGGAGTTAGGTGTTTCGTATACATCGATGATATCATCATCTTTAGCAAAAATGAAGAAAACCATTTAAAAGACATCTAGTTAATATTTAATATTCTGGAAGAAGCAAACATGCGAATTCAGCTTGACAAATGCGAATTCTTCAGAAAAGAAGTCGAATTCTTAGGGTTTTTAGTGGCCGATACCGGAATAAAAAAGAATCCCGAAAAAGTCAGGGCCATCGTAGAATTCCCCGAGCCAAAAACTCTCAAAGATCTTCGTTCCTTTTTAGGACTGTCAGGGTTTTACCGTCGCTTTATCAAAGATTATGCGAAGCTCGCAAAGCCCCTTACAGCCCTTCTAAGAGGGGAAGAGGGCCGAGGCCGTATTTCAAAAAATGCCTCAAGCAGAACGCCAATCTACCTCGAAGAAAACGCTAGGGAAGCATTTAATAAGCTAAAACAAACTCTCGCTTCCGAAGAAGTCATGCTGGCTTATCCAGATTATAGTAAAGAATTCCAATTGACCACAGATGCTTCAGATTATGCCATAGGAGCCGTATTAGCTCAGGAAGACAAACCAATAATGTTTATTTCTAGAACCTTAAGCAAGGCAGAAGAAAGTTACGCACCAAATAAAAAAGAAATGTTGGCAATAATTTGGTCAATACAAACCCTTCGAAATTTTTTGTATGGTCCAACCAAAATAAAAATATTCACAGATCATGAGTCCCTCACACACCCAACTAATCCAAAAAGCCGTAACGACCAAATGAAAAGATGGAAAGCAATTTTAGAAGAATACACCCACGAACTTTTGCACAAACCTGGCAAGGCAAACGTGGTTGCCGACGCATTGAGTAGACCTCCCTTGCAAACGCATGGAGAACTAAATGCAATGACGGAAACCGTGCACAGTAGTTCCAGTTCTCCCGAAAAATTAATACCTATGGCGGAAGAACCAATAAATGTTTTTAAGAATCAAATACTGCTATTTTCGGGAGTAAAATCCTACAAATTTGAAATTGTTTTTCCAACATATCACAGACACATTATTACAGAACCCATATTCAATTCAGAAAATTTATTACAAATTCTAAAAGAAAGGCTAAATCCGTCCGTCATAAATGGAATCTATACCGATGAGAAAACACTTGGGAAACTTCAAGAAATTTATCCACTTTTTAATAATTACAAAACTAGATTTTCTAATAAAATAGTTACAGATCTGACAGACGAAACCGACCAAGAAAACGCCATTATAACAGAACATAGAAGAGCACACCGCAATAGCAGCGAAAACAGACAGCAGCTGTTAGAAAAAGTATATTTTCCACAAATGAGGGCGAAAATTATAAAAATAACGAAGGAATGTCAGACATGCAAGGAACAAAAATACGAAAGACACCCAAATAAGCCAGAGCTACAAAGCACACCAATACCACAATACCCAGGACAAATTATTCACGTAGACTTCTACCTCACATGTAAACAAGTAGTACTCACAGCAATAGATAAATTCTCAAAATTCGCACAGGCTAAAATAGTTAATTCACGAGCAACCCAAGACATTAAACAACCACTGAAAGAAACACTAATAAACTTCGGTATCCCAGAAATAGTGATAATAGATAACGAAAAATCCCTTGGATCAGGGCCCATAATGCGGATGCTGCAAGACCAGTTCAATATAAAGGTCTATAAAGCACCACCTTACAACAGTTCAGCCAACGGTCAGATCGAACGTTTTCATTCTACTCTTTCAGAAATTATTAGATGCCAAAAAGTCGAGAAATTGCACAATTCCCTAAATGACCTTATAGAGAGATCAGTTGCTAAATACAATTATTCAATACACTCAACCACAAACAGAAAACCGGTCGATTTATTTTTTGGCAGAAAAGTATCACTTGACCCTAAACTACTCCAGACGGAAAGACAGAAAGTTACAGACAAGATTAGGCTCACGCAGGAAAAAGATTTAGCCCACCATAACAAAAGTAGAGATCAAATAAAAAAATATTATCCTGGACAGGAGATATTCGTACAAAACAATAAAAGATTAGGAACCAAGTTGTCAGCCAGATACAAAAAAGAAATTGTCAAAGAAGACAGAAACACGACAGTACTAGTAGAAAGTGGGAGAATCATTTACAAAAAACTCATTCGAAATTAAAACTCCATTCACAGGGCCCTATTCACTATATGCGCTGCTACGGACTTACGAATAACGGACTATACGAACTCAGACATCGTAACACTGACGACGGGACTGGCAAAGGTCCAAATTGGGACCTTTAGGTTAATCCATGTTATTAATATTGAGGAATACGAAAATGCAATTGACAAAATTAACCACACAACCCTGTTAAACTTAAAAACGCACGACCCGATTCTACCCTTCATAATGGAGGAAATTAAAATTTCGAAAAATTTAATCAATAGCTTGAAAGTCAGGAGTATAAGGAAAAGACATATAGATCTAATAGGTAGCGCCTGGAAGTGGCTTGCCGGATCCCCGGACAGCAGGGATTTCGAAATTATTCAGGAAAAAATAAACTCAGCCCTAACCAACAACAATAATCAGGTTATCCTCAATAGATTAATCCTAGACAAGATAAACAAGATCACTTCGGCCAACAGGAATTTAATGAACAGCTTAGGATACCAGAGGGACGTTCAGAGAGACACCAGTACCACCCTTATGTTCCAAATCCAAATGCTTAAGGAGGAGATTCTTAATCTCAACCAGGCCATACAGTGGGCCAAAGCAGATATTAGTAACCCCCAAATATTAGGAGATCAGGAAATTAATGAAATCAAAAAAATACTAGATCAGGATCAGCTACCCTATATAAATTTGGAAGAAGCCATGCACATAGCTGAGGTAAATATCGCAAGTAATGGTCCAATGCTAATTTATATCGTAAAAATCCCTGTAACCGATACCAAACTATGCGAAGATATTCTAATAAAACCAATAAAAATTGGTCAATATGTCAACAAGATAGAAACCGAAAATGTAATTAAATGTAATGAAAAAATATTCGCAAAAACCACAAAATGTAATAGCTATAATAAAATAACAATTTGTAAACATAGAAATATAATAGACATTAGTAACTCAACCTGCCTACCAAATCTCTTAAAAAGTCGCCCTGCCACCTGCACTAGAGTCAACAATCAACACATCCCCACGATCGAGGAAATCGCACCCGGAGTTGTCCTACTCAATAAATTCAGCGGCAATATTTCGTTCAACGGAACAACGTCGACACTGAATGGGTCGTTTATCATCAACTTCAGCAATACTACCATAGAAATTGAGGAACAAATCTTCACAAACCAGTACGCCATACACCACCAGCCAATGCCGGCTATTCTGCAAACTAAAATGACAATCAAAGGCATAGAAGAGAAACTTTCACTGGAACTAATTAAAGAACTCAACACCAATAACACTGAAGCCTTGGAGCTATTAGAAACCACCTCCCACACAGCCGACATCTTAATGGGCTGCGTTATAATCATCGGAATCGTCATAATAACGATCCGCGTCTTGATTAGGAGGGTTGCTAGATTTCACTTAAACCAAACCAATGATGACACCCAGATCAACGACCGCAACGAGTGGGGACACTCGATTTTAAAGGTGGAAGAGTTAACAACAAAAGAACTCACAGCACCGAATTGCGAAAGATCGCAAACGGATCCGGCCATGCACCTGCAGTAGCGCGGGATCAGCGTTTCTGTGGGAGCGACGAGGGCAAATGCAGAAAGCTTGCACGCGCATCCGGCCGTGCACCTGCATTGGCCTCGAAATGCGAAGCTCAGCGTCTGGAGAGCTTCCGTGGGAGCAAAGAAGGCAGAGGCAGCGACGGAGTCAGCACCGACGCCAACAGAGGCAGCGACGGTGCTGGGAGGTATAAATAACACCCAAATTGTAAAATAGCTTTAGTTCAATTTTGCTTAAAAATAAACACGGACTTCTGTCCAATAAAACTATTAAAAAATCGAATTAACTTCATTTTGATTAACTTATATAAAGAGCATAACAGATATATGGTATCTCTTTCACGTAGTATTTTGTTCTTGTAATATATATATATATATGTAGTGCTGAACAGTATAAAAGTCTCGTAATTATAAGTAGATGCATTAGTATAATACGAATAGTTACAAGAGCATAACGAATCAAATCTCACGTTGGTCAGAAATGGTATGCATATAGGACATTATTAAATAATCCTGTTCAAATTTTATTGAATTTCTAGGATTTCCTAGAGACTCTGAATGAATCGAAGCCTGTGATTGGTTATACAAAAACTGAAGATCTATGTATTGGATTTGAGTATAAGATCACTGGTTGTAAGCTGAAAAAGACACCCTATGGAACTAAGGTAGCTCTTTATTTAGCAGACAAGGACGAAAAAGATGTTTGGATTTTCTACCTAAGAGTTATGTAAACAAATTCTGTACTAAGACACCTTTTAGGAAATTAAATGAGAATGGTATTACCCATATGGTATATAAGGGGAAGGATGTAAATAGATATAGTCTGCACGAATTGAATTTTTATCAGTAAATAAATAAGTACATGAAATTTTCCAATATAAAGGTTTGAGTTTTCTAAATCCACATCAGTCTTTAAAAACCTTAAAAGAACCTTAACGAAAATGGACTCCAAACAAATTGAGCTCTTCTTGATGCAGTTCGAAGACATGATCTTTGAGGAGCACGTAACGCAGCTTACATTTTTGAAGAGCACTCTGGAGGACTTAGAGGATAAAGAACTGATCCATTCCAAATATGGATTCCACTACAAGCTTTGTCCCTGGAGTGATGATGACGCTTCGGAAGGACCCGATACGTGCCAGTGTCATAGGCTTCCAATTTTAAGAGACGAGGCCTTCAATATTATGTTAAAATATTATAAGCTAAACAAACGACTTAATAAATAAACTACATTGATTTTCTTAAATATCTTGCATTTTATTTTTAAAATTAGACTTAAACATTTTAAGTATTAATTTATCGTTATATGAAAAGTCATTTCTCTTAAAATTTGTTAATAAATATTTTAGCGTTTTCTTTCTACATTTAAAAAGACCATACATTTTGCAATAATGACCACACGTATTAGAAAAATATCCTTGTAGTTGTTGCTTGTTATAGCAATATTTATTTGCGTTAGATTTTAAAAATGTCACGAATTCCTTGTTTTGGGGAAATTGTCCATAGGAATCAAAAAATTCTGCTGATTTGCGACTTTCGAAATAGAATGCAATCCAATGAGTTCCTGGTTGATTTGATGTGTCGGTGTTTGCAATAATTAAAGCCGGATACTTTGAAATAGTTTTTGGAAGCTGGTCTGAAGGGAAAACTCCTTTAAAAATTGATTTTGTGTATATATGTTTTGTAAGCAAATTGTGAATTTGTAAAGTATTCATTTTAAAAAAGGGTTCGATATTTCTATGCTTATCAATATCAATCATGGAATCGTATTCACAATATACCAGACAAGTAACGGCTTCACTAAGAGGTTCTGAAAATCTTCCTTCGATTCTTATTGTGCCTTGCGACATCAAATTTGAACATATGGTGGTATTTGACTGATCAGCAGTTAAATCAAAGGCTAATATAAAACTGTTCGTATCAAACATTTCCTTGGTAATTTGAAGACCACGATCATAATGTTTTATTCCGCTTGATCTGAATAGCATATTATAGCCTCTTGAGCTTTGAACGTTTTCAGAGTTCGAGTAGTCAAATTCCAGAGCTTGCGAAGGAACTTGAACTCCATTCACCATTAGATTAAAGCGTTGCATTTTAAAATGTTCAAAATTAAATGGATCTAGTCCTCTGTTGCCTGAGTATGAACGGTTTTCAATCATACAAAAAGCTAGAAAATTTGGTAATTGTCCAATTACAGCATTGTCTATTGATAGCGTATTGTTTCCGGGTAAATTGTAAACGATTTTACTTCTACTTTACTGAATGGTAAAGAGCATTTTTTGTTTGTAAAACATGATGATGAGCCAATAAAATGCTTGGGTTCACAGTTACATGATTCATGAAAAGTTGTGCTTCTAATATCTTTAAATTTGATTCGCTATCCTTTTCCATTAAATAAAATGCAGTTTTTCAATATTAAAATTAACTCTTAAGTCAACATTATTGACAAGAAGTTTCGTTTGATTAAATATTTCACCATGAATTTTTCCAAATAGTTCTACCTTATTACTATTTTGAAATATATTTTTCAGAGTTTCATTAGAGCTCGGATAAACGTATTTACCTGATGTTAATCGTCCGAAATTTGGAAAATAACCTTGCGAGGCCAAGTGGCTTTCCGAGGCGTCACTCCCATAGTTTAAAACTGTTTGCAGATATGCTCTATAATGATAATTATTATCACTCTGCGAAACTAATATGTTATTTAAATATACTGATGAACTTCTAAATATTGAATGTAAGATATTGTTTACTACACCGACAGTATTTCCTTCAATGACGCTGTTATCATTTTTTTTCAATTGCACCACAAGTCGTAAATAAACACTTGATAGATCTCGATATGTTTCACCATTCCCTAAACAAACAAATTCGATTGAGGAGGCACCATCCAAGGATGCAATTGGATTATAAGAAACCTCTTCGGTTCGTAGAATTGAACTTTGCGTAGGGTGAGGTGCAAACAAATCCAATTCGCCTTTCATACATTCTATATGGTTACTCATTTTGTGTTAGAAAAAATATCCGTAATATTTAATTTCCTTGATGATTTTTTTCTTTTATGAGACGGTTGGGTATGTTTACGTTGTCGTTTAGATGTTAAATGATTTCGGTTTTTTCTACCACCTCGCTTTTTATTTCTTTTCCACTGCCATTTTTGAAACCGTGTCATTTTATTTATTGCTTTATTTGATAGGTTTTGTAAAGCAATTTTACTCTGTTCTTGAATAATATTTCTTAATGGCTTTCTACCAAATTCATTAATTACAGCTTTTCCAGTCTCTGCAGCTTGATTTTTTATAGCATTAAACCCGAAATGAAAAGTGGTTTTATGTAATTAAAAAGTCCACTAAAAAAGTTTCCGATTCCTCGACCTTGTTGAATAATTCGCGGGGTTACATATAGGGTTCCTATATTGGACAAACCTGCTCCACACTGATTTACATAATAATCCTGATAAGATTTCACCATGATGACTATTAGTGTTCTAAGTAAGCATTATTTGGGTATGTATATTTATAGATTTGACCTTCTCCTTTTTCTAAAGTGAAGAGTAACATAAATCGGCACTGCGGAAGTCTCGAAAGGTACTTTATATCCACTTGAATCAGTAATTAATATTGAGATTTCATTTGGAGACCATATATCCAAAGGGTAATATTCAATATTTTTAATATGAATATTTTTTTCTTTTCCGTTATAATGCATTACACGAAGACATCGGGTCTCATACTACCAACAGACCTGGGTTAATTATGTCAGTGTAAATAAAAATCAATCCACATTCAGATATTTTCGATTCGACAGCGACGTTTTTATATCTAAATGTTTCAGCATTTACTAAACTCACAAACTCTGCTTCTTCAGATAAATTTGTTTCTTTGCAGTTGTTTTGCTAATATAATTATTCAGATACATATCTGTAATGCCTACTTCCCAGTCATCATTCATGTCTTCGGGGATATTTACAATGTTTGTAAATGCACACTTTACATTATCAGGAAATACATTCAATGAGTCATTACTAAGCAATGTAATAAAGAAATCATTTACATAATTCATTTTTATATTTAAATTTCTGCTATTGGTAAGATATCAATTAAGTTTGTTTTTCCCTATTGCACTAAATTTTTTCTAGTTGATCTTCGCAATTTTTCACGACCTGTTATATAATTTAAATTTTGATATGGTAATGTTTCCGTTGCTTTAATTTTATTTAACTTTTCTCTTAACCTGCGTTGTTTTCAGTAAGCTTTACTCTTACTACTGCTTGTTTTTTATATCTTCTTATCATCTGAAACGAAGTGTTGCTTATCTTTCGTTTATTGTAATTTTATTTGGAATTTCATCATCACTTTCTGGAGGTAAGTCAGGAATCTCTTCGTTTCTTGAAAAG